>NC_090266.1:427603548-427915048 GCF_040414725.1 Anabrus simplex | reverse complement strand
GAAGAAGAAGAAGAAGAAGAAGAAGAAGAAATTACTTCGAGGTGCCTGTTTATTATCACCTACTGAGGTAGTCGTGACTTTACATCTGACTTCGTGTGCTTATAAAATTCATCTTATTTACATTGTGTTCTCACACCCACTAGTGACATTTATACTGCATATTAATACAATGCACCAATCAGCCTTCACCTTTAGAAATAACAACATGAGTTAGGCTTAACCGATGGTACGTAGAATTGGTGCACATTTCTTCTAAGAAATCCACATTCAGCGCACTATGATAATTTTACATTTTCTTGGTCCTAAGTGGGCACATGAATCGTATTATCTTCTAAATAAAATTCTAGGGGGTCCGCTGTCTGTATTGTAATTTATTTGGCCAAATTTTGATATATTTATCCGTTTTAGGTCAACCCGAGATCATATCAGTAGTTTTTAACTTTCGTGTCTGTTTGTCTGTTTGTTCCACTATCACGGGTAGACGGCTCAATAGATCTCGACCAAAATTCATATTTAGAGTCTACTTATCCAGGAGCAGGTTTCGATATGTAGACAATTTAAAAACCACTGAATAGATTGGGGGTTTATAGGAAGACTAGAAGAGTTTTTAGTTTTCTCTTACACTATTGATTGTATGTCGAAAAACCTCATATTTAGAGTCAACTCATTCAAGAGCATGTTTCAGTATGCATATCTTTTAAAAATTACCTAACAGACTAGGGGTTTAATAGGAATACCAGAAGAGATTTTTCAATTTTCTTTTCAGTATTAATTATATCTCCACCAAAATTCATATTGGGAGTCTATTCATTTAGTAGCATGTTTCGATATGCATATCTTTTAAAAATCACTTAACAGATAGGGGGTTTGTAGGAAGAGCAGAATAGTTTCTTGAATTTTCTCTTCAACTATTGATTATATTTCGACCAAACTTTATATTTAGGGTCTGCTCATTCAGTATCAGGTTCCGATATGCATTTTATTTATAAATCTCTGAAAAGACTGGGGGTTTATTGGAAGACCAGAAGAGATTTTTCAGTTTTCTCTTTCACTATTGATTATATCTCGACCAAACTTCATGTTTAGAGTCTAAGCAGGTTCCAGTATGAATATCGTTTAAGAATCACTGAATAGACTGGGGGTTTATAAGAAGGCTGGAAGAGGTTTTTTCAATTGTTTCTTACACTATTGACTATATATTTACCAGATTTCATATTTACAGTCTAATCATCCAGGATCAGGTTTCGATATGCATATCATTTAAAATCACTGAATAGACTGGGGGTTTGTAGGAATAAAAGAATAGTTTTTCAATATTTTTATACTATTGATTATATCTCGACCAAACGTCACATTTAGAGTATAATCGTCCAGCAGCATTTTTTGATATGCATATCATTTTATAATAACTGAATAGACAGGCGGTTTATAGGAAGACCAGAAGTTTATTTTTTTCAATTTCCTCTTACGCTATTGATTATATGTAAAATCTGTGGTGTACCATATGTTAAACTCCCCTTCTTTTTAAATAATTTTTGTTATGTACATAATTTCGTTTACTCATCAAATGACGGAGAAAGCTATTATTTTCTACGGGCTCCATGCTCTGCAGCCAGTGACGGACACCCTCGTACACCTACAGTTATTTGAAGGATCCATAACAGGAGAAAATCAGTGGATGCATAATATTTTTCTCGGCTTGAAAATTAACCCCACCTAATGTATCTGAACACCGAGGAAACATGAGGTAGAACTTTTCCTTTTGGTGTCTGTCTGTCTATCCTTTCGTATATTCCTAATAGTGAAAAACTGGTGAACTTATTTCAATCAAATCTACTCACTCCGGATTGTTTTATCAGGTGCATATGATGTCATGGTAATCCCATGGATTTGGTATTTATAGGAAGATTATTCTCAAATATTTTCGTGACATTAGGTCTATCAATACACTGTATATAACACACTTTTAAGTGTATGTTATTTCAGTTCCTTTATGCCATGCACATATTTATCGTACAACGGATAATAACGCAAACGATTACAAAAAATTGGATTTTTAGTCCAAGGCCCGTGGGGCATGTCGTGCATGTCACTTCAAAGTGGGCAACGGGAAAAACTAAAGAAGCATTTTACTCTTTTCGGTAGGGCAGATATTAAGGGAGTAGGGCCACGCAAATCGTCAGAGATACAATACGCAACCTGAGAACCATGGAGAATTTCGTACTGTACCGTAAAATGAGTACGGAAATCGTCCCCATTCTCTCTCGAATTTGTTCAGCTTCATCATATTTTCGTTACTGCCTCGCGCTGTCGTAGGAAAATATAATTAACATATCGCATTGAACGTGTGAATAGAGCCAATGTTACTTCGCATAAATTCCTGAATGAAACATGTAATCCACTGCAAATACCCGCGCAAAGAACGGGTACAAATGCTAGTTGTTTAAATATTTTTGGTCGTCGTTCGTTTACAGTAAATATCAACGTCAATTCTTCTACACCCCGCCGAAAGACATCCCCCAGTTTTAGGTTTTTAAAATGTTATTTTACCCTTTAAGCAAATTTAACAAACGTTGGAGAACTGATTAGTCAAGAGTTCCATATCTAAACAAATAACAAGAAGCATTCGATGGTGGGAATAATGCGGCACCTTGGCAGAATGGCCAGCGTACTGGAATTCTGATGGAAGGAAATCGGGTTCGATTCCCGGACCGCATCAAGTATTTTAACTGCGTATGGTTAATTTCTCTGGCTCGTGTACTGGGTGTTTGTGCTCGTCTTAATTGGTGGTTGTTTGTGTTCGTCTTAATTGGTGGTTGTCTTAATACACTTCTCTTCATATATATACAACATACCTCACTACCAACCACTATGGAAACGCGCAATAGTGAATACATTATTTCACATAGGATTTGCGTCAGGAAGGCATCGGACCGTAAAGCTGGCCAAAATCCACACCAAATGCAGACCCCAGTATATTGGTAAAAACGACTGGAGGAAGAAGAAGATATCACGGTAGGAATGACAGAACTAGCTAATTGACGTATAACACTGTATATTCCTCATTGTCCTAAGTCATAAGAAATAAATTAATATTAAAGTAATTCCTTTGGCTCGTGAACTGGGTGTTTGTGTTCGTGTTAGTGGTTCGATAGCTGCAGTCGCTTAGGTGCGGCCAGTATCCAGTATTCGGGAGATAGTAGGTTCGAACCCCACTGTCGGCAGCCCTGAAAATGGTTTTCCGTGGTTTCCCATTTTCACACCAGGAAAATGCTGGGGCTGTACCTTAATTAAGGCCACGGCCGCTTCCTTCCCACTCCTAGCCCTTCCCTGTTACATCGTCGCCATAAGACCTATCTGTGTCGGTGCGACGTAAAGCAACTTGCGTGTTAGTGGTTGTCTCAGTACACTTCTCTTCATCTACATACACCACACCACACTACTAACCACTACGGAAATAAGCTAAAGTGAATATACATGAGGTTGTCGTCAGAAAGGGCATCTTACTGTAAAGCAGGGCCAAATTCACACCAAGAGACATCTTGGCGTCGGAAGTGAATATATGCAGTGTGAGGATAAATTATTTTTTAAATATATTTTTGTCACGTATCCCTCAGTCATTGTATAGAAGTACAATTTCTGACATGTGTAAGACCCTAGTAAAAGCACGACCGAAAGGAAGGAGCATGTTATCATAGAGATAGAGGGGAGAGATTTTCCGTTGGTTTCACCATTGAGGTAGAGGAGCTATTACATATCAGTCTAAGTTCACTGAAACGTATGCACTAATAGACTTTACAAACTATAGTTTCACACCATTCATAACATGAACGGGAGCTGCTAGTATTGCTTATACCTCAGTCACTTTCATATTGTCGCAGCCAAAGACTGGATAGAGACAGGTAGGTGAAAGTAATAAACTTATTCAAGCCCGTATCAGAAGACATGGTGCCCAGTAAGGAGTGTATCTCTCCACAGATTTTTTTGTTATTTGTTTTACGTCGTACCAATGCAGATAGGTTTTATGGCGACGATGGGATAGGAACGGCCTAGGAATGGGAAGGAAGCGGCCGAGGCCTTCATTAAAGTACGCCCCCCTGCATTTTCCTGGTGTGAAAATGCGAAACCACGGAAAACCATCTTCAGGGCTGCCGACAGTGGGGTTCAAGCCCACTATCTCCCGGATGCAAGCTCACAGCTGCGCTCTCCTAACCGAACGGCCAACTCGCCCGGTTCTCCACAGATGAAACTGGGTTTTGTAGCTTTGTTGTTTCAGACCAACAAAAGCCTCTGTACCCGTAACTGGCACAGAACAATTCATATTAAATCATCTTTAGTAAGGGAACATAAAAAGTATATACTTCATAGTGATTTGTAGCTTAAACCTTTGTATAATGTAAGTAAAGGGTGACAGTGTGTGCTTCTAATGTTGTAGAGTTATATTGTAGAGGTATAGTGTAGTGTAAGCCACTGAAAATTAACTGTTAAAAAGGGTATTTGTCCTACTAATTCTCAATTCATTATTAAAGGAGAAGAAGTAGAAGAAAAAGAAGAAGATTCTATTCACTATCTAAAACCGCCCAAACAGAATGCTCAGCCGGATTAGCAATTCAAATCATTTTCAATAGTTACCGTATCAAACCTAACCTATATTCCTTAATTCGCAGCAGAACAATGGCTATACAATTTCATATGGCAGAGGAGAATAAACATCCTCTGTTGAACGAGGAAAAGGTATCGTTCTGTCTGACTTTGGTTGCATTATTTCAGGCTCATAATTAGAACGAATGAATTCAGTTTTAGCTAACTTTGTTTATGCTGCTTGTCACAGAATGCATTATTGGACAGGATTCCACCTTTTCAATTTCGACAAAAAATGAACATCGGATCAGCTGCTTTTCATTTGTGTACCGTCTGTATTTGACTGTGAGTGCTTGGCCGATAAAATAGAAGGCAGCTGAGAGGTTGGACTACTTCACTGGATTCTATTTACCTCGTCGAATCCAGCATATTTCCGACAATTGAGTAATAGGCGACGATTGAAGAGATCATTATCTAGTTTCTATCCTAACTACAGTAGTGGTTGGGGCTGAAGACAATGATATCCGATTTCCTGGGATCATTTGCACCTTTATACTTATGGGTTTGATGAACTGAACACTATGGAGCAGCATAGTTAACGCATCCTTAACCTGAAGTGATAACATGCTTGTATACTGTATGTTTTATACCGCTGTAGCTCTATCTCTGCTGCCGGAGTGCTTAGTGATCTGGTTAGAAAATACGTATTACTATACACCTAAAAAAAGTTTGGAATGTTTAGGGTTTAGGTACGTTGTGTGGTAGGGCGCGAGTAGTGCTGTTGTAAGTGGTAGATAACTCTGTATACACACAAGTAATTCAACTGCTCAGTTACGAGCGAGACATCGGGAAGTGCAGCCGTGTGAATGAGCTGAGGTGCGCAATATGGGAATAACGATACAGCAATACAGGCTAAGAATTGGAAGATGGGATGGTGCAAGGCAGTGTTGGAAGGAAGGTGGAGTTGAGAGAGGAAGAGAAATTAGTGGTTATAAAGGACTGTTGGAGATTATGTTGTGTGCGACGGTTATTGCGACGCTGCTGGTGGTAGGAGGTATAGAAAAGAATCCGGGTCCAAACCAGGGACCGTTCGGCTGGGAGGAGCTTGAAGAGATCTAGAGAGTGGTGAAGGAAGCAAGCAAAGGAGAAGAAATTAAGGAAATGATGCAGGAACACCAGGCAACCCAAATGAAGGAGATGAAGGACTTAAAAAGTTTTATAAAAGAAGAAATTGGAGGTGTAAATGACAAGTTAGCGGAGATAGAAGATGAGGTAGAGAGCTTGAAAAAGAAGGTGGTGGTACTGGAAGAGGAATTAACAGCAATGAAGAGAGAAGTGAGGTTAGCGAGGAACGAATCGGCAAGAAAAAATGTGTTTGTGTATGGTGTACCTGAGGAAGGAACAGAATCAAAAGTGGAATTAGTATTGAAAGTGGTGGACATAGTTTCGAACAAAATGAAGATAAACTTTTCTGAAGTTGATATAGATGATATATATAGAGTGGGAAGGAACAAGGGACATAGGCCGGTGAAGTTAAGATTAATATCAACCCTGATGGCTGATATACTTCTGAGGAATGCTGGAAATTTGAAAGGATCGAACATTTATTTGAAGGCTGAGATAGAGAAAGAAGATAGGATGCGGTTGGAGGTCTATAAGCGGCATACGTGGCGTGCTAGAGCGGAGGGATTGCGAGTCAAGATAGTGGGGAGGTGTCTGGTTACTTCAGGCAGAAATTGGTCGCGATCGTGGACACAGGAGGAACTGCTGAGGATGGAAAAATGTGAGGAGGAAATGAGTTGCAGAAATCGAGAGCAGGGCGACATCAGTACGGAGAAGGAAGAGAGAAGAGGGGACTGCGGTGTCAGCGGGCAGGTAGCGAAGACAGCAGAGTCCTTGGTGAGTCAGAACAGCCCAGGAAGGAGTGAATCAACAAGTAGGACACTAGACCGAAGTGAAGTGGATACAGGTAGTGAAGAGGTGACGGGAAGGGAAAGGAGTCAGGGTAGTGACTTAACCTCCCCAAATAGGAATAATGCAGAAATAAACCTGGAGAGAAAGCAGGCGTTAAATAAGGCGAGATCCTTAAGTTTAAAAGATCTATGGGGTGGGAAAAAAGGCTCTGGCACGGAAAAGGGGAAGGATGGGGGTGAGAAGAAAGAGAGGGATGGGGTGGAGCCAAAAGGAAGAATCACGAGAAGTAAGGGGGGTAGTGGTGAAATGCAGAAGTACAGGGAGGGAGGGGGAGGAAATAAATAACTAGATATGGTGATAGGGATGCTGAATATTGAGGGGTTGATGGGGAAGTTAGGGAATAAGGAAATTGTGGATTTAGTGAAAGATTTTGAGATTATTGCTCTAGTAGAGACGTGGTTAGGGAAGGGGGTTGAAATTACATGGGACGGTTATACAGTAGTTAACGTGTTAAGGGAAAAAATAGGGAAGAGGGGCCGAAACTCAGGGGGCATAGTAGTTTTAATAAGGAATGAGATAGCTGAATGGGTGGAGACGTTACAGACTAGGGTAGAAGGGGTAGTGTGGTTGAGAGTAAAAATGGGGAAGGGGGCAGCGGAAGCAATTTGTCTGGCACTGCTTTATAACCATCCGAGCGATTCAGTGTATGCAAATAAACATTTTTTTGACGAACTGATTGAAGAAATAAACACAATTAAAGGAATGTATGTAGAAGATGGGATGATTTTATTGGGGGATTGGAATGCGAGAGTGAGCAATAGAGTACCGGTATACGGGAAAGAAGTAAAAGTAGACGGGGTACTGCAAAGGAAGAGCAAGGATAATGTTGTAAATAGTTATGGAGAAAGGTTATTAGAGTTATGTGCTCTAGAACATTTATTTATTTTAAATGGGTGGATGAAGGGGGATAGTGTGGGTGATTTGACGTATATTACAACAAATGGAGGGAGTGTGGTGGACATAGGAATAAGCTCAGAGATAGCGTTAAGGAGAATAATAAGTTTTGAGGTGTTAGAATATGGGTTGACAGAACATATGCCTATCAAAATAAAATTGAGAACTTTGGTTGCTGATGAGAAGGGAAAGATGGAGGAAAGTAAGGAGAGGTATAGGAATGGAGGATGGAAGTATGTATGGGATGATAATACCAAAGAGAAATGAAGACGGCATTTGAAAGAGGAGGGAGATATATTAAGGGTAGGAATTGAAAGGGCGGTAGAAGGGAATGATATGGATAACGTGTTAAAATTAATTGAACTCCCTGTATGGAGGGTGGGGAAGAAAGTGAGGAGAAGGGTAGAGGGAAAAAAGAATAAAATGAATGGATGGTTTGATGAAGACTGTAGGAGAAAACGTGAGGTTGTAATGAGAGCCCTAGCGGAGTTTAGGAAGGAGGGTATGCAAGAAAAAAGGAAGGAATATTGTAAATTGAGAAGGGAATATAAAGAGGTATTGAATGAGAAGAAAAGAGGATGGAAGGAGGCGGAAGCTGAAAAAATAAATATATATTGCAGAGAGAAGAAATTTGAGAGGATTTGGGAGTCAATAAACAAGATCAGAAGAACGAAACCGGAGGGGAAGGGAGATAAAATAGGAGAAAACGAGTGGGTTAGGCATTTTAAAAGGCTTTTAGAGGGGGAGAGGAAATTGGGTAGAGAAATAGACAAGTCACAAATTGGAAGGGAACTGGAAGTAGGCATTACAATATTGGATGGGGAGATAACAAGGCAGGAGGTAATTACAGTATTAAAAAATGCTAGACCCAAGGCTGCAGGAGGTGTGAGTGGTATTTCCAATAGTGTATGGAAAGAGGTAGGAGCAAATGAACCGATGTTGAGAGGGATTGTGAAATTCTTTAATAGGTTGCTGGAAACGGGGAAATTTCCTAGAGAATGGAGGATGGGGGTATTATGCCCTATTTATAAAAATAAAGGAGCTAGTAGTGATCCAAACAACTATAGAGGAATTACACTCCTAGACTCGCTGTCAAAGGTGTACACAGGGGTTTTGGCGAATAGGATAACAAATTGGGCGGAACAGTATGGTAGGATATCTGAGTTCCAAAATGGATTTAGGAAAGGATGTAATACAGTTGATAATGTTTGGATTCTGGACACTTTGATTACAAAGTATGTGAGGATAGCAGGGCGTAAATTATTTATAGCAGCGATTGACTTAGAAAAAGCCTTTGATACGGTCAGTAGGGAGGCGCTATTTTTGAGATTAGGGGAGGTTGGAATGTCGAAAAAAATGAGGGTGGCAATTGAAACTATTTATGAGGAAGTGTTTGTGATGATTAAATTGCAGGATGGAAGGTTGAGTAAGTGTTTTGAATCGAAAAGCGGGGTGAGACAGGGATGTAAGCTATCCCCGATATTATTTATATTATTTATAAATAATATTTTAGAGGGTCATGGTGGAGACGCATGGCATTGCCCTTGGGGAAAATGGAGGTTCCGGGGTTGCTATTCGCGGATGACCTATTGATTTTGGCTTTGACGGCAAATGGTTTGCAAAAAGGGTTGGACAAGGTAGTTGAATATACTAGGAAATGGTCTCTCAGAGTAAATGTAAGAAAGACTCAGATATTGGTGTGTAGGAAAAGGGGTGGGAGAAAGAATAAGGAAGTCTGGAGGCTGGAGCAGGAAGAAATTAAACCAGGGGGAAAAATTGAGTACCTAGGTGTAATAATTAGTAAGAATGCTTCTTGGAAAAATCAGTGTAAGAAGGCAAAACTTAAAGGAAGAGGAGCGCTTGCGGTAGTAGGGGCATTAGAAAAGAAATTTCCAGACGTTAAATACAAAATTCAGAAAACGGTGTTTAAATCACTGGTAATGGGCAAAATGCTATTTGGGGTTGAAGTATGGGGAATGGAGGAAGACAGGAGTGAACTAAACCAGGTGGTGGCGAAATTTAGCAAGATCATGATGGACCTACCGAATTGTACAGCCAATGCCGGGGCCAGATTAGTCTGTAAAGAATCGATAGAGGTTGAAATAGCTAAGAGGGTGTTCAAGTACTGGATTAGATTGGAGGAAGGGAAGGGTGGGGCGTTAGTACAAGAAACGTTTAATTTTCAGAAAGGTATGACGAATGAAGGTTACTGGGTGAATAAGTGCAAAAAAAGGTTACAAAAGATTGGATTGGGGGTATATGGAGAGGTCTGGGGGGATGGTAGGAATAAATGGGTATGGGAAAGGATAAAGGGAAGACTACTAGATATTGAAAGACAGAGCTTAATAGGGGAATGTAGAGAGAGAGTCTCTTTATCAGTTTTAAATAAATTGGTGGAAGTAATAAACCCGAAAACGGAGTTTGAGGGTAGAAGGGATAAGAGAGGTTTGTATTGGTGGTTATTGGGTGTTCCGAGGAATAGGGGATGGGTAGGTAGTGAGAATAGGGATAGATGTGTGTTATGTGGAGAGAAGTGGGAGGACCTGCGTATTTTTAATCAATGCTGACCTTTGGCGGAGATAAAGATCAAACTACTAAGTAAGAAGGAGCTGCATATGGTAGGGGAAAGCTATAAGATAACATCTTGGTTATGTAGAGAGTGGGAGAAAGGAACGAATATAACGAAATTCTTAAATGTGGCCAGAGCTATATTTATAAAGAAATTGAGGGAGTAACAGGGGTTGTGCAGATAATGTGGTTTGTGCTGAGGGAGAAAGGGGGAAGGCATTCTGCTCAGAGGAATGGATATCCGCCCTGAGCAAATGCGGGAAGGGTATCATGGTAATCATGATATCAGAAGAGGGGGCTTTAGTGTTAGGGGAAAGGGGGAGAGCACCTTGCCCTGTGGAAAGGTGATCCGCCTGGGGCAAAGGGAAAGCCTGAGAAAATTAGGTAAGCGTTGAGAAAAGGGGAGGTTGAGTAGGTTTGAGGGTAGTGTAAAGCTTAGTAAAAAAAAAAAAAAAAGCGAGTTGACTGAGTGATCTAATGGACTTGGAATGGAGTACTGTCTGTTGGTGTGTAAATGAGGAGTGAAAAAAAAAAGGATTGTTTGTGAGGAAGAAGTATAAAGAAGGTATATGTGATAGAATTGAGATAGATTAAGTGGGAATGTAGTTAAGGAGAAAATGTTGGCAGTATGGAAATTATGAAAGTAGGTAAAAAAAAAATGGTGTAGATGCCTTGATGAAGGGTGTAAAATTGAGGGATTCTTGATGTTTATGTATTAAGTTTAATGTGTAATAGTAATTTAGATAGATTAAGGGGGACTGTAGTTAAGGAGAAAATGTTGGAAGTATAAAAATTAAGTCCAACGGTTTGAGGCAAGTGTGGTGTTGTAGATTGTGAAGACTGAGTGAACTGATGGACTTGGAATGGAAACTGTCTGTTTGTGTGTAAGTGAAAAAAAAATTGTTGATGTTTAAGTCTTAAGTTCAAGAAGGTGAGATGTAGTGGGCGGGAATAGTGCGAGAGAGGAGAAGGTGGCGTATCAAGGGAAGAGGGACGGGTTGGGGCTTGACCCAACCCAAAGAAGCTAGGCTTTAGCATGTCTGCACGGCAAGAAAAGAAAAAGAAGAGGGAAGGTAGTGAGCTGACAATGAACAGAGAAGGTGTGACGTATATAGCGGAAGTGTGTGACAAGCCATGTGATGGGTCTGGTTTCCGCCAAGCTGGCTTGGCACACATGGTAGGTAAGGAATACATTGTCAGCAGGTGTAGGTGAGAAATAAGATCAGTTCTCACGTGGCGAGGCTGGTCCCTGCGATCAACGGGTTGGTGGGCATGTATTCCATACCAGGGCTGACGCAGAGACCGGTCTACTATATATATATATATATATATATATATATATATATATTTTTCTAGGTGGTTGGTAGGAATAGGGGAATAGGGAAATAGGATAATTTGTAGTGCGGTGCTTCCTGCACGTTTGCCGGCTATCCGCGTGCGTGTGGGAGGACACTGAGTAGATTTAGAGGTAAATAATTTTGCTAAGTAGTTTTAGGAGAGATGTAGTGCCTAGTGTTTGTTTGTTTGTTCTTTTTGTTTTTGGGTTTCGCTCTGTATGTCTTTATTACCTGTAAAGCCGATGGTGTATTCTAGGGTGGGTAATAAAGATATGTTACAAATATGTTACAATTCAACTGCTTGTTTACAATACAGCAGATGCTATTGCCTACGGTCTGTGTTGAGCCTGGGGTGAACTATGCCATTTCAGATGAAGACTCAGTAGTGTATACACCAGAGAATGTCAAAAGCAGCTGATATTCACACTCACCGGTACACGGGGAAACACTAGCAACAGGTGGAACTGGCACTCCCGAATGTTAAGCCACCCGCCCGAAGGTCAATGTGAAGGGAGTGTGTTAGACAGGAGGTCGCTGCAGGCAACAAGAACTGAAATACAAGTAATACAGAACAATTAGTTTAATGGGTGATATTCTCGTAATCTCTAAAGTACAATTCTACTACCTCTTCTTCAAAAATAATTAGGCCCTATATACCTTAAATGATAAATTGTTCATTATTCTTCGCAACTGTGTACACAAACATGTTAATATGTAAACTGAAGAATAAATCACCACTACTGTATATACAGTGACTCGCATAATTATTCGGACAGACATGATTTATTATAGTTTCCTTTGTATTAGTGGTTTCAGTAATAATAAAGCACTAATGTGAATTAAATACAAGTTTTTGTATGGAATATAAAAGCTAAACATCCATCATTCTTCTAATGAACACGTTCAATGAAAATATAATCATTAAAAACAAAATCAAAATCAAAATCAAAACCAATATTGCACAAAATTATTCGGACACTTGCTGTTTAACTTATGGTCCTAAAGGTACAGTATCTGGTGGGCTTTCTTTTCATTATAATTACTTCCCTGAGTCGACTTGGCATGCTCTCCACTAATTTCCGGATGTAATCTGCCACTCTTCTTGAAGTCCATTTTTCAGTTATTCACTAGATGTGATTGTTGTTTTCCTTATTTCTTTATCCAGTTTTTCAAAAAGATTCTCAATCCCATTCAAGTCTGGTGACTGAGGGGGAGGATGAAGCACCATTGGTCAATTAAACAATAACCACATCCTTACATTCCAGGCCGTATGCTTTGGGTCGTTATCTTGATAAAACTTAAAATGTTCACCAATCCACATCTTTTCGGCACTCGTTTTCATATTGTCCCTCAGTATTTTAAGGTATTGACAGTGGTCCATTTTACCCTCAATAAAAACCAATTCACCAACTCCATTCGCCGACATGCACCCCCACACCATTACATGTCCACCGCCATGCTCCACAGTTGCTTTCTGATTTTTCTCTTGAAGCTCAGTATCAGGACGCCGCCAAACTGTTATCCCCCCATCAGATTGAAATATGTTAAATTTACTCTCATCAGCAAATATAACGTCATTCCACCACTCATTGTCTTCTTTAACATGCTCTTTGGCAAACAGCGTTCACTTTCTTCGATTTACTTGATTTATGAAGGGCTTCCTTCTTGCAATATGGCCGTGAAAGTTACCTCTTCCGAGCACTCTCCGTATTGTTTGGGGATGCACTTTCTTTCTGGTGTCTGCGGCAATCTCCGTAGCGAGTTTTGGAGTACTTAACTTGGGTGCCTTTTTCGTTTTTCTGGTGATATAACACTCTTCCCTCACAGAAAAAAGTTCTTGGACGTCCCGTATGCGGTAGGTGTCAATTCTATCTTCCTCCCGGAATCTTGTGATAATATCAGAGACTGTACTTTTCTTCATTTGTAATATTTCAGCAATTTTACGACAATTTTTACCTTTAGCATGGTGAAAAATTACTAGCTGCCGCTGTTCGATTGTGCTCTCTCTTCCTCTGCGGCCCATTTTCACCTACGTTGTACACAGCACTCTAATATAATTATTAAATTAATGTAGTAATGGTCCAATTTTCAATACTATAATATGTAATATTCTAAATTACATTAATTATGGACTAGTTTCGGCCGGGGCTGGCCATCTTCAGCCTTAATGTAAAACACCTAATAACTAAACAAATGTACATGCACACAATTGACATAAAACAAATGAAAACAAATATATACAAAGTGACATTAAAAACTGGGATGGAATTATGAATAAATTTGAAAATGAACCAGGTTCTAACATCTTGAGTATGTTCATCATTGAGAATAATTTCAAGTATTAATTTATATACACAGAACTGTCAGTTCTAATGCTGCTGATCCTTAATATTTCAATAGTAAATGGGAACTGGTAAATGTTGATCCTGTAGTTTGTCATCAAATCTATTTGTGTGGTGTTAGCTATATGTAATCCATTGGACACCGCTGTAAATAACCACTAGCTGACGGGGAACTGTTAGATGTTTCATCCTCAATCAAAGTAAAAATGAGATGCTCTCATGGTGCTTGTTAAATTTTGCTGAAATATTGTTGGACTCTAACACACTAAGTATTTACGTTCACACTGTCCGTGGCTCTTTTACATACGACCCCTGCACGGCAACTGACTTTTGTCCGAATAATTTTGTTGAAGCACGTTAACTGCGTTCTGAGGTTCCGTGGTCACTGGTTCTCTCCTGTTTTCTAAAAGTACACATTTGAACGTCGTGTTGAATCTGTCAAACTGGGTTCTGTCAGAAACTAGTTTGCGTGTACGATATTTTCTCTGAAATACAGGGCCAGTGTGTAGGAAAGACTATAATTACTAACGTGTGCGAATAATTATATGAGTCACTGTAATTTAGTTCTACAATTTGCTGCTAAATAAGGGAGACTACATTATGAGCATTCTCAGAAATGTACATTAAGCTCAATACATTGTAGCTATGGTAAGCAATAATATTAGTCAATGAGCTACAAGAATACAAAATGAAATAACAAATGAAGGTATTTATCTTAACACACTTTTATACAAAGTGAATTACATTCGACATTATAAAGAAAAAAGGAGTATTAGGCCTAATCTTTGCCACACGATCGTGTATTCATTTACTCGCAACATTGTAAACGGAATGAAATACTGAACGAAATAAACAATACGCCCAATGGTTTGATTACAGTAAATTATAACTATTCAACCCCCCTTTTCTATTTCGATCTTCACGTAACAAGAAACATTAAAAAAACCTGTGGCGCAACAGCCCCGAAGGGCCATCGCCTAACAAGCGACCGATGCTCTGCCCGAAGACCTACTGGTTGAGGTGTCGTGTAGTCAACATGACGAATCCTCTCGGCCGTTATTCTTGGCTTTTTAGACCGGGACCTCCATGCCACCGTTGGACAGCTCCTCAGTTATAATCACGTAGGCTGAGTGGACCTCGAATCATCCCTCAGATCCAGGTAAAAGCCCCTGACCTGGCCGGAAATCGAACTCGGGGCCTCCGGGTAAGAGGCAGGTACGCTACCCCTACACCGCGCGGCCAGCTTACAAGAAAAGTGCATGGGAGTTAAATCGGTCGAGCGCGGAGGCCATTTAACTGGCCAACCACGGCTCACTCATCTCGCTGGATAATGGTCATTTAAGTGCTGTGTGACACGGCGAGTGAAATGCGGTGGAGTGTCATTATGACAACCAAATTCGATGCTGAATATCCAACGGAACGCCTTCCAATAATCCAGACACTGATTCTACCAAGAAACGGTAGCATTCCTCACCGTTCAAGCAAGGAGGAAGGACATGCGGCCCAAGTAAATAATCACCAACAATACCGACCCAAATATTGACACTAAACCGATGCTGAAATGTCCGCACTACTGTCACATGAGGGTTTTCTTCCGCCCTACTTCACGCAGTCGCCTGCCAATGGACACGAAGGTTGAATGATGAAGTTTGCTGCGATTAGGATTTTGGACGCCATATATGAATGCGGTTTCTCTCCCCTTGCCATTTGCTGCACCATAAGCTAGGTGTATGTCAGCCATTTCGTTGTTTGGGTACCGAAACGGAGCCATTCTCGCCAATTTAGCTTCTCAACTGAGGTCGGCGTCAGGAAGGGCATTCGGCCGTAAAACATACAATATCATTTCATGTAAACTTGTCTCCGACCCCGTATCAGAAAACGGGTCTAAGGGGGTAGACATACTGTATAATTTGGCACATTCACTCCCGTTTGTATCTTTAAGAAGTAATGTCACCTAGACCAGAAGAAACTGTCAGAGCCTTAAAATGTTTTTCAGGTTAGCGTCCGTCACACTCATTCTGTGTTGACTGTTGTTACTTACACAGCTTGATGGAGTCAAGGGAATTCTAGCTTTGGGAAATTGCGATAACATTGCGTGTGCATGCCACTGTATGTTCACTTCGAATTGCAAGTTCTCTGATGCATTTTCTGAAGTTAGGGAAATAGTTCAAAAATATATATAAACATGGGACCTTAAAACCAGAACGCACTTCCTAAATACATGCTTCGGTGTAGAAATCGTAACTTCATTGTAGATTCTACCCTAGCACAGCGGCAACTACATGTGAAGTGCGGAGGCCTCATTGCCGCAAAACGGGAAGTCTTCCTGTCTTTTTTTTTTTTTTTTTGCTATGGGCTTTACGTCGCACCGACACAGATAGGTCTTATGGCGACGATCTTCCTGTCTTCATAACCACAACGTAAAACAATTCATTAACACTAAATATAACAGTTCTCTATCAGTGGAAAAGATGATGTGTGGGAAGAACTTACCTTTAAAACCGGCAATGAAGCACATTTTCCTCCGGTGCTTGTCGTTGAATCATTTGGCCTAGAGTGGTATAAGTTGGAATTTAATTGCTGTAATTAATGGTGGGTGGACTCCGAAGTGGCCTGGTGCAGGTCTTTCGAGTTGACGCCGTACAAGCGACCTGCGCGTCTATGAGGATGGGGCTCTGCCTATGATGAATTATAATGCCACACACCCAGCCCCCTGGGCCATCGAAATTAAACAGTACAGATTAAAATCCCCGACCCGGCCGGGAATCGAACTGGGAACCCCTGGAGTAAAGACCAGCACGCTAACCGTTTAGCCATGGAGCCGGATAGTTCACACTGACGGGCGATTCCTTTTAGGTTCTTCAGTAATGACAATTCACCAATTTATTTTCCCATAGTTCAGTAGCTGTGCGATTGTTTTCCTGTTACGTCTATTTATTTCTCTTTTTTATGAGTACAACCAGTGCACCTGAACGCTGTGAAAGGTGGTACAGCACATAGTGTCAGTTGTGCTACAATAGCACTTTCTGGCTCAGTGGGGAAAGCAATGGTGAACAACCTCACTCTTTATCATGCCTAGTACGCCTCATTATGGTGCTGCTATGGGCTTTCGCGGTTTTGCTACAACCACATAGCCTTTGGTGGTACTATTTGAGGATCCAACCAGCCTCCGGGATGATGACCTAACAGACAAATATATTGGACTGTGTTCAAAGCAGTTGAGTTTCACTTTGTAATTGCCTTAAGAGTACGGTGGGTTCGCGGGCAGAGGGATGATATTGGTAAAATTGCTGTTGTAAGTGTTTAATGAACGGTTCTGCACCATTTGCTGTTCTGCGTTCATCTGTTGGAATATCGATCCAAAGAACAGGGGGAAATCTTATTTCCTTATTTAAAGTATGTAGTTTCCAAATAAATTGCCCAGGAAAGTAATTAACTGGTGGTAATTGGGTGGATTGTTATACGACTCGCCTTGGCAGAGTCAAGAATTGAATCCTAGCCTACCAGGTGGGAATCTAATTAATTAGAGACTACAACGGACATGTTTTAATCTAAACTTCTTTACTACTGTCATAATAAGACAGCTTACTGTATATGCTGATGCCCGGCTAATTTCAAAACTACTGGAAGGGTTTTGGTTAAACTTCCGCCGACGGCTTTCTTAAAATCATAGGAGTGACATAGGTGATGCAATATTTCACTGGGACGAGAGGGAGTAAACTATTCACCCAATCTGTAAGAGCGTACAGTGCTTCACTCTAACGCCAAGAGCTCGAACTAACCGCATCTCTACCATACGCTGACGCGGGGCACATAACAGGTCAGGTTATATTATAGCACATAATGTAGGGAGTTCTAAGAGTAAAAATAGCTGTAGAATTACATTATAAATATAACTAGCCTATTCAATACTGAATACTTAGTATAATAATAGTATTGGTTTTTACGTCACAATAGTTACTTTTAGATTTTTGGAGACGCCGAATTGCCGGAATATTGTCCCACAGGAGTTCTAGTACATCCCGGTAAATCTTCCAACACGGGAATGACGAAACTGAGTACCTTCAGACACCATCGGAGTGAGCCGGTTTCGAACCCGCTAGCTCGAGCTCCGAAGGTTAGAGCTCTCCTGTCCGAGTTACTTAGCCCGGCGGATATGTGTTATTGTGTGGTGTGTCCCACAAGGGCTCTCTAATAAGAGACGTGACGAGGCTTCTACTAGAACCCAGTTGAGACTCATGTTGCTTCCACTCTCTTCAGCCCAGTTCCTCTCTTCCATTATGCTTCTTTATCTCTCTGGTTCGACTCCTGAATCCTCCAGAAGAGGATTCCACTTGGTTTTCTCAGGAGAAGGCAATATTTTAATGTTCCCCTATTCATGACACTCCCTTACTTCAACTTGAACCGAACGAGTTGGCCGTGCGGTTAGGAGCGCGCAGCTGTGAGCTTGCATCCGGGAGATAGCGTGTTCGAACCCCACTGTCGGCAGCCTTGAAGATGGTTTTCCGTTGTTTCCCATTTTCACACTAGAAAAATGCTAGGGCTGTACCTTAATTAAGGCCACGGCCGCTTCCTTCCCATTCCTAGGCCGTTCCTCTCCCATCGTCGCCATAAGACCTATCTGTGTCGGTGCGACGTAAAACAAATAGCTTCAACTTGAGTTCTCGTCCTTCAAATGCTGGGGTGCATGGCTGATGTAATAAAACGTTGACTTCTGAATACAAGTTTGTAGTTCGATCCCGACTCAGTCCGGTGCTATTAGAAGGTGCTCAGATATGTCAGCCTCTTGACGGTAGATTTCCTGGCATCTGAAATAACTCGTACTGGACAACATTTCTTTCACCACGGCTTCTCGAAAACTGATAAATATATCAACATTTGGCGAAATAAACGACATTACAGGAAATGGACCCCTCATAGAATTTTATTTATAAGATGTTAATGCAGTGTAGGCCTAAATATGATTTTCGTGTACAGTATGCATCGAAAACCTTAAATGCTCCTTGTTTTACGTCACGCTGGGTACTGGCACAGATCTGGGACATTTAAACACTCTTAAATGCCGACTGACTGCACTGAAATTCAATCTTTTAATCCTGAGCACTACCGAGGTCGATAGCTGCAGTCACTTACGTGCGGCCAGTATCGAGTATTCGGGAGATAGTGAGTTCGAACCTCACTGTCGGTATCCCTGAAGATGGTTTTCTGTGGTTTCCGATTTTCTCACCAGGCAATTGTTGGGGCTGTACCTTAATTAAGGCCACGGACGCTTCCTTCCAACTCCTACCCCTTACCTATCCCATCGTCGCCATAAGACCTATCTGTGTCGGTGCGACGTAAAGCAACATGTAAAAAAAATATTGGGCACAGAAAGCGAGTATTTCACGTTACAGCTGTCAAGTGGTGGTTGCTATGATATTAAGAGTAAAATGTTCATACAGGTACACATGCTGTCGTAAGGCAGGAGGTCGCTGTTACTCGTTTACTAAGAACTGTTATTCTGCTACTCTCAGACAGCAGAAAGTAGTTCGATCACTAAGACTGAAAGTAGTCTCGCTTGCCCCGTAGTCCCTGCAGGCACACCGAGTGGGTGAGACTCGCGGCCTGCAAGCGAGCGAACAGCATGTTGAGGAATGTTAATAGCGGAGGTTTGTGATTATTCATATACCGTGGAACTTCGACAGTTCCCAAAGAACTGGGTGATACAGCAGTAAGTATAGTCCTGTACGTGTTCCTTAGCATCCAGTGTAGGTTACAGAAAGAAACTTGAATAAGTTCCACATCTTCAGTTCCTCTATAAGATTATATACTCCACCTTTGGGTCATTGTCGTACGATGTCGTCATGTAAAAGCTCTCGGGTGAGACGTTTGCTGTTTATCGGAAAAAAATATTTATTTATTTAATTAATTAATTATTTATTTAGGGGCTGCCTGGCCGAGGCAGTAAAGGCGTGCTCGGTTCGCCCGGAAGGACGTGGGTTCGAATCCCCGTCAGGAAGTCGTAAAATTTAAGAAAGATTTCGACTTCCGGAGGTGCATATGGCCCTGAGGTTCACTCAGCCTGCACCAAAAATGAGTACCAGGTTAATTCCTGGGGGCAAAGGTGGCCGGGCGTAGAGCAAACCAATCTACCCCATCACGTGCCGAGGTTAACAATGGTGGGAGCCTTTACCTTCCACTCCTCCCAGGGCTTTCATGGCCTGTACGGAGATGACTTTGCTTTTTGCTATTTATTTATTTATTTATTTATTTATTTAGCGTATGGCAATTACATGGACATTAAAATTGATGAATATTTACTCTCTCTCTCTCTCTCCCTCTCTCTCCAAATTCAACAACCGGGCGAGTTGGCCGTGCGGTTCGGAGCGCGCAGCTGTGAGCTTGCATTCGGGAGATAGTGGGATCGAACCCCACTGTCGGCAGCCCTGAAGATGGTTTTCCGTGGTTTCCCATTTTCACACAAGGCAAATGCTGGGGCTGTACCTAACTTAAAGCCACGGCCGCTTCCTTCCCAGTCCTAGGCCTTCCCTATCCCATCGTTGCCGTAAGACCTATCTGCGTCGGTGCGACGTGAAGCAAATAGCAAATTTAACAAATCGTTTGTTCAATCTTCACACTAACTGTACCCAACTAAAGCAGTTCTTAACATCTATCTCTTTGGAGGAGTACGCAAGAGACTGAGATCAGGCATCCTTGTGTCTAACAATCAGAAATATGCGTATTCCTAAGAAAATTGTTTCTCTGCTTTACCTTTATATTCTTTAGATCCTTGTAGTTTAAAATAACAAATGGCTTAATGATGTACTTTCTTACTTATCATTAGACCTGGGATTTTAAGGCAAATGCCTACTTCGTTCCTTACGAAATAACATGATTTTTTAAAAATATGTTGACGTTTCATGATAAATACCTTACATTAACAGAGTTTTATAGTGCCCTAAAATGCCTATTTGGACCTTTAGAGCCTATTTTACAATTTTAGTGCCTAAAAATGCCTATTTTCTACATTTAAAATAAAATTCAACTTCTATAATTTTTACAATCACACAATGGACATCCTGGAACGAGCAGAACAGGAGAGGGTGGGTTTTTCACAGAAATGTGCTCTTCCCAGACAACTGTCACCAAAGGAATGCTGAGTGAAGGGTGGAGGTGAAGGATTAGCTCAGGAAAGAACAACGAGCAGGTAGTAAAGGACGTACTGTGTCGAGTGACGGGGTGAGGGGGGGGGGGGGGGAGATTATCTAGGAAGAACAAGGAGCAGGTAGTAAGAAGGGACGTTCTGTGTCAAGTCTCCATTGAAAGAACATTTGTTTAAGTGAATATAGTTCATCATGCCTAAAACAAAATCATCTAAGAGTGCACTTATACAACAATGGCTTGTACAATTTCCGGGGATGACTTTTGATGGCAAGATTATTTTCTGCCAGTACTGCAGTAAACAGGTATGTGCATATATCGTAAATTTCATATTAATCTAAAACTAAGGTTTTGATATTGGCTCCTCTAATTAATTGTAGAGACCTAGTCCAGACGACCTGGGTTCGATTTCTAGTACCGGCAGTAATTTAGAAATCTATGAGGTCTGGAACGGTGTTGACCCAGCATCGTGAGGACAATTGAGAAGCTACAGTGGGCAGGGGTCACGGAGGCAAGGCAATACGGCTGAGGGATTTATCGTGCTGACCACACTCCACCCATTATCTGCAGGCCATGAGCTGGGCAGCAACCGTTATTGAAAGCTAAGGCCCTTCGGGGACTGTAGTGTTCTTGTTCTTAATTAACTTTAGAGTAATAATGGCTTAATTTAAATAGTACAAAATTACAAATTTTATTCAATAGCTCACCTTTTCTATTCCTCATCTTATTCTCTAATTTACATCACTTTATTGTGTTTTAGATTTCACATGAGAAAAAATGCCACCTTCGGCAGCATGCAGATACTGCCAGTCACAAAGCGAAAGCAGCCATGAAAAGTAACATTAGACAGACTCTGCTCACACAAACTATATCTCCTACAACCCATAATGGTTTCTATGCTGATATGTGTAGAGCCCTAGTTGCAGCAAATATCCGGGGAGGCGAATTGCATCTCGCCAGCCTCCACCAAGGACCCTCTCGAACACTTTCGCATTGCCCTTTCGGAGGAATGGGATCGAATGCCACAAGAGCTCTTGGACCATGTGATAGGGAGCGTGCACCTTCGCTGCGAAGGATGTGCGGCCGTTAGGGGTAACCATACACCCTATTAACAGCATATTTTATTGTAGAAGACATTTCCAAGTTTTGTTAGCTGTTGTCAAAGGTGTACCATCGTTATCTGAACCTTCCTGACACTGTTTCTTAGGACAAGCTGTGTGACATATGGTGTGTGAGTCAGTTTACGTTTGTTCGGCAATCCGTCTGACATTCCTATCAGGCGGTATGGCTTCATTTAGTGATTATGCTTAACGTTTCGACACTAGTGTATGTCTTTGACTGGTGGGAGATAACTGGTTAACTTCCGGTCTGCTTTATGTCATATGTCATATTTGTTTAGTTTCTTACCAATCCTGTCTGTGGTGTTTCTGATGTAAGGAACTATTTCTGTTTTAGCACGGGTCCGTTCCTCCTCTCCTTTGTTCTCTTCCACCGCGGCTTTTCCTTTGTCTTCTTCTAATTTTCTAAAAACTCGTTGGATGTTGCTGAACGAGTACCCACTTCTCCTGAGGGTTCTCATGAGGTGTTCTTTCTCTTCTTGAAGGTGTTCTGCGTCCGATATCGCTATGGGCCTATTAATCCGTGATTTTAGAACAGCCTGCTTTTGTGATGGGAGGTGGCGTGAAGAGGCATGAAGGTACGTACCTCTGTGCGTGGGTTTCCTGTATTTTGCGTGGCTAGTAGTCCCGTTGGTGTTTCGTTTTACCAGGACATTCAGGAACGTTAGTTTTTCCCCTTTACCTTGATTTCCATGGAAAACTGAAAATTCACATGAATGGAGTTCAGATGGTCGAGAAATAACAGCAGGTTATTACTCCTTTGAGGCCAGCTGACGAAAGTGTCGTTCACGTAGCCTAGTGTGTTTTAAATCAACTGTTGTTAAGCATTCGTATTTGTTCTTTTTCTCTTTAATTTTTGTTGGTATTTTTAATTCTTTTCGTTTTTATCCAAGTAAAGAGCATGTTCGTCATAGAATATTCATTCCATGTTCTGCGAATATGAGGGAGCTCTCAAAAATGATATAATTGAATTCTTTTTTGTCATACCTCTTCATTATTCTGTCTGTCCGGCTCCATGACTAAATGGCTAGCTAGCTGGCATTTGGTCAGAGGGACCTAGGGTTCGATTCCTGGCAGAGTTGGGAATTTTAACCATCATTGGTTAATTTCGCTTGCACGGGGGCTGGGTGTATGTGTCGTCTTCACCATCATTTCATCCTTATCATGACACGCAGGTCGCCTATGGTAGTCAAATAAAAAGACCTCACCTGGCGAGCAGAACATGTCCTCGGACACTCCCGGCACTAAAAGCCATACGCCATTTCATTTCATTTCATTTCATTTCATTTCATTTCATTTCATTATTCTGGCAAGCCGTTCGTCATACTTGACGTATTCTTCGGATTTTCAATGCTCAGTTCGTACTTCATAAACGCACAGTTAGTCTTGTTCTCCCTCTCCTTTCAAATACATCACCATGTCTTTTATTCTAGTGTTTGGCCTTCACTGGGCCAGCGGTTGGCAATTTTTCGGTAGACCAGTACAAGGTCACTGGTTCAGAAGGGATAGGTTAGTCTTCCCCTCCCCCCCAAAATCGGACACTAATCCGACCGATGGGCTCCTCCGTGGAGTTTGTGAGGTTATATTAGGACCGTTAGGTTAGGGCAGGTTATGACGTTATTATGACGTAATGACCTTGATGACGACTGTAGCAATAAGAAAGGCTGATTACGTTTTGTAGTAATTATCTGACATCAAGTGGTACGGATTGCCCTGGTGTAAATATTTGGAGATTGCGGGAAAACGTTTCGCTGGTAGTTAACGACCTAGGTGTACGAGATGTCCCTAATACGAAATGTCCGGACACAATTAGCACTAGCAATACAGTAGACTACATATGGGGAGATAGATCTCTGTTACTGACAATCATTAACTGACAGGATACTGGACTAATGACTCTGCTTATGGCCAGCTCAGCCACAGCGTTTCGGTTTAAGGCTAGCTTTTGGGAGAAAGCTGTGTTTCTTTACCGAATGTAGATCATATTCTGTATGCTACTTGAGTAACGTCTGTTCCCATAGGTTTCCTAAAACATATGGCCATCTTGTGGCAACATCTAGAATCTCGCGGATTTTTACATCACTTGTAAGGCAAAAGGGATCTTCATTTCTCTTACCTTAGGTGGATGGTCGGAAGATTACCCACCACAAAAACATCGACATCTTTGGTTACTTTTGTTGCTTCATGTAACAGGTTTGAGACACTCAATGTCTGAATACCGTTATTGATGTGGTGTCTACTTGGTGAAAATACTTGCAATTTGGATTGGGGAGGAAGCAACTGTAATTCAGGAACTACAGTAGTTACTTCTAAAATGCTTGAGTGTGGATTGCAACCTACTGCTGTAAGGAAGTTTGTGACCTTACACTGAATATATTCCTCTCCATTCTCTCACCCGAGTGCTAAGCTCGAAGCAGAACCGGGAATCGAAAGCGGGCCAACCGGTCACGAAGCTACCATTGTAACTTGTACGTCACGACAAGAAACTACTTATGTTCAGGCAAAACCGCACACTGTACTAGGCCTGTGCATCACGATAGGGAATTCGTTGGCGGTTTTCGTGAAACAAGAGGTCAAGTTCGATGTAAACTACACAACGAGACGTGCTGAGTATATTTATAGTGAACAATATTTAAGCCTGAATTTGTTATAAATTACAATATATACTTGAGGCTTATGAGCCTCTTTATGTAACATCTGCACTGAATAAAATGTATCATGATATCAACACGAGAGGAAAGAGAAATTGAAACCAAAAGCTAAATACATGCTAAATTAACACAAGAGCATAGTACAGTGTATTTAGTTAACCATGACAAATTGAAACACAAACATAAAATGGTACATTTTGAGCTGAACAAAGGTGTATGAGGTATATAAACAAGATATAAAATAATGCATAGCTTGTAAATCTCAAGTATTGCAATGATGCAAACGACCTCGGTGATTCAAATGAGTTAACTTACGGTAATGAACTACGTTCATGATGGGCCAGGAGATGGTGTTTTTGTTTTCCGTAATTATCACAAAAAGCGAGGAGTCTAGTTTCAAGGAAGATAAATTACAGGAACTTTGAATTTTCTGGCTTGTAGACAACTCAGTGTTATAAAAAAGCAGCGGCGAATGGTAATTAGAAATTGTGGGCAAAAAGATTTATAGACAACAAAAAGATACCTGATTCTTGGGGAAGTAGTTGGGGAGGGGGAGGGGGTAGGCAACAAGATTGAAAAGAAAGCTAAAATATTGTAAGTTTCCTATGATCTCTGAGAGATTTTCGACAGAGAAATAATGTTGACAGTTTATCAACTTAACTGTTGTAATAATAGTTGTTTGAGATTTTGATTCAATACTAGCCGGGCTGAGTGGCTCAGACGGTTAAAGCGTTGGCCTTCTAACCCCAACTTGGCAGGTTCGATCCTGGCTCAGTCCGGTGGTATTTGAAGGTGCTCAAATACGACAGCCCCGTGTCGTTAAAGAAGTCCTGCGGGACTAAATTCCGGCACCTCGGCGTCTCCGAAGACCTTAAAAAGTAGTTAGTGGGACGTAACGCAAATAACATTATTATTATTATTATTATTATTATTATTATTATTATTATTATTATTATTGATTCAATACTATCCAACAAACTTTCTTCAAAGGAGCAATTAGTCATGTTTTACAATTAAAGAGAAGTACAGCGTTATAATACAATAAAAAGCCATTTGTTATTTAACTAGACAGTAAGAAAGTAACAGACACTAGATAGAACTACACACATACACACTCTCTCTCTCTCTCTCTCTCTCTCTCTGCCTGACTGAGGCTGTCAGACTGACGAATGCGCGCGGCAAGCGGGTGAATCATATCTCATTGTCCATGACCTTCACAAATATGTACCGCTGCCTTCCTTCCTCACAGCACGTGCTAGAAGTAGTGATGAGCGCGAGTGACGTTTGGACTCGCGAGAATCGAGTCTAGCGAGTCCGAGCCTCTCCGAGCAACTCGTGCGAAGTACTCGAGTCTCCACGGTGACGTCACGATCCGTAAATGCGACTTGTTGCCGAGCAGTCGGAATAAATACTCCAACCATTAAATTCTATTACAACAGCTAAGTAAATGATGACCATAACGTGAAATACGTGAGTGTAAGACCGTAACCTATTTGTTTCGAAATGCCATTCGTTAGTTTGTCACACAGTCACATTCTTCTCTTTCCCCTTCGTCTATATTTAGTTGGGCTCGTTCGTTACAGCGCTTCTGTAGCGTAACGGTTAGTGTTATTAGCTGCTATCCTTGGAGGCCTGGGTTCGATTCCCGGTACCGCCAGAAACTTTAGAAAGTCAGGAGGGCTGGTATGTGGTTGAAATGGTACATGCAATGGGGGTTTTCCTGAAAGGAGCTGCACAATCTCGGGATGAGAACATGAGCTTGCATTTTTGCATTATATCGCCCATTAGGTTGGCCTTCTTCCGCCTCTGTGGTATAGTGGTTAGTTGATTAGCTGCCAGCCCGGAGGCCCGGGTTCGATTCCCGGCTCTGCCACGAAATTTGAAAAGTGGTACGAGGGCTGGAACGGGGTCCACTCAGCCTCGGGAGGTCAACTGAGTAGAGCAGGGTTCGATTTCCTCCTCAGCCATCCTGGAAGTGGTTTTCCGTGGTTTCCCACTTCTCCTCGAGGCAAATGCCGGGATGGTACCTAACATAAGGCCACGGCCGCTTCCTTCCCTCTTCCTTGTCTATCCCTTCCAATCTTCCCATTCCCCCGCAAGGTCCCTGTTCAGCATAGCAGGTGAGGCCGCCTGGGGGAGGTACTGGCCATCCTCCCCAGTTGTATACCCCGACCCAGAGTCTAGAGCTCCAGGACACTGCCCTTGAGGCGGTAGAGGTGGGATCCCTCGCTGAGTCCGAGGGAAAAACCGATCCTGGAGGGTAAACAGATTAAGAAGAAGAAGGTTAGCCTTTGGTAACTTGAGACATGGAGTGGAGATTAGGAACATAATTTAACTATTCATTGTAGGTATTACATATTGCCTCCAGGGCGGTTGTGGTGGTGATTATGGTTTTCAGATGAAGTACAACTAGGCAATCATCCTCTATATAACACTAATCGGGAAGAAAAAATGGAAGGGATCCCAAACGTCGAAAAATTAAGGTATTGGCCAAAGAAGTCAAGAGCGTAAAATAATGCCATTTAGATTAGTCTTTTGTCTTGCCTGATCTCTAAAATTTCACACTGTGTGCCGGTAAAATGAAATGGCGTATGGCTTTTAGTGCCGGGAGTGTCCGAGGACATGTTCGGCTCGCCAGATGCAGGTCTTTCGATATGGCACCCGTAGGCGACCTGTCTGTCGTAATGAGGATGCAATTATGAAGAGAACACACACACCCAGCCCCCGTGCCAGCAAAATTAACCAATGATGGTTAAAATTCGCTGCCTTGCCGCGTATCGAACTCGGCACCCCTGTGGCTAAAGGCCAGCACGCTAACCACTTAGCCATGGAGCCAGACTGTGCGCTGGTGGTATTGTGGTACATATGAACCTGTGTCCACACGTTCCTTAGTTTACGTTACAATAAGGTTTTGTTGTGTAGGCCTATACATTCATGTAAATATGGCATAATGTACATGTTCGGCTGTATATCTTGTTGTGCAGTAGAACAACGCATGCCCTAGTTTAACGTCCACAACATTCAATTGATTGAAGGAATGCTCTGGGCATTTGGTGAGGTATCCAAGAATAACATAATTATGTTGTTTTCACCTCCGGTATCTTGTCCTGCCGTATAACATCGTACTTATTTTTTTTTCGGTAAGGTACTGTATGTATGCTTCGGGATTAACGACTGTTTCAAAGGGTGACTGTGTGTACACACGTCTTTAAAGTGATGTTCACCGAGCTCGATAGCTGCAGTCGCTTAAGTGCGGCCAGTATCCAGTATTCGGGAGATAGTAGGTTCGAACCCCACTGTCGGCAGCCCTGAAAATGGTTTTCCGCGCTTCCCCATTTTCACACCAGGCTTCCTTCCCACTCCTAGCCCTTTCCTGTCCCATCGTCGCCATAAGACCTATCTGTGTCGGTGCGACGTAAAGCAACTAGCAAAAAAAAAGTGATGTTCATTACCGCATCGCAATGTTAGTTTGTACATTATATCACTGTGCATTATTGGGAAACGGAAGCAATAGTTGTCTTTGGCCCACCTACAATATTATGCATCGTGTTGTTTCCATACACGGCTCGCAGATAAAGCTGCCAGCATCCTCGGCCTCGAGTCCGGACTCGAGTACCTCGAGTTTTACGGTCCCAGACTCAATTCTTCGCGAGTCCATTCGCAGCCCATCACTAGCTAGAAGTGCGATTACTATCTGATGGTACAAACCTGCGTGAACCACCGAGCTGTGGGAGGAAGGTAGGAGAAGGAAGGTAGTGGAGGGGTAAACTACTGGTAAACTATTGGGAGCGAAATGAAGACTTGACACACTAACGTAGTCGAATTCTATTCAACCATGAAAGTAGTGGTTCATCAAGGGTTCTCCGACATCCGGTATCCGGTAGCCCCTGGACGAGGCCTGATCCGGTGGGTGACGTCACAGCGTGTTGCGGGATGCTAGGTAAGAACGCGCTCTTAACCTCACATGACCTTACGCTGGCTACGTGTTCAGGCTTAATCTTATAGACCTCGGGTGCGACCCCATGCCTAAGGGCGTTAACCTTCCAGACCCAAGTTCGATGGAAAAGAGTGTAAGCTTAACCTAACAGCCAACGTGATTATGAGTAAGAGTGTAAACCTATCTGGCATGACGCGCTAGACTTAAACTCAAAGATCACGGGTTCGACCCCAGGCTTAAGGGCGTTAACCTTACAGACCTTTGTACGACGCCGAGGCTATCAGCATAACAGTGCAGACTTAAACTTACATGACGTTAATGGCTAAGAGTGTAGGCTTAGTCTTACGCTAACCAGGCGTTAACCTAACCGGTTGCCCTTCCCTACACCCTGGCTAAAAGTCCCGGCTTAATCTTCCGCTGACCACGCGTTAACCTAACTTAACCTCCCCGGAGTTAGAGCTGAACTTGGATCAAGAGGGCGGCTATAAGGCTTAATACGTATACCTTATTCATAGGGGCGTAATGTCCGAAGATGACTTCGGGGGCTTACAGCTATTTTCAACGCAAGACAATTTTCAGCGACATAAAGCTGTTAAACATAGTTTCAGAATGTCCGCATGCAATCGGTGTACTGCTACATTCATCAGGCGTGATAATCTCGTACGTCATGTGAATTCAAAACATATTTGCTCAAGTAATCTACCAGTAGAAGGCTTGGAAACCCTCTCTGAATGTCGGCAGGGTAATATAAAGAAGCGCGATCTAAACGGTACATCGTCTCAGCCTACTACAACTTCTGTAACTAAGCACATATCTCCAGATAAAGAGAAGCAAGAAGAGGAAATGCAAGAAGAGGAAGAGGAAGAAGAGCAAGAAGAAGAACTCAACATTTCATTACCATCAGAAAATTTCCATTCTACTTTATTTCCTGAGACTACTACACGTTCTGTCGCTGTGCAAACATCTCAAGAAGAAGAGGAAGGAGAAAAGCAAGATGAGGTAGAAGGAGTAGAAGACGACTTCATCACATTTTCGCTGTCAAAGCGAGTTACGTTTTTAGCTACAGATGGCATTGCAGAAGCACGTACTACATCAAAACAAGTTCTACCGCTTCCTAAACATCAACTGTCTGCCCGTAGTATCAATGTTAACAACAGGACTCTGTTACCCTATGTGGATGTAAGATACTATCAAGACCCCAACTTACTCGTAGAACGTTTGCAACACCTATGACCTTATCAAGATGCTGGTTACACTGAGTATGAGCCAGAAATTCTGGAAATAGAGCAAGAATTACGCCATACGGGCAATATTGAGTAATAGCTCTTTAATATGAAGATCCCGCCTGTAAGGATAAGCATTGCACATTAGTTACATCAACGAGCTCATCGCACCTACCGTTGCAGACGTCTCATTACATATAGAAAGGATGAACTCTAGCAAGCTAATTTACTAAGAATAATTCATTATGCCTCTAGAAATAAGGGTAGGTCTACAAGTATCTATTCGTTGATGTTGATGACGTTTCTTGTTTAAAGCGAACTAACAGCTAGGTCATTAACTCCAAGCATCTATTCACTGTCACCGATATGCACTCAAAAGTTGTTTTATGGCATGAATAAAAATTTTTATGGCCTACACGATTACACTTTGCTTTGAAATTTACATTCTGTTCAACCATTTTCTAGTAGCTGGACAATATACATTCACGATTATCTGTTGTTATAACCTACACAGAGAAACATGTTGAGACAAAAATGATCAGAAATGTTATTCCCTATGTGGAATTTTTCGATAGAACTGCTACTAGCACGATTATACGACTCCACCCACTCCACCCACTAAACTATCTTATGAGCTAACATGAATAATACCGTTTATAGTCTTACGCAATGGCGGCATATTCCTAACTTTTATATTCCGAGTATTTTTATATTTGTTCAAAAATTTCTCACAACTCAGCTAAAATCTAAATTCATGATCATCTCTGTTGGGCTGATGCCCATGCAGTTTTCAAGACTCAAAATCTTAGTGTTCTGTCGCTTTAGCTACTCGGCCTAAGTTAGTCTACTGATGTTTCAAAATCACGTTTGCCTATCATTCTTAGATCAGCGCTTAGTGTTGATGGCCATTCAATTTTCAAGACTGAAAAGGCTAACGCTTTGCCGCCTAAGCTACTAAGCCTAAGTTGCTTTCGAACTCGGAAGAGGGTAGGGTTTTAGAATTAGGTTTAACCTCTAAATGCGCAGGTCGCGTATTTAGCATCAAGTCAAAAACCCGTAGTCTCCCACTGCATTTGTAGCACGAATTGCTTTTTCGGTTCTCAGTATAAAGTTTTAATATCTAAGAGATAAAACATTACGGCAGGCAATTAGAAGTCTCTGAATTTTAAATCGATCATCTCGAAAAGTTAAAATCAAAACTTCAGTGTTCCTGACACTAAAACAACACAGCGTTCCGCATCAGCACAAACGATGACATGTACGAGCACCTGGCTAAATGTACATAAAGCTACATTCGCAAATGTTGCTGAGTTAGTAACCCTTGCTGCTTGCAGAAACAATTCTGCTGAGACGTGACATTGTTTACTTCATAATGCATTCTCAGTATTCCTTTTCCTGTAGCGCATTGAGTTGTTAGATTACACTAGTCTTCCGTCCAAGAAAAATCTAGTATTCCATTTCCGGGTTATATTGAGCTCCAGTCTAAGAGAGTTCCTATGCTGATGTCCGTTCTTGTTTTGTTCAAGGGAGTCCTGGACTCGATCTCTGTGTAGGTTAGGTATTTTGACTAACTTTACTTGTTTCCAACCTACGAATAAAGCATATGTATTAACGCTTACATTATCTCCCTAGTCCCGTTCCGCCATCTTTTTCTGAGTTCAGCTTCCAACATTACGGCCTCTATGAGCAAAGCAAATGTATTAAGCCTTACAAAATATACCCAGTCCCATGTGTAGCCGCCATCTTGTTCCGAGTTAAGCTTCCAGCGTTACTACCCCTATGAATAAAGCCCATGTATCAAGGCTCATGCCATCTTCCTAGTCCTTTCAGTAGAATATGTAGGCGCCGTCTTGTTCCAAGTTCAACTTCAAGTGCGGGGAGGTTAGGTTAACGCGTGTTCAGCTGAAGATTAAGCTTGTAATTTTAGCCAGGGTGTAGAAAAGGGCATCTGGTTAGGTTAACGCCTGGTCAGTGTAACGTTACGCATGCACTTTTGTGCGTTTAGTCTGGGTATCGACCTTAAATTCTGTTAAGTTAAACTTTCACCCTCCGGCGATTAGCCTGGGAGGTTACGTTCAGCTTCGAGCCCCCAAAGATGCTTCCAAAATGTTACGGCCCCTACGAATAAAGTGCATGTATTAAGCCTTTACACCATCTCCCTATTCGCATGTTCACCCGCCATCTTGTTGCTAGTTCAGCTCTAAGTCCCCGAAGTCTCCTTTCAACATTGCGCCCTTATGAATAAAGTATACGTGTTAATCTTTATAGCCGCCATCTTGTTCTAAGTTCAGCTCCAAGCTTCCCTAAGTCGCTATCCAATGTTATGTCCCTATGAATAAAGCATACGTGTTAAGCATTATAGCTGCCATCTTGTTCCAAGTTCAGCTCCAAGCCCAGGAAGTTATGTTAGGTTAACGCGTGGTCAGAGGAAGATTACGCCGGCACTTTTAGCCAGGGTGTAGAGAAGGGCAACACTCTTAGCAATTAACATCATGTAAGGTTAAGCCTGCTCTGTTATGCGGTTAGCCTCGGCATCGAAGTTAGGTCTGTAATGTTAACGCCTTTAAGCCTGGGGTGGAAACCGGGATTTGTGAGGTTAATCTAGATACGTCATGCTTGATAGATGTCCGACTCGTTGGCTGAATGGTCAGCGTACTGGCCTTCGGTTCAGAGGGTACCGGGTTCGATTCCCGGCCGGGTCGGGGATTTTTACCTTCATTGGTTAATTCCAATGGCCCGGGGGCTGGGCGTTTGTGCTGTTTCCAACATCCCTGTAAATCACACACCACACATAACACTATCCTCCACCACAATAACACGCAGTTACCTACACATGGCAGATGCCGCCCACCCTCATCGGAGAGTCTGCCTTACAAGGGCTGCACCCGGCTAGAGATAGCCACACGAGAAAAATGCTTGATAGATTAAGATTGCTCTTTTACCGAAATCACGTTGGCTGCTCGGTTAAGCTTACACTCTTGGACATCGAACTTGTGTCTGCAAGATTAACGCCCATAGGCATGGCGTCGAACCCGAGGTCTATAAGATTAGCCAGCGGAAGGTCATGTGAGGTTAAGAGCGCGCTCTTAGCTGGCAGCCCCCACCACGCTGTGCCGTCACATGCCGGATCAGGCCTCGTCCAGGGGCTACCGGATATCGGATATCGCAGAACCCGTGGAAAACCGCTACTCATGAATGAACAGGCTTCACTAATTGCAGTCTATTTGCAATGTCTCTCTGTCATACTCACAGTGGGTTGCCAGTTATGTGGCCTGCCTTGACGGGCTAGAATCCTGATTGACAGGTTAATTTTCACTTTCGCTCCTGCAAGCTCAGTCACTCCACACGTAACGGCTACTCATGAATTGATTAGAACTCAGGGCATGTGACCTTCACAATACACGATGAATGCCCTTTCGTTCGAAAAGTTTGCCACTTACACAGTCAACAAAGTCAGATCAGAAACAGCGGTCACACAACAGCAATAAAAGAACACTTCAGTATTCCTAACAACAACGATGGTTAGCACTGCTATAATGCTGCTGAAGACAGCTGTTCCACACACTGAATCCACGACGGTCCAAAATTCACGGTAGTACGCGGACATTCCTCCGCTCGGTACACGATGATAATCCGACTCCGGCGGGACACAGACGACAACCTGCACTACTCTCATCAGACTACAGTCACTCACTCCACGTCGGTTCACATATAGTGCTCTAGTCAGTACTACGAGGCAGTACACACACCGTTCTTCGCTCAGATACTCCGACACCGGTGGGTCACTAACGACAGCCAAAACTGTTGTCGTCCCAGTCCGAATACCGATCTCCAACACTGACTGGTGGAACGCCCAACACACACTCGACACTCCCCACTACAACAACTCTTCGTTTCATTCCGGTTAAGGGCCCGAAGCTCGCGCTCCTCGCATGGCAATCGACACCAATCGACATGGGCGCCCGCAAGGGGGGGCAAGGGGGGCGCTTGCCCCCCCCCTGGAATTCTAGAAAGTTGATGTTCAATTGTTTAATATCATACCAGATTATTTCATAAACTGAACTTACTGACAGTCATCTAGCATCTGTTATATTCGCAAATTTCTGTAAAAAATTTAATGTTGCTGACGTTATATCGGTATATATATTCAAGAAAATTGTTAATGTGCCCCCCCTTGGAAAAGATCCTGCGGGCGCCCATGCCAGTCGACATTGCCTCGGACATGTGGGAGGAGTGGGAAAGGTATTACAGGAGTACCTGCCTGTTTGCATGATAGACGCGTTACCAGGCAAGGTTTGTTTTTTAAAGTTGGTGTTGAGGCGTGGAATTAAGGGTCAGGGAAAACCACATAGGCGGAAAAGAGGAAGAGCCTACATGTAAAACCTAACAAATTTCGATAGTACATGCAAGGATGTGATTTCTGGATATGTCCAAGTTTTTGTGTTAGTTGAGAAAATGGTATCATGCACCAGCCATGATCCATATTCTTGCCAGTCCAGTTTTCATGGGATCAGTCCGTCTGGCCACTGCCATGACTAGCCCGGAGTCTCCGGTTGTAGAGCTATGCATCGGTAGCCACTAGGGCCCGCCGCACCGCTCTGCCTCCTTGGGGTCCCTCGTACCCAGTCTCCAATCCCGGAGAATGAGGCCAAGCGCGCCTGGGCTGGGGCCTCCTGGATGGGGGTGGGACATGTCGCCGGGCCTAGTTCCCCTCTGTCCGCGCCATGGCCCGGTAAACCGGGCAACTGCGATGGGAGGCCGAGTGACCCCCCGCGCATTTGGTGCACACCAGTGCCTCCTTAAATGCTTCGCAGGCCGTGTAGTGGTGATCACCCCCAGAACGGTTGCACCTCGCTGAGAGCCCACACCTATCCTGCTGGTGGCCCCACCTCAGGCAGCCGAAACACTGCAATAGCTGCCGAAGGGGACGTTTCGGTCTCGCCTGATTGCCGCTGAGGTCCTCTCCTGATTGGCTCCTCGGTCGACTGCTTTCCTGGGAGCAGTCCTAGGTTGCGTCTGGGCGGCGCTCTCCTGGTGGGCTGGCGTCGTCTTCTTTCGCTTGGTACGGGGGCGGCGTCTTCCCGGGGGCCAGTGTCTCTTCTCGGCAGGGGAAGAGGCCACGTCCTGGTGGCCCTCCTCCCGGATTGGTGACTCTGATGTTGCTGGTGGTCCCGCTGTAGAGACGGCGTCTCCCTCCCCCTCGCTGGTGGCGGTCTGTGCTGACAGCCGACTGCGTTCCCTGTCCTGTGGGGTGCACATCGATGTCTGCACCTCGACAGACACGCTGGCAGACCAGGCCTGGGTAGCAGCCTCCGAACGACAGGGGGCATCCTTCTCCATTGCTGTGCTGACGTACGCCGTCTGGGGCGCTTTCCTGGATTGCGCCCGGGTGATAGGCCCTTCTTTGTAGGCCTTGGTCTGCGTTCACTTCGTCCACTTCACCGTAGGGGGCCGCGGGACCCCAGTCTGCGTCCACCTGGCAGAGTCGAGCCGCTCGGCCTGGGTAGCACAGTCGCGGATTAACGGGGCGGCGCGCACCACCTGAGTGGTGGCGTCGTTGGTCTCCGGCTGGGTGGCTTGGACTAAGCCGGTAATAACCGCCTTGTGCCTCAGTCTCCTTGGCGTCTGAGTGATATCCTCCCTGGTCTCCGTCTTCCTCTTGCGGGCGCCGGCATTCGTCCCTGGTACGCCGTCCCCCTGGTAGTCGGACGACCTGGAAGAGAGTAGAAAGCTCCTTCTCCACGTCGTGTATCCGCTTCTTGCCTCCGTGGAGAGGGTGCCGCATTCTGTCCAGTACTAGGCCCCGTTCAGAATGTACAGGGTGCTCCGGCCTCTAGTAGACAAGCAGCCCCTCGCACTCCGGCTCCGTGTAGCCCTCGGAGTAGAAGAAGCCATTTGGGGGTCACACCCGTCCCTCTACGGCTCCGTTTCCACCCCGATCTCCGGCGCATCCTCCTCCGGCTCCTGCTGTGACGTCGGCGTCTCCGACTCCTGCTGTGACGTCGGCGTCTCCGGCTGCGTGTTGTCCTCCAGCGCTGGTGTGGGTCGCTGAAAGAGGTTAGCGACGAAGAGCCCCAACTCGATCGCACATTCTTCGCTGGTCATCATCTTCACCTGGCTGGCCTTGTCTTCCATCGTCGTCCCTGTGGATGCCTGAAACAGGCCTGAAGAAATAGCGCTGAGAAGCGCTAGATGACGAAGCTCTTTGTGTGTCGATCTCGTAATGAAGCAGGTGTTGTTATGACATTACTTCTTACTATGGTTCAGCGTAGCCAAGTAAATTGGAATTTAAGTAACTGTCTACAAAACTGCGTCACTGTTGAAAGATTTCGGGAACTTATCTGGTACAGTTTTCTGCGTTACAAGGCTGGTCTGTCAGTCAAGATAGGGATCATAGTTTTAGGGGCAGAATATTGTTTTTCACAAAATCTAGAAAGAAAATAAGTGCACGCTACAATTTTCCATATTACGACCACGAGTATTAATGCATTTTCCGCACTGTATCACAGGTTTGAAATTTTTTTGCAGCACTGGTCCAACCTGACGGTGATGAAGTATTGTAGAATTGCTGTTGTCGATGAATTTTTATTTTCAAATCTTTTGAATGGGCCGAATTAGGACCAGATCTGGACTGTACGGTGGATACAGCACAACTTCCAAACAAATAAACAGAAAAAAGTATTTATTGTCCGTGGCGAAGTTACGGATGCTGGACCTCTCTTACACTTAACCACATACAGTACATATTTATCTTTCTTATAGTTGAAGATTCGTCGTTCCCTTGAACTACTATTACGTTTTTCATCCGGGTTGGACCATGTCGTCGTTCTGTGTACATTTCGCCGATGTTCCAAATACATTGCGGTATTCTTTGCCAATATAAACGATGTAACCCCCCCCCCCGTTCGCCTTCACATGGATTACAGTACTAAGTTCGAAATGTTGGCGTAAGGATGGATATGGAATTCTGGTTTGACGTGTTAGGTCTAGCACCATCGTGCAAAGATCTTACTTTCGCGTGTTAATGGTTCTAGTCTCTTTCGCCTAATTATTTAAATTATTTAATTACAATCTGTTTTGAATGTCACTCTGACTCACTCCTTATCCTTGTAGAAATCTGATAACTGTATGCATCTCCATCTAGAGATGATGTTCATACAAACTGTTCATTCTGTTCCCTTGCCAAACTCGTACTGATTGGAGGGGGAATCTACAACGTGTGCGACTACGAACCCTTCTGTCGGCTAATCGATAATCGCCCCTGATGTCGTGGTTGTACACGCAGGTCCTGTACCTTTACTATCAGAACACCCTCGTATATTGTGCTGACACAGATCTCCAACATTAAGCACCCTTGTATGCCAACCCACTGCGTCGAAATTCAACCTTCATGAAGAACACGAACGACTAATTATCTGACTTGTTTCAGGTTTCTGCAAAAAATTGTACTGTCTATTTTATACATTACAGCACTTGATATCTGAGCACAACGCGTTATACACCAAGAAAAACGTTTCAGTTAATAGGAAGTCAACATCATCATCATCATCATCATCATCATCATTTCCCTTTATCCAGCTGTAGCCAGGTTGGGGCAAATATGGTTGCTCTCCACTTTCTTCGGTCTTTTCACCACTCCTCCTCCAACGCTGTGTCCCACTCCAGGTTCCTTTCTATAATACTGCGTTGGAAGTATTCATGAAAAATTGAGCCAGTTTTTCGGCCCCTCTTCGTTTTTTATTACTGCACTCAAGTTCCTATCTCAGTGTCTATATCATGTCCATGTTGGTCTAAGGAGGACGACCGCTTGACGTTTCGAAGTTTGAACAACGGCTCTCCGGATCGTGATAGTTCCCCAGATATTTTTCTTCGTTCATTATAGGCAGAAAATGGTGTATTGGCTTCCTTCTTTTAAACGGTCCTGTGACAGCAACTAAGAAAAGATTGAATTCCGTTCTCAGTTTTCACACTTCATCTTTACACAAATGTTGCTCTGGCCAGTGATATTTCTTCCTTATGTAAATTGCACACACACACACACACACACACACACACACACACACACACACACACACACACACACACACACACACACACACAAACACACACACAGTATAATTACATGGGACTACTGGCCACCATATACCAAGTCCTTAAGATGAAAGTACATTCCCACAAGATTTATTACTAATGACACTCAAATTCCCACATCGTGATTCTTAAAAGTACAACACTAGGAGAGGTATGACTTCCAATTTCGATATCCTCCTAGCTGTTTTTATTAAGGAGTATTGGGTGAAAATATGCAGTCGTATAGGTTTACTAAGAAGTTAGTTGCAAAATCAGACACTGATTTTTTCACAGGAGTGTAATCTTACCCCACGCCAAACATTCCTAGAACTGGTTTCTCGTTCTTTCTTCACTTCAACTTCAATACTGATATAAATTATAGGACACAGACCGTTGCCACACCGTTACTAATTCTAAAGCTAAATACTGTAATAGCAAACAGGAGTACGTATGCAAGAACCACACAGGGAGTCGGAAGAATATATGAAGAGATAGAACACTTAACACAATATGTAAAAGGCGACGAGAATCTAATTGTGATGGTAGACTGGAATGCAGTGGTAGGCCAAGGAAGAGGAGGTAATACTGTAGGAGAATTCGGATTGCGACAGAGGAACGAAACAGGAAGTCGGCTGTTTGAATTCTGCACTTATCATTATTTAGTCCTTGCCAATACTTGGTTCAAACACCACAAACGACGGCTGTATACGTGGACGAGGCCTGGAGACACTGGAAGGTATCAAATAGACTTCATTATGATTAGGCAGAGATTCTGAAACCAGTTGTTGGATAGTGAAACTTTCCCAGGAGCAGACGTGGACTCTGACCACAACTTGTTGGTCATGAAATGCCATCTGAAGTTAAAGTAATTGAAGAAAGGAAGGAATTCAAGGAGATGGAATGTAGACAAGTTGAAAGAAAAGAGTGTGAGGGATTGTTTCAAACATATGTTGCACAAGGACTAAAAGAAAAGGCTGAAGGAAACATAATTGAAGAAGAGTGGATAGTCGTGAAAAATGAAGTCAGTAGGGCTGCTGAAGAAATGCTAGGAAGGAAGAAAAGATGAGCTAAAAATCAGTGGATACCTCAGGAGATACTAGACCTGATTGATGAACGACGAAAATACAAGAATTATAGAAATGAAGAGGGCAGAAAAGAATACAGGCGATTAAAGAATGAGGTGGATAGGAAGTGCAAGGTAGGTAAGGAAAAATGGCTGAAGGAGAAGTACAAGGATGCCGAATGTTGTATGGTCTTAGGAAAGGTAGATGCTACATATGGGAAAATCAAGGACGCCTTTGGAGAAAGGAAATCTAGGTGCATGAATATTAAGAGCTCAGATGGAAAGCCACTTCTAGGGAAAGAAGAGGGGCTGATGACTTTAGATGTTAGGCCCCTTTAAACAAGTAGCATCATCATCATCAGGGAAAGAAGACAAAGCAGAAAGATGGCAGAAACATATCCAAAAGTTATATCAAGTAAAGATGTAGATGATGTAGTTCTGGAATAAGAAGGGGCTGTTGATGCTGATGAAATGGGAGAACCAATTTTGAGGTCAGAGTTTGACAAAGCTGTGAGAGACCTAAATAGGAAGAAGGCACCTGGAATTGATGACATTCCCTCTGAAGTATTGACTGCCTTATGAGAAACCACCATGGCAAGATTATTCCATTTAGTGTTTAAGATGTATGAGACAGGAGAAGTGCCATTCGATTTTCAGCAGAATGTTGTTATACCTATTCCAAAAAAAGCCGGTGCTGACAAGTGTAAAAATTATCGCACCATTAATTTAGTGTCTCATGCCTGTAAAATTTTAACACGTATTATTTACAGAAGAATGGAAATAAAAGTTGAAGCTGAGTTGGGAGAAAATCAATTTGGCTTCAGAAGAAATGTAGGAACACGTGAAGCAATCCTGACTTTACGTCTGTTCTTAGAGGATCGAATGAAAAAGGACAAGCCCGCGTACATGGCGTTCGTAGATCTAGAAAAGGAATTCGATAATGTTGATTGGACCAAGCTATTTAAGATTCCGAAGGTGATCAGGATCAGATACCGTGAACGAAGGATTATCTACAATCTGTATAAAAATCAGTCTACAGTGATAAGAATCGAGGACTTTGAAAAGGAAGCAGCAATCCGGAAGGGAGTGAGGTAAGGCTGCAGTTTGTCCCCCCTTCCTTTCAATGTTTACATTGAACAGGCAGTAAAGGAATTCAAAGAGGAATTTGGAAAGGGAATCACAATCCAAGGTAGGAAATCAAAACCTTGAGATTTACCGATGATATTGTTATTTTATCTGAGGGGCCGATGACCTTCGATGTTAGGCCCCTTTAAACAACAAGCATCATCATAATTTTATCTGATACTGCAGAAAATCTGGAGAAGTTGCTGAATGGCATGGACGAAGTCTTGGGTAAGCAGTACAAGATGAAAATAAATAAGTCCTAAACAAGGGTAATGGAGTGCAGTCGAACAAAGGCAGGCGATGCAGGAAATATTAGATTAGGAAATGAGGTCTTAAAGGAAGTAGATTAATATTGTTACTTGGGTAGTAAAATAACTAACGATGGTGGAATTAAGGAGGACATAAAATGCAGACTAGCACAAGCAAGGAAGAGCTATCTTAAGAAAAGAAATTGTCTCACTTTAAACATTGATATAGGAATTAGAAAGATGTTTCCGAAGACTTTCATCTGGAGCGTGGCATTGTATGGAAGTGAAACATGGACGATAACTAACTCAGAAAGAAAGAGAATTGAAGCTTTTGAAATGTGGTGTTACAGAAGAATGCTGATAAATTTCTTTCACTGCTGTTTTAAACGGACTATGAAAGTAACTGCACGCACGTGGTCAAGACATCTACTGAGTAAATATGGCAGCTCCGCACTGGCTATGAAATAATAAGAATCGTTTTGCTAGTGGCTTTACGTCGTACCGACACAGTTAGATCTTATGGTGACGATGGGACCGGAAAGCCCTAGGAGGGGGAAGGAAGCGGTAGTGGCCTTAATTCAGACACAGCCCCAGCATTTGCCTGGTATGAAAATGGGAAACTATGGAAAACTATCTTCAAGGCTGCTGACAGCTGGGTTCGTACCCACATTCTCCCGGATGCAACCTCACAGCTGCGCGGCAATAATCGCACGGCCAACTCACCCGGTTTCCTTGAAGCTTGAGAGACCTTTTAGTGTCTTTACTGCGAAATGTAATGTTTCTGTAGCATGAACAACACGCAGGGAAAGGTATGAAAACGGAGGATGCATTTGTCAGACAATAGAGCGGAATATATTCATCTCATTAGGTGGTGTTTGTCAGGCCTGTTTACTCCATGATTGGCGTTTACTGGTAACTGTAATACCAGTGCGTTATCCAATGTCACCTTAAACAATTACTGTTCGTTTGTCACTGTTTGAGCTGCATTGCCGTCTGTCTCCGTACGGGCTACATATGTCAGCTGAGGAATGTCGGGCTTCATTGGCGCGCTGTGACACTGAGAACAGTCTGGTGAATGACACACTACTGTCTTTCTCACGGGTCATACATGTGATAATAGGATAATTATGGAGAAATCAATATGCTAATGATTAACTGAAGGGTATCTCGAAGCATACAGTCATGCATACATGTACAGTATAGTGAGTGGTATCATCAGATATGAAAGTAAGTAGAGCTCTTTTCTATCATTACTAGTGCTCCTTACGAGAATGATACTAAAGTCACGTCCCTGTAGTTCGGATTCCACGTAAGGCTGGAGATCCTGTGGACATGATTACGATATCAGCAGTAGAGTGAAACTACAAGCTTGCTCTTGGTATTGTCAGGATGTCGCTACTCCATACTTCAAAGATTTATTAGACTTAAGGGGACACTATAGTGAAATTTCTAACTTCTATATTTTTCAATGAATTGCTACCAATTTTTTTCTGAGGTGTAACTCCTCGGATATAGTAATTCAAGCAACTTTAAATATTCTCCCTATACAACTTTTTGAGTAGGAATTTTTTTACTTTCATTTTACCAACATCGTTAAAAAAATTCCCTTGCATCACAATATTTTTCCATTTGGCTCCAAATTTTGCACAAATATACTGTATAGTTATGCCAACAAAATTTTGAATCACAGTTTGTTGTTTGAGAAATATATTTGCCTGTAAAAGTTTTCTAAATGTAATGTTTATTTTTTTTAAATATGTGTACACACAACATTTTGCTAGGTCAGAAAAAGAATTGAATCACCTTAAACATCAAAATGCACACTCACATTTATGTACCAACTATATAACTACTACTGTGTAAAATTTCACCTAAATCAGACAACAATTGCTTGATATGGGATTATTTTTCTGTAAAGAAATCATGAAGATTTTGCTAAGCCATAAAATTCAAAATAAAAATCTATGCAACTTCACTCACTTTAGAACTGTCCTGCACAATAAGTATGCCTTTCAGACTTCTTTCTTCTCTCCTCCAGTGATATTTTCATCACCTTATTCTTTTTCCTTAGCTCTATGCGTTCACCTAAGCTCATTTTCCCGCTTTGCTGTATGCGCCTTTGGCGTCGCTGGTGACTGATGTCCACAGCAGAAGTTGGTACTGGCTTCCCTCTGATGGACTGAACGACTTCAAGTGTTCTAACACACCCCATATTGAACTCGCTTACAGCACTCACAATACCAAGCTGAAGTTTATTCCTAGTAACAAATACTTCTTTTGGACATTTATTCCAAAGAACACTGTGAAGGCTCTCATTTGGATTTTGTCTTCCCTTTTGTGCACCTTTGTATAAGTGCATCTGATGCAAGTCTCTGATATGTTGGCATTATTTCTAAAACTAAATCATACAGAATACCACATCTGCTACTCAATTCCTAGATTACATTTGAAATCCAAATGAGAGAGACATAAGAAAGGGAAAGCAGCAACTGGAGGGGCGTGCCCAGTAGAGAATGGGACAGTTAAATGCTAGCGCACCGCCATTTAAAGGAGGCGCTGTTTGCTTTAAAAATGGCGGCATTTAGGAAAAGAAAGCATTTTTCGAAAGAACACACATCAGGGTATTTTTTTTAGAGTTCTAAACTCAATTTTGATATTTTCCTCGAAATTCATGAAATTTCACTATAATGCCCCCTTAAGTCGTGGACAATAAAAAGCTTTTTAAGGCAAAGCAAGGTCCAATTACTAGAGGCTAGTCGAATTACCCATTATTGTCAAGATATAATTCGATATCTCGAACCTCCATTACTCGAATTTTCAGTATCTCGAAGTAACTTAAATTTCCCGGCCATTTGTCCTATTCTTCACGTATATTTATTTCTCTATTACTCGAAATTTGGTTAGACGAACTTCTCGATTTCTCGAAGCAAATATTTCCTCCCATGAACCAAAAAATACTCTGTAACTTGAATTTTGTACAGCATTAACTTTGCAAATACGGCATTTGTGATTTGTCAGGAACAGTTAACAAGTAAATAAAGGTTCACAGTGATGCTGGGAGCTAATATGACGTGAACCGAAATTCTAAAACTTCTAATGATCTGAAAATCGGCGAACCCTTGCTGTTTCTCGGGTGTGAATTAACTACCAGTCAGGAACGAAAGCAACCCCCGAAGTCGCGGATGACAAGCTCCATTTACGAACTTCGGCTGTGTGGTATTGACGAGAAGTTTCAACGTGAAGGGAGGAAAGGTTAGCAGTAACAAACAGAAGAGACTGCCGGAGTTTTTCCAAAGGTGATAACCGAGGTATATTTCTTGTTTCATTACTGTATGTACTGTATCCTGTCTTCTAAATAGTTACTATAATGATCGTATTTCTTTTTCTACAGCTTTTCTCACATCAGTGGGGTGGCGGGTGCGAACTGTGTCGCACACGTGGATTTGGTTCTGTTTTACGGCCGGATTTCCTTCCTGCCGCCAACCATATATGGAGGGATGTAATCACTATTGCGTGTTTCTCTGGTGGTTGGTAGTGTACTGTGTTGTCGGAATATGAAGAGAAAAGAGTTGGGACAAACATAAACCCCCAGTCCCCGGGACAGAATAATTAATCAGAGGCGATTAAAATCCTCTTTGTCGGGCTGAGTGGTTCAGACGGTTAAGGCGCTGGCCTTCTGACTCCAACTTGGCAGGTTGGATCCTAGCTCAGTCCGGTGGTATTTGAAGGTGCTCAAATACGTCAGCCTCGTGTCGGTAGATTTACTGGCACGTAAAAGAACTCCTGCGGGACTAAATTCCGGCACCTCGGCGTCTCCGAAAACCGTAAAAGAATAGTTAGTGGGACGTAAAACAAATAACATTATTATTATTATTAAAATCCTCTTTTTTTGCTAGTTGCTTTATGTCGCACCGACACAGATAGGTCTTATGGCGACGATGGGACAGGGAAGGGCTAGGAGTGGGAAGGAAGCGGCCGTGGCCTTACTTAAGGTACAGCCCCAGCATTTGCCTGGTGTGAAAATGGGAAACCACGGAAAACCGTCTTCAGGGCTGCCGACAGTGGGGTTCGAACCTACTATCTCCCGAATACTGGATACTGGCGACACTTAAGCGACTGCAGCTATCGAGCTCGGTATTAAAATCCTTGACCCGGCTGGGAATCAAACCCGGGATCCTCTGAACCGAAGGCCTCAACGCTGACCATTCAGCCAATTAGTCGGACTAAAACATTACTATAATAAGGGTTGTAATTAAAGTGATGCCGTAAAATAGAGTTTGTATATTTTTCAAGCCTGTCAAAAGTAATCTGTTCAATATAAGTCCGCAGATACAAGTGATTCAACTATGTGCTATAGATGCTCAAAAAATGGTATTCTCTATATCTCGAAATTTCGGTAACTCGAAATAAAATTTAGCTCCCTAGGTGATTCGAGATATCGAAGTCCCGCTGTATTCGTTTTCGGAAAACACAGTATTCAATGATATGGAGTAGAAAATAATATTGTACACACAACAATATTCTTCTCGTAGTTTTTTGTTTGGAAATATATTGAATGAGAGTGAGTGCTTATTAATACCGAGCGAGTTGGCCGTGCTGTTAGTGGCGCACAGCTATGGGCTTGCATTCGGGAGATAATGTCCTCCAACCCCACTGTCAGTAGCTCTGAAGATGGTTTTTCTGCGTTTTCCCACTTTCACACCAGGCAATCGCTGGGGCTGTACTTAATTAAGCCCATGGCCGCTTCCCACTCCTAGCACTTTCCTATTCCATCGTCGCCATAAAACCGATCCACGCCCGTGCGACGTAAAGCAGCTTGTTGCTTATTACATTTAGTCCATTCAAGTCGTGTTGCTTTAAACCAGCATTTATGCTGGAATGGAGTAGCGTATGGCTTTTTGTGCCAGGAGTGTCCGAGGACAAGTATGGCTCGCCAGGTGCAGGTCTCTTTGATTTGACGTCCGTAAGCGACCTGCACGTCGTGATGAGGATGAAATTATGAAGAAGACGACAGATACACCCATCCCCCGTGCAAGCGAAATTAACCAATCATGGTTAAAATTCCCGACCTTGCCGGAAATCGAGCCCGGGTCCTCTGTGACCAAAGGCCAGCATGCTAACCATTTAGCCCTGGAGTCGAACAGCGTTTATGCTGTAAAATCGTTATTCGTCAGTAGTTTAATAAACGTGTGTATCCTTGCCTTGAATTTAAGACGTTGGACAACTTTAATCATTGTATTATGGTAGTCGTTTACACAGTAATACTTTCGAATGGGGATTAAAATCATCGTAGATATCCATCCGGTATACCTTATATGTATAAACTGTACCGGGTGATACCAAATGTTACGCAGGGACTGCAGTATTCTTAGACGGGTTGGTGGGCTACAACTTTCGGACAAGAACCTTTAGTCTAGGACGAAACCCCGCGTTGGGTCAAGCATGGGAATGTCAGGAATGACAAAATGGAGTATTTATTTTAATTAATTTTTTCAGCATGCTCTACATTCCTAAACCGTGCAAAACTGAAAATCAGTGAAGTTGTAGTCCTTTAGGCCTATACTAGGCATTGAATGCTGTTTATAGGGGCTGTTCGAACTATCGCCCACCACGTTCAATCCAGGCATCACATCGGTGTATTAGTAAACTCTGGCGGACAAACTACTATCACTACGATGAATAAATAATCTAACGTCTTACTACTGGCTAGGGGAGTGGACTGACCTTCAAGCTCGGGGCACGAAGATCTATGGGCACAGGCTCGTAGCAAAACGACTGCTACTGCCGTCTTACGACTGACTTGCCACGGGACAAAATTCCGGTGGCTCTGCGCCTCCGAAAACCGCGAAAGTAATTAGTGGGACGTAAAACCTTCTTTATTATTATTATTATTATTATTATTATTATTATTATTATTATTATTATTATTATTATTATTATTATTATTATTATTTTACCGGGGAGGGGACCTTCCCCGGCTATTTAAGTTGAGCGCCGTCTCCACTATGGCCATCTCTGACAGTGATTAAGAACTTTTAAGAAAGCTTTATAAAACTTCCTTTTCCAATGGTTAGATGGCTCTGGCATATATTTTCTAGCAATCTCTGGTGGGCTAAGCCAAATCCAGTCTACTAAGGCATTTAATTTTTTATAGTTGGTAAAATGTTTCATTGTTATTGTTTATTTTATGTGCCAAAGTTGTCAACACTTCACCTGGTTTCTCCTCTAATTTAATCTGCCTATCGCATGCCTGTAATGAAGTTTTCTAACCAATCAGAACTGAGGTTAGTGAATGGAAATTTAGTCTGTCAGCCTATTTCAGCTGAGCGCATTAGGGCCGTCTTGTCTGATTTGCTTCGGTTATAGTGTCTGCTAGTGTGTGCGACTTGACGGAGGTTAGAGGCGACAGGAGGCAGGGGGTGGCCGGCTTGAGGAATGTCCAGCGCTAACGGGCAATGTCAGAATTAACCTAAATATGCGATTGTGCCGGCGTATGTTCTGAGAGGAAAATTTCAGCAGTTTCCCACAAAACGTAATATGAATTTTTCATTTTTCGCTGTAATGTACGACATTCTGAGCAGCCTTCGGACTCAATTTATATCCCCTGCTGGGATAATATTTAATGTAAGGGAGCACGAGTTGTTACCCTCGGAACTCTCCGCTTCTACTTTTGAGCAAGGTGACTAAAGTTTTTCATTCTCTAAGTTTGGAAATTAGTCCCGGCCTCTAAATGTTCCCCTTTTAGCATGGGAATAGCTTCTGTGCCATTGGGCCCTAAGCCCACTTAGGTTCTTGTCTTTTTTAGAATATTCTTTTAAAGAGTGCTGGTGTTTCGCTTCCTTGCCTTTGGTTAAAGGCCTGTGGTTGTGGTAACCTCATTTGTATTTTCCTACTTAAGGCCCAATAGGATAGGTAATATGCCCCAGTATATGAATTATGGTTTTACGGGTAACTGTGTCCACATTTAGGTGCCCTTGGAAAACAGTAATCCAACTGTTCGTGAAATTTTGTGAAAGTAAGTCAATTATGGGGCAAACTGCTTAGTGAACACTATGTAATGGTTTTACCAAATTTGTTACTCGTGTAATTTAGAAGTTTGCAAGCGATATATCGCTTTATTTAGTTTAACCTCTATGTAATTAGAGCTCATACACTATACAGTTGTACCCGTTATGAGCAATTATGCTCTTTGATATGTAGTTTAATAACTGGGCATTTCTTCCTATTAAACTCGTAGCTCATTAAGGACTTCTAAGTTCCCTATATTGTTGGAGCTGACGAACTCTTTGTTATATGTTACTATTCTCAAATCATTTTCAACTCCTGTGTTCTTTCTGCTTCTTGTTAAATCGTTAAACTACTCTATTTGGATTTTGAGAAAGGAAAGAAAGAAAATGTTTACTTTTTTTTAGAGTAATTTTTACTCTAAGTGGTCCCCTGTGCAGCCATTCACCCCACGCGCTTCCTTAATTTTGCGATCCACGATAAGTCACTGTAACAAGTATTATTATTATTATTATTATTATTATGACGTCGTATTATAAACTAAGGGATATTTAATGGTCAGTCGGTTGCATATATTTGGTAATACATAGGAGCGGCTAATTCACCTTGCATACACACGCAGAAAAAGTGTGCTTGAAGTTATTCATGTTAAGTTATGTTCCTTGGTAATGTTGGTGGCTGTGATGGTGCCATTGCTTATCATAGGGGCAAGTGAATACGAAGTCCATAGCCCGATGTACCTGTCAGTACTAACATATGCGTATTCTGGTGTTATTAACGTTACACTTCTCACCAGGGTGAACGCAGTTCAAATGAGAAGTCACATTCTCATAGTTTGGATTCTACGTAAGAATGGAGGGCCCGTGGCATGAACAATCATGTAAAACCAAGATCTTACTTTTGTAATTGAGGAGTGTTTGTTCAGAAGGTGCTACTTCCATTTTAAGCAAGCTGTGGGAAAAGCGCAGGAGAAATAAAATGAAAGGCACATGAAACTTACCCATGATGGGTTTTTCCACAAATTTTTAGGAATTACATCTTCGTGGCCTGGATTGCTCATCACAGTCGATAATATTAAACTGATTTAATGCATATGGACGAAATACTGATTTATATGTTGGAAGTGGAAGTAGCACTCCTCAGTTGGAGTTACTTGTATTTTGAGACAAGGATTGGTACTATACCTTATAACTTCATATAAATCAGCATTCGAGATTTATTTTAGGGTAAATTTTGCATAAAATACCAAGAACTCGTTCTCAGGATGACTACTCCCAACACTGGGATTTGAACATCGAACAACAGGCACATTCAAATCACCCGTCCAACACATATTTACGGTGTGTCCTTTCACTCAGTCTTTGGGTATAGATTTCGATTTCTATCTACATGCCGTACGAAAGGAAACTACCTCCGGTAGAGAGGACCCGCATAACCTATAGCCAGTAGAACATCACACGTTGCAAATCCATGCAGTGCTTGGCGACATATATCCTGCAACTCGTGTGCTATTTTAAACGCACTATATATAACAGAAAGGAAACCCTACAACACGACGACGTTGATAATTCATTATTCTGCATATTTTAAGCCAAGGGCACAGAGGGAAGTCTTTTGAAATAATCCTTTTCAGGATCGAAAAAAAATCTCTCCAGCTCAAACACTGCACAAGAAATAATATTACATTTCCGCTCTCGTCTTACGATAAAAATATAGTTTGATGTCCTGTATTGTATTGTCGCTCAAAGAAAGAATGCTAGGGGCTTTACGTCGCACCGACACAGATAGGTCTTATGGCGACGATGGGATAGGAAAGGCCTAGGAGTTGGAAGGAAGCGGCCGTGGCCTTAATTAAGGTACAGCCCCAGCATTTGCCTGGTGTGAAAATTGAAAACCACGGAAAACCATTTTCAGGGCTGCCGATAGTGGGATTCGAACCTACTATCTCCCGGATGCAAGCTCACAGCCGCGCGCCTCTACACGCACGGCCAACTCGCCCGGTCAAAGAAAGAATGAGCGCATTGCATGTTCTTTGCATTTTATATGACATCAGACTTAATTGCAACTATTAACAAAATATGATTCACCTCCCTTGTAGATACACTGTGGATAGCCACACCAAACATTATATTCAGCCGGGCTCAGTGGCTCAACGGTTGAGGCGCTGTCCTTCTGACCCCAGCTTGGGAGGTTCGATCCTGCCTCAGTCGGGTGGTAATTGAAGGTGCTCAAGTACGTCAGCCTCGTGTAGGTACATTTACTTCCACGTTAAAGAACACCTGTGGAACTAAATTCCGGAACCTCGACGTCTCCGAAAACCGGAGAAGTAGTTAGTGGGACGTATAGCAAGTAATATTATTATTCATTATCCGTCTTACTAATAAACGGTGTATAACTTTTAAACAAGGCTTATACACCGTTTATGTAAAATTCGTTACTAATAAACCACGTGTTAGCCTCCTGTGTATACATTTGTTATAGTTATTCATTGAATTTCTTATACAGACCAGGGCCCTTGTATAAGCGCTGTATAGCAGCGAGTAGCGGAATAAGAAACGAGTGAGCAGTTTATTTTCGTGTGGTATTTATTGTCTACAGTAATCTAATCGTTGTGAAATATTCGACGTATCCATTTAACATTGAACACCCATTGAAAGAATGGACGATAACGTTGATGATCTTCACGGTATTTTAAACACAGAAGACATACACCATTCAGAGGTTGTGGAGGCTAGACATCTTCGTAAAGTAAAACACTTTAAAGAGACGGAATGCTAAGAATGACTATAAAAGAAATGATGGTTGGGCGTATTTTTGTGTAATAATGTATTACTGCTTAATAGACTTTTGAAATTGCGAGTTTATTATACACTAGCTGATGTACCCGTGCTTCGCTACGGGATTCTCAGAAAGACTGACTTGGTGGTTTTCCTAACTGAATTCCACATAGGTCATTACAAAAACGTCAGTAGGAATGTAGCGATTGAAAGCAATGTCATCATATAAAATACTCGATCAAATGAAAAACCGCACACTTTCTCACTTTCAACGAACAGTACTACGGTGCCGATCTAAGAGTCCAAAGTTCCAGAGCTGGAATAACCAGGTCGCAGACAGCCGTGAACACTCCTCTGTCATTATTCCGTTAAATATGCACACTACTCATTCCAATCAGTGCCTCAGAGTAGGGATTGAATAGCTCGAATACTATGATGAACCAGTGTTTTACGTACCAGATATATCAGAAAATGTATGAACCAGAGGAATGACATGCTAAAGAAGAAAGTTATCTTGCACCCCAGCTACTTCCCACCAATATACAGGCAGGCTGTTACAGTCGGTACGACCAGGAGAGTTGCCCGTGTGGTAAGGGCGCGCCGCTGTGAGCTTGCATCCGGGAGATAGTGAATTCGAACCCCACTGCCGGCAACCCTGAAGATGGTATTCCGTGGTTTCCCATTTTCACACCAGTCACACCAGGCTGTACCTTAAAGCCAAGGCCGCTTCCTTCACACCATTATTCATTTCCTATCCCATCGTCGCCATAAGACCTACCTGTGTCGGTGCGACGTCAAGCAAATTAAAAAACCTCGGTACGCTGCAGTAATCCTATCTATCGGGGATGAGAGGAAACAGAAGACAAAAAGCACATCGTAACAAACAATGGTCAATGCAATGTTATTGTTGATAAAGTTTATGGGCTCTCTATATTGCAGGCCTTCACATTAGTTTTCTTTCGACTCTGTGATATTAGGGTGTCTTACAAAATTATTTATATCGTAGACTGTAGTTCCTTATTCTCAGACTTTACATACCGATTTTCACTAAATTCTGTTTACCCATTTTCTCGTGACTCGGCGCTGATATGGACTTAGTAACAAAAATCCAAATTCATGAATACCTCTGATAATATGTGGTACGGTAACAATGTATCTATATATATAAAATAAGAGTTTTGTCTGTACATTGCTCAGAATTTGAAAAGAATGGTATTTCTGTATCGGTCATGTCCACAGTAACAAGAAAATGCATTTTTTACTTTTCCGTCATTTCTGTCTGTCTGTCTGTCTGTCTGTCTGTATGTACACCACTGATCTCTATACGGAAAAATAAAAAATGCATTTCCTTGTTACTGTGGACATGGCAGATACAGAAATATCATTCATTTCAAATTCTGAGCAATGCACAGGCAAAACACTTATTTTATATATAGATTACATTTCAGGCCTTCCCCTAAACTACCATTTCACTCAGCGTGATTAAAATAATTTATAGCCTAGATTGTAGCGGTTCATCACCCGATTTTACATTCCGATTTTCATTAAATTCTCTTCAGCCGTTTTCTCGTGATGCGTGTACATACATACAGACAGACAGACAGACAGACAGACAGACAGACAGACAGACAGACAGACAGACAGACAGACATTACGGAAATGTAAAACATGCATTTTCTTGTTACTGTGGACATGACAAATACAGAAATACCATTCTTTTCAAATTCTGAGCAATGTACAGACAAAACTCTTATTTTATATATATACATTATCTGCCTCTACAAAGATCTTTATCAAATTTGAGTATCTACCCATAAAGGGACATGTTTCTCGATATGAAAAGTGGTATAACTTGAAAACCATACGTAATATGACTTCCATACTTTGTAGTTAAATACGCAGAAATATGATGTATAAATGCTTAATAGAAACTCTTTTGATCAAACCTTTCTTTTAAGCTACGAAACAGTTTTTCCTTTCTCCTGAAAAGTAAGGATTTTGGAATGTGTACCGTACCCTTTTCATCTCGCCAATTCAATTACAATTGCTTACGTTTTCCGTACTAGGTGCGTTTGATCTTTTCTTAAGCTTTTCCATTTCTTTTTTGGCGTTCATTACACAAGCAAGCTGAAGAAATGTTGATATTTATATAAGCCCATTTCCAGCTGTCTCACGGGATGACAATGAATAGTGATAAAGGAAATGATGTTTTTTCGTATTTTTGTGTAATAATGTGTTACCCGCTTAATAGACTTTTGAAATTGCGAGTTTACTGTATTATACATTATCTGCCTCTACAAAGATCGTTCTCGAATTTGAGTATAAAAAGGGGCATATTCCTCGACATAAAAAATGGTATAACTTGAAAACCGTACGAAATATGATTTCTATACTTTGTAGTTAAAAACGCAGAAATATGATATATAAGTGCCTAATAGAAACTTTTTGATCAAACCTTTATTTTAAGCTACAAAACAGTTTTTCCTTTCTCCTGAAAGGTCCGGATTTTGGAATGTGTACACTTTTCAACTCGCCGATTCAATTACAATTGCTTACGGTTTCCGTACTATCCCAGTTAGGAGCTATTGATCTTTTCTTAAGCCATTCCATTAATTTTTTGGCGTTCATTACACAAGCAAGCTGAAGAAATGTTCATGTACCAGTGTTTGGTAAACCTGATTCTTGACAAACACCCATAGGAAAAAATGAAGCAACGTAATATCTGGGCTTCTAGGAAACCCAACAGTTTGATGACTACCGATTGCAGTCCAGTGCCAAGGAAACTCAGGCCCTCCGCACACGGGTCGATTTTTTTTGCAACGATAGTTTTAAACTGATTACACATATAACCGTTTGGTGACCGTAACTCCTTTGATGCATAACTTACACCTAAATATAAACAAATAAAACCTAAATAAAACCTAAAACTTAAAACCTAAATAAACCTAAATAAAAACAAATAATAACAATTAATCCAATTTCTGTAACACACGTACTGTCAATCAAACTAATAAGTTTTCTCAATCAGGTGTCTACAAACTGCAATGTAATAGCTGTGAAAGTACGTATATTGGGCAAACAGGCCGTAATTTTTCAATAAGATACATGGAACATGTCAATGCTTCAAGATACAATCGTTTCTTTGCCATGGCACAACACATGACAGACTTAAAACATAATTTTACATCAATTGACCAAGATCTAAGCATTTTCAAATTAGATCAGAAGGGCACCATGCTCAACATATTGGAGAATTGTTACATACATTCAGAACAATACGTTAACCCTAACCATAATATTAATGAAATTAATGAAAAATCTAATATTTTATTTGATATCCTCATTCCTATATACAGGAAGTATAAACGGACAAAAGACACATAAAGTCCACGAATCAGTTCAAATCTACCTACTCGCCTCCCACCCGCCCCTCCTCACACATCCCTCCTCCAATCCCTGCCATCATGAGCTATACTCCTGCTCCCTCTCAACAATCAGTCTGGTGTTGGTATCCTACCAAGTGCATGTAACTTACGAACAACATAGGGGTGAGTCTCATATAAGTACATACTTCTCTTTATATTCTTGCTTCCGTTACATTCTCAATTATTTACTTGGAATTATTTTCTTTTCAGACATTCGCCTCCAAATAAATTAAACAATAGATAATAAGAATAATAAGAAAACACTATTCAACGTGCGAATGTTCCCGTTAAAGCTACATAAGTCTTGACCCATATTGCTATTGAACAAACATAAATATCAATCAAGTTGCTCGTCTACACAGAAAAGGATACCAACTCCCAGATCAACTCAAAAAGCAATGTCTGCTGTAGAAATGACAAAATAGTTCGCCATCAACCACATCATTCTTGATGTGTTATTTAGTTTAAAGTGTGGATATGGTATTCGGACTTCATCAATGGTTTAAATTTTATCAGTGTTTACACAGAAAAGGCTACCAACTCCCAGATCAACTCAAAAACAATAGCTGCTGTAGAAACGACAAAATAGTTCGCCATCAACGACAACATTTTTGATGTGTTATTTAGTTTACAATGTAGATATGTTATTCAGATTTCATCAATGGTTTAAATTAAGACTATAAATTGTGTCATGTAAGTGTTTATACCATTATTGGTTATATGTATTCTCATCTCTTCCAATTGGAGTGTGGCTGAAGATGACCCAATATATATAGGGTCGAAACTAGTCCCACTTTTATAAGACAATATACAAACTAAGAGTATCGAATAGGTGGAACCTTCCTATCCTTTTATAGTGATCAATTGTCAATACGGACCATAATGAAATTCATAACTTATAACTTACACCTCTTCTTTGATTCTGCGTAGTCGAGCATATGTCCCACTTCATCGTACCGGATATCATTATTAGGCTGCGTTTCATTTGGACGTCTCCTTTTCTTCTCAGGCCCTTCCTGGCTCGACCGGCCTCTTTTCCTTTCAGGAACCATTCCAAAGATGGTCAAACCAGATTCAGTTTGTGACTCAAATTTAACTAGTGTCAAAATGTCCTTCGATTTTTCTGACGTTGTTTCTCATGATGCCTGTGCAGCAGCCTAGCAGTGACCACAGCAGCATTTAGGCAAAAAATAATACTATTCCGGTGTAAAATTCGTTTGAGCGAAATTCAATCTGGTACACTTCTATGAGCATATCGGCTACTTCTACGCCACCCATAAAGCGATTGTAATTTTGTGCTGTATGAGGTCTTATCACTTCACTCCGGACTCGATCCTTGCGAATGTACCGCTTGCATGTGTTGGTGGGGTTCACACTGCAGTATGACGAGATCAGTTGAACCAGCTTACTTTCTAGTCATCGAACAATATTGATGTCCAACATTGTTTCAACCTACCAGTCATAAGAACCTCGGGCTTCCTTTTTGAGCTCCTCCTGAGAGAGCAGTGGACAGTTACCTATTCCGTCTGAGCGTATTGTTCCAATATACCTTATCCCCTTTTCTTTCAAGTATTTGACAAGTCAAAATGAAGCAAACCAATTATTGTCATATTGTCCAAATAGATTTTAAAGTTATGGTTCTCAAGTGAAGAACTCAAGGTGGGCTACAACGTTGACAGACAGTCCAGATCCAAGGGCATGTCCCTTCGCTGACATAAATGACCAAGTCGTGCAGCATCATACCAGAGGAGCATGCTCTCATGAAGACTTTGATGAAACTCCACTTGCGAGCCTAGCTTTTGTTGTACTGTTTAAGAACACATCTTATCTTGAAGGGAATTACTTGCTCATCTATTGCATGTTTCTCCTCAGGAGGGATTGTAAACTAACTATTTCTCATAGGATTAATCAGCGAACGAACTCTGAATAACTTACCGTATTCATCATGTCTTGGAGGCTTTTTTTCAGTACCCTTATTTATGAGGAAATATTTTGTTTACTCTGCAACTTTCCACTCACTACCTTATTAAAATATTAAATTGAATTAAAATGAAAAATATTAAAATATTCATGAAATAAAATACGCAATCGTCGGACTATGTACTCACACTTAGTTCTTACCTGATTACTTACACATACAATATTTGATGGGCGCCAGCTACAACTCAGTGTAGCAATAATAGAATGAGAGTCTTGAATATCTCTAGGGTGTGAGGTAATAAGCTTACTTAGGCAGCATAACATATAGGTTGTAGGAAAAGGAGATTGTCGTTTTGTTTCCCCATTAAATTCGAGGTTATATAATTTTACCATTGAAATAAAACGATAAATTAATTTGATATTAAACAAAATATATTCTTTAAATTTTGACTTTAAATAGCAAGATTTGCTGTGATAATTTACGTTATAATATAAAATATGACATTACAACTGAAAGAAACTAGGCATTAAATTTGAAATCCTATTGACCGGACACTTAAAAGTTGTACAAGAAATTAATCCCTCGCTGGTTCATTTTACAGTACCTCGAACACTTTGAGTGTTATTACGACATATTCCTTTGATTTGTTATCCTGTAGGTATCTCAAGCCTAATTTGGTGATGTTTCCTTTTTGTTTCACTGACGAGATATAGCATGGCTTGAAATTATATTCACACTTCACACTCAACTTTACAAGTAATTAACCGATAACTGTTAGTCTGAATTGCGACAACTCAATATTCAGCGGTCACCGCACTGATACAAAAACTCGACCGAAGAGATGTACGAAACACACTCCGAACTTTTAATCCATATGGTGACTGATGACTAAGTATCCATATCACTGCTCCTCGTTAGTCTCCTTACAATTGACTCCATGCCAAGTCTCTCCATTTATCTCCTTCACTGACCATCTGTGGCCTCTCTCCCCAAATGACTGACTCTGTATTTTTTTTTTTTTTTTTTTTTTTTCGGGGGGGCCCCCGAAGCCCGCTCCCCCCGCGTGACCAACGACTCAATCTACATGGCCTCCGACATGCTATTATTTCTAAGAAGAAGAAAGAGATAGCAGGGAAGAGTGGGAAGTGATACAAGGAGTATCTGCCTGTTTCCATGTCAGACACGCTACCAGGCGATATTGTATTAGGTATATGGTAGTGAAGTTTGGTATTGAAGGGTCAGGGAAAAACCACATAGGCAGAAAGAAGAAAGAGCCTACATGTAAAACCTGACATCTTGTGATAGCACATGCAAGGATGTGGGCTGGAAAAAGACCAGAGGTTATGTTAGTTAGGAACAGGTAACATGCACAAAACATACACCAATTCCTTGCCATTCCATCGTCTGGGGATCAGTCCGTCTGGGCACTGCTGTGACTAGCACGGTCCTTGCCGGCTGCGGAGCCATGCGTCAAGTACCACTAGGGCCTGTCGCACGACTCCACCTCCTTGGGGTACCTCGTACCCAGTCTCCGATCCCGGAGAATGAGGCCAAGCCCGCCGAGGCGGGGGCCTCCTGGAAGGTGGTGGGTCATGGCGCCGGGCCTCCTTCCTCTCTGCCCGCGCCATGGCCCTGTAAACAGGGCAACTGCGATGGGAGGCCGGGTGGCCCCCCGAGCAGTTGGCGCACACCGGCGCGTCTCTAAGTGTTGCGCAGGCCGTGTAGTAGTGATCACCACCACAGCGGTTGCACCTCACCTCGAGCCCACAGCTAACCTGGCGGTGGCCCCACCTCAGACAGCGGAAACACTGCAAGAGCTGCTGAGGGGGACGTTTCACTCTCACCTGACTGCCGCTACCCGCTGAGGTCCTCTCCTGATTGGCTCCTCGGTTGACTGCTGTCCTGGGAGCAGTCCTGGGTTGCGGCTTGGCGGTCCTCTCCTGGTGAGCCAGCGTCGCCTTCTGCTTCCTGGTGCGGCGTCGTCTTCTTCTTCTTCCCGGGGGTTGCTTCTCGGCGGGGGAAGAGGCCGCGTCCTGGTGGCCCTCTTCCTGGCCTGGTGACCCCGGGGTAGTTGGTGGCTCCGCTGCGTCGCCATCTTCTTCTTTCCCCTGGCTGGCGGCGGCGTCGGTCGGTCCCAGGGGTTGCTTCTCGGCTGGGGAAGAGGCCTCGCCCTGGTGGCCCTCCTCCCGGCCTGGTGACCCCGGGGTAGCTGCCGGCTCCTCTGCGTCACCATCTTCTTCTTTCTCCTGGCTGGCGGCGGCGGTGGTGGCGTCGGTCGATGCTAACACTCGACTGCGTTCCCTGTCCTGGGGGGCGCACATCGAGGTCTGCAACTCGACAGACTTGCAGGCAGGCTGGACCTGGGCAGCAGTCTCAGTACGCCAGGGGGCGTCCTTCTCCACCGCTGTGCTGCTCTCCACCAACACGGTCGCGTTCCTGGTTTGCGCCCGGGTAACAGGCCCTTCCTGGTAGGCCTGCGTCTGCGACCACTTCGCCCTGGTTGTCGCCTTGTTGGTCTGCGTGTACTTCGTGGAGTACAGCTTTCCAACTGGAGTCGCGCCGTCGCGGCGCTCGGGAGCGCCGCCGTCGTCCTCGGTCGTTGGCTCCGTCTGCGAGGCTGCCTCCTGGTAGCCCGAGACGTCCAGGTGCTCCCTGAGTCCTGGTAGCCGGGCAACCTGGAACTGCTGGGACGCGCGCTCCTCGTAGACCCTGAGGCTGGCTGCGTCGTTAGGGCGAATGATGATCGCCCAGGCAGGGACCATATGGCCGATGATCGGCAGGAGAGGCTCTCCGATGGACTCCGCGACCGCGTTGAGGTGGTCGAATACTCTCAGCGTCCCCTGGTGGTTTTCCTCCCCCCACCGGTTGAACACCACCAGCCCCGGGCGTTCATAGTGGGGGGCTTCCATCGTGTAGAGCGCGTCTTGTAGTTTCTCGAAGGCTGCCTCGTAGTCGTGGTCGACCAGTCTCACTGGTAGGGTCGGCTTCTCCATCCTGGTCCTCCTGAAAATAAAGCTCCTGAAAGAGAAATAGCGAGCACTGAAAAGTGCTCAGCTCTGACAAATGCTCTTTCGAAGATGTACTGACTGACTCTGTAAGACTGGTCCTAGTATATATAGCCATTAGTTGACAGCCACGCGTAATCTCTAAAAGTAGCGATGATGTCACGCCCACCCAACTCAAAGTGTTGCAGGATGTTGTGAAGAAGCCTATGGCGGCTGTAGATGTTTCCTAAAAATGAGCTCATCGCTAAAAGCATTCAGTGACAGAGCGATTACTCGACAGTTACGCTAGCAGTATTGCACAGTATTGCAATGTCAAAAGTTATTTCACACAATATATCTATATCTGATATTATGCAGCAACTCTTACTTTACATGATTTAATGCTAATCTACACACACGTATATATACATACATAACAAATTAACTACAGTCAAGCTAGCGATAATCAATTACTACATAGCGAAATCAGATTACAGAATTGAATTATACAATAAGAATAATAATAATAATAATAATAATAATAATAATAATAATAATAATAATAATAATAATAATACAGATATAATCTTGTAACGGGATTTGAACCGTTACAACTCTAAAATCGGTTGCGTTCCATGATGTCTGGAGTGGGAGGGTAAGAGAAGTCATGCGCCCAGAAAATTTGGAAAGCCATGTCAACAATACCCATGTGTAACAAAATTCTAATTTTGTTTTGTTTCATCTTTCGTTCTTTCTTTCTGATGAGCGTGGCCTACTTGTTTGTGCAGGTGCGTTCTATAACACCGTCGTCTATGACCATTTTGATACTGAAGGGGATTACACATATCGGCAAGAGGAGGTTCAAAGAATATTTCCACTCTACAAAGGGATTTTAGAAATCTACCTTTCTAAAAGTGAATTTTTCCTTTCTGGTTTCCTTAGCACCTTTCTGCATCCCACTTGAATTTCTCTGAGGGAAGGGAACTTTAGGATTGAATAATGGACAGTTTAGAGTAATACGTTGATAAAAATTCTAAAAATGTTTGATAATGTAATTTCTATTAAATAAACACAATAAAACATATCTGGAGGTTTAAATTTTCTCACCTTACCTGTGGAGTAACAACAGGTTCGAGATCTGCACACGTTGCTGCGGGCCATGTACTGGCTCATCATGTACGGGTAGACCGAGCGAGTTGGCCGTGCGGTTAGAGGCGTGCAGTTGTGAGCTTGCATTCGGGACATAGTGGGTTCGAACCCAACTCTCTGCAGCCCTGAAGATTTTCACACAGGCAAATGCTGGGCTTAAGTTAGTTAGTTAGTTAGTTAGTTAGTTAGTTAGTTAGTTAAAGCCACGGCTGCTTCCTTCCCACTCCTGGCCCTTTCCTATCCCACCGCCGCTGTAAGACCTATCTATGTCGGTGCGACGTAAATCAAATAGTAATTATTAGCAGATTGACAGAAGTATCCTTTGAAGCACTTGTCTGGCTGTTTTTCCTACCTACGAGTATCTTCACTGTTACTAGGTAGTGAATCCTGAAAGGAATATTAATAAAAATAAAGGAAACAGTATTAAGAGAAATGTGCACGTTTCGGAATATTCGTAGAGGGGACACCCATCTTTTCGCTTTCTGTGTAGTTTAATACAAACCTCGGAAACCGGACGAAGGCTGGTTGGAGAATTTTCCCCATTGGTTTCTTCAAACTCATTGCATATAAGGTGACTGTCTAAAATATCTTCCACCATACTTTCCTGATCATCCTCCCCTTCTAGATCGGACTCATTCCTGTCAAATCCTAAGGGTGCTCTATTTCTGTTTCATCCATGGCTGAATATACCGAATGAAATTGTAGTTCTGTGCAAAGCCAGTACAAATACAACTCAGTGTATACGTTTAAAATCATTGGCATTATATATCCTGGTAAATACATGTAGTATAGTGCATTGGGTGTTACATGAGACAGACAAGCTACCGAATATCATATGTAGGCCTACTTATGAATAACTGCCCAATGTAAATCTCAGTTATCAATCACGTTGCACAATCTGTACAAGCTTATATAAATAGAATTATTACTTGTAAGTACAGTATAACTATTTAAATATCACTCCTACACGTAAACACAATGTAAACAAATCAATCCAACAGGGAAATAGAAGTAGATCTTACCTTTAGAGAGCGTGATTTGCCAAATAGCAAGTGAGACAGGGAGCAGTTGTTGGAAGCTACTAATGGCTGGCTCTTAGCGATTGGTGCTGGCATCTAGTGGCACATCTCTCAACTTGGAAGTATATTAATAATAATAATAATAATAATAATAATAATAATAATAATAATAATAATAATAATAATAATAATAATAATAATTCATTTTAATTTCGTGTGGCTATTTCTAGCCGAGTGCAGCCCTTGTAAGGCAGACCCTCCGATGAGGGTGGGCGGCATCTGCCATGTGTAGGTAACTGCGTGTTATTGTGGTGGAGGATAGTGTTTTTGTGTGCTGTCTGAGTTGCAGGGATGTTGGGGACAGCACAAACCCCCAGCCCCCGAGCCATTGGAACTAACCAATGAAGGTTAAATTCCCCGACCCGGCCGGGAATCGAACCCGGGACCCTCTTAACCGAAGGCCGGTACGCTGACCATTCAGCCAACGAGTGGGACATAATGATAATAATAATAATAATAATAATAATAATAATAATAATAATAATAATAATAATAATAATAATAATAATAATTTCGTGTGGCTATTGCTAGCCTGGTACATCCCTTGTAAGGCAGACCCTCGGACAAGGGTGGGCGGCATCTTCCATGTATAGGAAACTGCGTGTTGTTGTAGTGGAGGGTAGTGTTGTGTGTGGTATATGAGTTGCATGGATGTTGGGTACAGCACAAACACTCAGTCCCCGCGCCAAGGAAATTAACCATTTAAGGTTAAAATCTCCGACTCGGCGTGGAATTTAACCCGGGGCCCTCTGAATCGGAGGCAACTACGCTGACCATTTAGCTAGCGTGCTGAACAACTAGAGAGTGTAAACTGTTGTCTTCAATAGCCATCTGCGTCTCTACAGCTTACTGTCGCGTTGAAACTTTTAAGGTAATGGAGTTTATATCAGGTATGAAAGGGCTAAAAGTATGGACATCTACCAAGGCTGACAACTTAGTACAACACAACTTAGAATTGTACAGCTGAAATCTCCTCACCGTGGTTAAAATGATCAATTCTCACTGTGTACCTTTAAGAGCTTTGTGAAATATGTGACATAGCTTGCCTTTGTCAGACACTGCAGGCAATTTCTGGTCCCGAAAGGTATTTTTAAGCATTACGACTTGACTCATTACTAATTTATGGCAGGGTTATTCAAGCCATTAGTCACACATGCTTTCTTTATCTTCACTTGTTTGGATGAAGTGCCATAACATGTCCAAATATCTCTGAAGTATCTACAGTTCTTGCGATCACAAGCCTCAATTGTTCAATTTATGATGCATTCAAGGTAGTCATCATACCCAGTGTACGCGTATATTTAGTTCTGATCATCCTTTAATCAATGAATTGCATGTGAAATGTTATAATAATTTCGTGTGGCTATTTCTAGCCGAGTGCAGCCCTTGTAAGGCAGACCCTCCGATGAGGGTGGGCGGCATCTGCCATGTGTAGGTAACTGCGTGTTATTGTGGTGGAGGATAGTGTTAAGTGTGTTGTGTGAGTTGCAGGAATGTTGGGGACAGCACAAACACCCAGCCCCCGGGCCATTGGAATTAACCAATTGAGGTTAAAACCCCCGACCCGGCCGGGAATCGAACCCGGGACCCTTTGAACTGAAGGTCAGTACGCTGACCATTCAGCCAACGAGTCGGACATGTGAAATGTTGAAACACACACAATAAAAAGCCGACTGCCTTTGATGATATCTCGTTTCTGTACAAATTCTAAGAATGTTTCCCTCGCGGTCAACTCTATGTTGCCTGCCCAACGTTGTGTATAATGGAGTTCGGTAACACACATTTGTAAATAGACTGAATATCGAATTACCGTAGCAGTAATTTCCGTAATTTATTGTAGAAGTGCAATTTCAGGATGGCTGGGAAAATAATTGTGCCACATTTCATTATTTGGGTTTCTCTTATTGTCATATACAGCCGCTCCCATAAATATTCGGTCACTGATTAAGAAGTGATGACAGTAAAGCAACCATGAGCAGAATGTTAAATCAAATGTATCTAAGTATTTGAACTACATGTGGTTGCTTATGCCGAAGAGAAATCACGCAGCATTGATGTACAGTATGCTGTAAAAGAATGGACATTGCGGACTTGGGTGAAATAACACGCCTCAAATATATTCGGTCACCCAGGAAGACCGGGATTACCGCTGTGTTCGTTGACAGAGAGAGAGAGCAAATAGCGTTGCAAAGCGTTCAGTTCAGTAGTGCCGAAGTCATTTGCTGCAGTGTTGTGGACTGCTATCAAATGGGGCGCAAAAGTCAACACAATAGCACGTTTGAAGAACGCCAGCTCGTGATATTCCACCACGTTCGAGGTAAATTGCATAGAAATATAACACAGATGCTTAACATAAGCAGAACAACAGTTGGAGACATAATAAGACGATTCAAAAATGGAGAAAGAATGGATTCAGTTCGCCAGACAGGCCGACCAAGAAGTCTGACAGAACGAGAGGAGCGGTTTACGCTTCGGAATGTGAAATGAAATCCGAAAATGAGTGGTCCGAAATGGGCAGCAGCTGTTTTAGAGGAGTGTGGAAAGAAAGTGGGTACTGAAACCATGCGATAAACACTGCGAAGGAATGAGTTCTTCTGCAGGTGAGCTAGGAGGAAACCATATATTAGTACGGTAAATAAAGGGAAGTGACTAGAGTTCGAAAAAACTTACGTAAGCGAACCCAGTGCTTGGTGGGAGGATGTGTCTTCGGGTCCGATGGAAAGCAGTTGGTGTGGCGGAAACATAGCGAGGAACTGAATACAAGCAATTTACAAGCGACGATAAAACACGGTGGAGGAAGTGCAATGGTGTGGGGATGTGTTACACCGGATGGGGTTGGTGCACTGAGTTTCATTGAACATACTTTCACAAAAGAGTGCTATTTGGCTATCCTCAAAAACAATTTGCGACAATCTGCGGAATAACTTGGTATACAGCGTATTTTCAAGTTCTACCAAGATAACGATCCCAAGCACAAGTCATTCCATGTCAGGGAGTGGCTGCTGTACAAATACCCAAAGGTTTTGGAGACTCCACCACAATCATCCGACCTGAACCCCATCGAGAATGTGTCGAGTCAAATGAAGGCAGCTCTGCAATTGTGGCCGCCAGGTTCCCTCACAGACTTGAGGAGGAGACTTCTACAAGAATGGGTGGCATTAAGCCCTGATCATATCAAGAAATTTATCACAAGTATGCCGAATGGACCGGAAAAGGTCATAAGGCATCAAGGTTTCCCTACAAAGTACTGAATGTGTAACAGGGTTGTGAATTATGTGAGTTTATGTTGCTTTCTGTATAGTAGCCGAATATATTTGAGGTGCCGCAGGAATTATTGCTTTTATTTAATGTACGACAGATGGCATACTAGTGACTGTCAGAGTTTGACTTACATCACAATGTTTATAGAACATGTTACTATGTTTGCCTATATGTTTTGTTGTATCGTACGTTATCATTATAGTGTAAGAATAACTAAGCAATAAAAGTGTGTCAAATGTCAGAGTGACCGAATATTTATGGGAATATCCGTATACAGGGTTATTCAGCTAAGATTTCCAGCTCAAATATCTTCTGATCCGTTAAAGATATAGACATTCTATTATAACGTTCTTTAATTGTGTTAAGGGGTTCATAAAACACTGTCCAATTCATCTCCATCACATATGTAATTATCAAGAAACCGGTAGCAACTTTGTTTTCTGAACGGGACCATACCAGTTTCACCCAATATAATAACTAAGAATCGAGCGGCAAGTTCAGTGATGTGCCTTTTTTTAAAATCGGACGCGTACTTTTGGAGATATTAAAGTGTTTCATATGTGTAGGCATACGATGCTGTGATGCTGCGTTACTCACGGCTTATTGATAAACACACATATCTCGCCCATATTTCAAGCCGGCCAGGAGAAACAGTGGTTAGATGTATGGCATTTCGGAGTTACAAAACTTTTGTTTCATTGACACTGAGTCGGAAGGAGACAAGATAACACAGTGAAACTGTAACAATTTAAGTGCTTTATTGTCCTTCTCAAGAGTACACAGTACATTAAATAAAATCAATAACTTCATGATCCAGTGAATGGCATAGTCATTGGAAACAAAATGGATGCAAAAAATTTACGAAGAACGTTATTGTTGGGCTCTTTGGTGCCCTCTTTAAGCCAAGATGTGTAATTGATCTACTTACAACAGGCGGTGATACAGTTAAGAATAAATTACGCTGGTTTGTTGGCATGCAACGCTGTTTAGACAATGTGATTAAGGTATTTTTATATTTAGGAGCATTGTTTCATTTACTCGCACTTCAACTACTTCCATCGCGCAGGAAAATGTACAGTCAGTCAAAAAGCTACTGTCAGTTGCTTTACGTCGCACCGACACAGATAGGTCTAATGGCGACGAGGGGACAGGAAAGGCCTAGGAATGGGAAGGAAGCGGCCGTGGATTTAATTACGGTACAGCCCCAGCATTTGTCTGGTGTGAAAATGGAAAACCACGGAAAACCATCTTCAGGGCTGCCGACAGTGGGGTTCGAACCCACTATCTCCCGGATGCGAGCTCACAGCCGCGCGCTCCTAACCGCTCAACCAATTCACCCGATCAGTCAAAAAGTGGTTGGGGTACGTGTATTTATCAACAAGCGTGAGTCACACAGCATCACAGCGAGTGGTGCGTTTTATGTCTAATGCCTACACATATGAAAACCTTTAACTTAACATCTTCGAAAGTACTCGTCAGTTTTGCGAAATAAGCACATCAATGAATTTATCGCTGGATTCTTAGTTGTTCTATTGGTGTACTTAGTATAGACCCTTTTTAAAAACAAAGTTGCTACCGGTTTCTTGGTAAATACGTACGTGATGGAGACGAATTGGCAAGTGCTTAATGAGCCCCTTAATGCAACTTAAGAACTTGAAAACAGAATGTCTATATTTTTAAAGGACCAGAAGATACTTGAGACGGAGAACTTAGCTGAAATAACCTTGTATACAGGGTTTATCGTAATTAATAGCGTAAATTGAAACAGTTGTTAGTACACGATACTAGAAGCAAAAAACGTTTTAGTAAACATGGATCCGCAAACGAGCCGTATGCGATATAATTTAGAATTCGTGGTTACCAGCCACCACTGACATCACTGTGTGTAAACGTCACCCTAGTTAGGAAAAGGTACCAATATAACATTAAGAAAATTTACGAGATACTTAGGTAGGAGTGCAGTTATTGTAGTGAATAAGTATACAGTCTTACTTAGTATGTTACTTAGTATATTACAGTAACTGTACAATGTACTGATTCGTAGTTAAAGGAAGTGTTAAAAGTATCGTCCTTGTTCCCGGATGCAGGCATATACCCGCCGCCGCATTGAGTTTCGAATTCATTCAAACACGCCTGGATCATTTTGAAATACTCGGCAAGCATTTACAAGTCTCTGCTCCTTTTCCTAACTAGGATGACGTTTACTCACTGTCCAGTCAGTGGTGGCTGGTAACCACAAATTCTGAATTATCTTGCAAACGGCGTGTTTGTGGACCCATGTTTACTAAGACTTTCTTTCTTCTGGTATTGTGTACTTACTCTTGTTCCAACTTGCGCTATTATAGTTCCTACGCTTATATCTTGAATTTAAATTTGGAGACGGGTACTCTTTCCGACAATCCTACAGTACCAATAAAAACGAAACCTTCAAGAATCAAGACATAAAATCAATATTTGGATATCCCATAGTCCCAGCTGTGTGTATAATTCTCAGTAAATGGTGTGTGTAATGTGTGATTGTACATATGGGAAGTGATCTTCCTGTCATCGACGTATACAACAGTTACATCTTAAAATAATTAACTTTCAATTTAGTTTACTTCTTCGTACAATCCTTCGTAGATATATAATTCACCATGCAGGTTGTCTTTAAACCATTTTTGCTTCCGGGCCTAATGTAATGAAAAAATATCATCAGTCGAATTGGCGTGCACGAGGTTTCTCCCTGTATTGAAGTTGTAACTATAATTGAATTACAGCTTTCTCTAACGAGACCCAGTAATTATCGCAGAGCCAATGCGAATGTCATCTGCATTATCGTCCATTCCGCTCCAACGCTCACTTCAATATCTAGTAGTTACTGCCGGAATCCACATGGTCTATTACTTATTTTATCTACCACTGATCTTCTCATTTTTATCGACAGTTGTAATCACATAAAACCTCCCGCTTGTTATTGCATTTATTTCCATCCGCTCTTATTCGCATTAATTATTGCTTTTCCAAGTTTAACACACCTTCATCAAACGTCTATGTTAATCTTGAACGAGTACTAGTTCCCTCGCTAATTGAATTATTCGTTATATTCCGTTGTCAGAATTCTATTAATTTGCAGTAAAGTTGTATGATCACGTGCGTTGAAAAAGCTGTCTTTCAAAGCTACAGAATCTTAGGCCTTGTTTATATGTTGTAACCTTTCACGTATTCTGATTTAGGGTTCAAGTTGTCAATGTTATGCCTCGGCTGGTGTCATGCGGAGATGCAAGGAACTCCACTCAAGGGACGTGCATGTTCGTCGAGTCTGGTCACAGGATCTCTCCGTTTAGACTTTCGAAGGCCGACTGAAGTATGAGAATGTATATCCAATAATTACATAAAATTATATCATACTATGATACTAAACTTAACCTACTAATGAAATTCGAAGAATGATTCTTTGCTTGGAAGGATATTCCATTTAATGAATATCACATCATGAAAACATAGTTACAAAATCGAAAAGCAACATAAATGGACGTCTATTTTGAAAGTGAGTATCACGACTAAATATAATTGTCCAAAGTCCCTAAACTTTTGTTGGTTATCACAGGTCACCACATTAAACTCTATTCATAACATAAATGAAATATGTTGGCTTCGTTATCAATCTTAAAATTCCAATAAAATAAACAAAGAACCAACATACGAGATGCTGAAGGCTTAATAACGTTATAAATTCATTATTCACATCAATTAACTTTTATCTACTAAAATGTAATTAAAGACATTTTATTCATTAGCACTCGTGTTCACTAACCCCAAAATGCGTGTCTTTCAGATTTCCGTTATCTTTTGCAATCATCGCCTAATTCAGAAAATCTAAATAAAAACAACGTGGATGCTTCAATGATATGTTCTCAACGTTGTCGTTTGTACCAGTCAATAATTAGGACTACATTATGATCCCTCTAATTATTAAAGTCACGTAACAAGTTAGAAAAACAGTATCCTTCGAACTCTGCAACAGCTGCGTCTGGACAATAACACATTCCTGAAAATAAGGACATCAATAAAAAATAATAATGATAATTCAAACTTCCGATGACTCTGCATCCTCTGGTACTCTCCACAGAAAAATCCTGAAAAGTGTGCACTCAATACTCGCTACCAAATCTGTGATCTACCAAAAGAATATTATTTACAAAGAAATCAAACTACGCATTACTCAGAACAATATCTACACATCTCATCCGCGACATGGTTTTCATCTACATGGTGTCATTTATTATTGAAGATTATATTTCATACCTTCACATCTGCGCGTAATTCACTCACATCAACTCTTAGGTTATCGTATCTTTGACGACTATGACATAAGCAACTCTAGTATTCTTCGAAAACCTTATCACAAATAAAGCGTTCATGCTTAAGTACACAACATTCATTACCACCATTAAATTCATACGCATGACGAACATCAGTTATCACCTCATAAATACATCACCGGGATATTTTCGAAGACTGCATCACATTATTTAATGCACAACCCCAATGAACTACTATCCATCAAATAACACATTAATTATTCACTTTATCACGACGATCCTATTCAAAACCCTTCTCAATTTATATGCGTATCATGCTCAATAAATTCTCAATTCACTTTCCAAATGCTCAAGCTCGTTATTCTCGAAGATTACCTTTTCCTTGCATATTCAAGAATCAATATCAATGTGATAATACTGTCATCAAGTTACGCATATGACGTGAAAATCTGATATTGGGTGGCTCTAATATTTCGCACATACCAATTATCTTATGGTAACCTTAAAATAAAACATATTTACATCATAAATCACACACCGAAGTTCACTTATGATGACATTATCTTAGTAAAATGCAGCAACCGTGACTAAAATCTCCTGCGTATTGTGTACTACGAAAATCTAAATAAAAACAACTTTGTTGCTCTAATGATATGTTCTCAACGTTGTCGTTTTTACCAATATACGTATTAACCGCTTGAACTCAAATATAATAGACGAAATATTATGATTTTCATGGATTATTCATAATGAAAACACAACATTTCCTGTTCGTTACGGAATAATGATCAACAATCATACGGTATCATTCAAGTTGTTTTACCTACACATGTCACATTTTTGACACCACAAATAAATTCTACACTACTTTAAGTATCTACATGGCAGAATAGACGAAATAGATTTATTTTTGTGTACTTATCGAACTGGTGGCTTCGGGAAGATGACGTCTCCCATCTCTCGGATCTTAATTTTTATCATTTGGCATCCATCTCAACACTCTGCGGGCCTTTTGAGACCACCTATTATTTTAGTACATTGTCATCTGGTAACTTGACGTCACGAAATCAATTTTCTTCATATGTGGCGCCATGGTAACACCTGAAACTTGTAATGAAAGATTAGTACTATGTCATTTACATAATTGGCATTTACAATATACTGAGTTAGCACTCGCCTTATCTTGAGAGAATATACCTATCTTTTCCCTTTTACAAAGAATAATTCGTGCTACTCATACAATAATTTTATAATTATAACTGACTTTTGATCTCGCTTCTTCCTAATTGTGTGCGATATTTCTGATGAACTTTTAGAATTTTTTTATTGTCCCTATTGTTTTCTCAAAACAAAATCAAATTCTACGATACAATAATAAAAGTCAGTTTGCATTTAATAAATCTTCCGAATTCTGTGGCTTGTAATCTCCCTTCCAGATAATTTTGATATTTACCGCATAACCTCTTTGATACATAACTCTCTTGAAATCGCTGATCTTGGCAAAGGAACATGTTTAACAATCCGTCGCCTTTATAACTCGACCTACCAATCGACTCTCTCAATATGGGTCTCGATTGTCGAATTATATCGTAATAAAGAGACAATGTTTGACCGCCGTATATGAATTGAGCTTGGCCCGTTTGATTCAACACATTCCATGGCCTCCGCTACACATTTCATCATTGAGGTTCAATGTCATCTATTGATATCTGTTTACCTTTCGCTGAAGAAAATACAATATTTATTCAATATTATCTCATCGTACTATGACATTTTATTGCCGACCGTCACCTAATAAATACCGCGGGGTTCTGAGCTTGAATTCACCGGTACCTTCAATTCGTTATCTGTTATTTATTCAATTGAGCGAGTTATTTCATTCCCTTACGTACTTGGACGTATTACGACTGGACGTATAATGACTGGACGTATGATTTGATGAATTTTACCTTACCATAAACTTCCAGAGTTCTCCTAACTTTAATCCAACAGTCATTGGAAAGTTATAATATGTCACCTGATACTCAGAATAATAATAATGATATTATTTTGCTTTACGTCCCACTAACTACTTTTTACGGTCTTCGGAGATGCCGAGGTGCCGGAATTTAGTCCCGCAGGGGTTATTTTACGTATGAGTAAGTCTACCGACACGATGCTGTCGTATTTGAACACCTTCAAATACCACCGGACTGAGCCAGCATCGAACCTGCCAAGTTGGGGTTAGAAGGCCAGCGCTTTAACCGTCTGAGCCACTCAGCCCGGCCTGATACTCAGAAAGCTTACAACAGAGAAGAAGGAACTCAGTAGCTCTTGGCGTCTAGCGTAATCACGGGTAGTTATCTTACGGTTAACACATGGTTCTACGATCGAAAAGAAGGTTAATTCACGAGAACAACCTTAATCCTTGTTCAATCTTTGATTGTGCTGCGAGGTGGATTACTTAGTTTTGCCAATGTCGTGAATTCAGTTCAAGTCTTTGACCATGATTTAGAAAATATAGCCTATACCTAGTGACACAAAGACCAGAAGGAATTATATCTAGATGTAGCTCACCTACAACTTCCTGAAAAGCTCGTTTATAACAAGTTTAGTCCTAAAGTACTGAGTAGATTCTCTTCAAACAGGCGGGTTTCCGCCCTAATTCGCGTCTGCGTAGGTAGTCATGTCACTCATCTCTTACAATGAGGCAGGCTTCCAAAAGCGACCAGAAACATCTGCTGTGTTCATTGACTTAACTGCCGCGTATGGCATGGCATGGAGGAAGAACTTTTTGTATAAACCAGCTAACTCATAACCCAGTAAGATTATTCTCAACATCATCAAAATATGCTCAGCAACAGAGCCATTACTGTCATCATAAGGAATTAAATTAGTCGACCAAGAAATTTGAATAGTGACCTCCCTCAAGGTTCAGTCCTACCTCCACTGTATTTCAGCAATTACATTGCTGACGTGCCCAGCACTCGTTCAAGAAAATTTGGCTATGCAGATGATTGGGTTTCGGTATTACACCATGCGTCCCTGAAAATTGCAGAAAGAGTCCAGACAAATGGTTGCGCTATCGTGAGAGAATATTTCCGCATGTGGAAACTCTACCCCAGTGTATCTCAAACAGAAGTGTTAGTGTTCCATATGAATAACAGACTTGAAAAAAGCTCAGAGCTCAGGGCTTGGTGTCGGTGAATCTGCTGTCCTAAGACTGTGTGAATCTTTGCCAGGTGGAGCACATATATCTTTTGACGGATACTTTACATCACTACCACTTTTAGAAAAGTTAGCAGAAAATAACATTCCAAGCATGGGCACAATAGAAAAGCCCAGGGTGCCAAGTGCTGTGCATCTAACTGATGACAAGATGAGTAAAATGCCTCAAGGTTCTTCAGATAAGCCTGTTAGAGAGGACAGGGCAATTTGTATAGTGAAGTGGTACGATCAAAAAGGTATTATGTTGGCATCGACGGAATTAGGAGTGCAACCAGAAGACTCTTGCCATCGATGGTAAAAGAAAAAAGAATTACATCATTGTTCCTTGTCCACCAATCGTAAGACTGTACAACTTTTATATGGGGAAAATCGATCCCATTGACCGAATTATTAGTTACCATAGAATGAGCGACAGAACAAAGAAATGGACAATGAGGAAAAGATTTCATTTTATTGATCTCAGCATTTCAAACAGCCGGGTAAAATACACATTCCTAGACTTCAAGTTGGAAGTTGCAGAATTCTTTTTACCTTAAGGAGAAGTAAGCGAAGATGAGGTTGCCACAAAAATGCCAAGAACTAGCAATGGGGTGGTTGGCACAACGCATCAGAGGAAAGGGCAACACTTGCCTGTTATGATGGATATAAAGAATAGTATGACATGTAAAAGCCATGTTGCACGAAGAAAACAAATATAATGTGCCAAGGTTGTGATAAGTACTTCTGTGTAACAACACATGGCGATTGTTTCCTTGAGTTTCATGACGATTGCTATCAGAGCTTCCATGAAATATGTAAATGAGTGTCAGTTCTCTTTTTGTCCAATGCTAATTCAATATTTTTCTTCCCTTTTATGTTGTTTTACCAATATCTATTTTGAAATAGTCTTTGATTCCTGTGTCGTCATTCATAAATACACTGACTGACAGAGCAAATGCAACACCAAGAAGGAGTGGTTCGAAAGGGATGAAAGTTGGGGAAAAACAGAGACGGCACGGACGAATAATTGATGTTTATTTCAAACCGATATGCAGGTTACACAATGCGCACGGCATCGACTCAGTAGGATGTAGGACCACGCGAGCGGCGATGCACGCAGAAACACGTCGAGGTACAGAGTCAATAAGAGTGCGGATGGTGTCCTGAGGGATGGTTCTCCATTCTCTGTCAACCATTTGCCACAGTTGGTCGTCCGTACGAGGCTGGGGCAGAGTTTGCAAACGGCGTCCAATGAGATCCCACACGTGTTCGATTGGTGAGAGATCCGGAGAGTACGCTGGCCACGGAAGCATCTGTACACCTCGTAGAGCCTGTTGGGAGATGCGAGCAGTGTGTGGGCGGGCATTAACCTGCTGAAACAGAGCATTGGGCAGCCCCTGAAGGTACGGGAGTGCCACCGGCCGCAGCACATGCTGCACGTAGCGGTGGGCATTTAACGTGCCTTGAATACGCACTAGAGGTGACGTGGAATCATACGCAATAGCGCCCCAAACCATGATGCCGCGTTGTCTAGCGGTAGGGCGCTCCACAGTTACTGCCGGATTTGACCTTTCTCCACGCCGACGCCACACTCGTCTGCGGTGACTATCACTGACAGAACAGAAGCGTGACTCATCGGAGAACACGACGTTCCGCCATTCCCTCATCCAAGTCGCTCTAGCCCGGCACCATGCCAGGCGTGCACGTCTATGCTGTGGAGTCAATGGTAGTCTTCTGAGCGGACGCCGGGAGTGCAGGCCTCCTTCAACCAATCGACGGGAAATTGTTCTGGTCGATATTAGAACAGCCAGGGTGTCTTGCACATGCTGAAGAATGGCGGTTGACGTGGCGTGCGGGGCTGCCACCGCTTGGCGGCGGATGCGCCGATCCTCGCGTGCTGACGTCACTCGGGCTGCGCCTGGACCCCTCGCACGTGCCACATGTCCCTGCGCCAACCATCTTCGCCACAGGCGCTGCACCGTGGACACATCCCTATGGGTATCGGCTGCGATTTGATGAAGTGACCAACCTGCCCTTCTCAGCCCGATCACCATACCCCTCGTAAAGTCGTCTGTCTGCTGGAAATGCCTCCGTTGACGGCGGCCTGGCATTCTTAGCTATACACGTGTCCTGTGGCACACGACAACACGTTCTACAATGACTGTCGGCTGAGAAATCACGGTACGAAGTGGGCCATTCGCCAACGCCGTGTCCCATTTATCGTTCGCTACGTGCGCAGCACAGCGGCGCATTTCACATCATGAGCATACCTCAGTGACGTCAGTCTACCCTGCAATTGGCATAAAGTTCTGACCACTCCTTCTTGGTTTTGCATTTGCTCTGTCAGTCAGTGTATTTGTTAAATGCCTTAAACAGTAGTGTCAAAACATCCACTGCTATCGATGATTTGCCTCATGCTATAAGTGGTACAGAAGTACCCTCGGGGTAGAACGAAACCAAGGGAACGGGAAATACGTACATATCATAAAAGAACGGAAATAACTTATTTATCATCGTTCGTTATACACAGACTTTAATAGACCCAATGTTAACGAAAATATTTGAGAATAATCTATATATATAAAGTAGCTTGTCCTGACTGACTGACTGACTGACTGACTGATTCATCATCGCCGAGCCAAAACTACTGGGCATAATGACATGAAATTTTGGGGATACATTCATATTAAGATGTAGGTGCTAGCTAAGAGAGGATTTTTGGATATTCCGTCGCTAAGGGGGTGAAAAGGGGGGTGAAATTTTAAAATGAGTGAATCTATATCTCAAAACTTTAAAAGTTTACAAATGTAAAAATTGGTATTTAGAATCTTCTTTAAAAATAAGGAAACACGTATTTTTTTGTTTTCAGAAAATCCCAATAGGAGGGGGGAAAAAGGGTGAAAAGGGGTTGAATGACTTTAATCAGGATACCGGTACTTATATCTCAGAAACTGAAGGTATTACAGACCTGAAAATTGGTACTTTTGATCTATTTTAAAAATAAAGAAACACGTATTTTTTTGTTTTTGGAAAATCCAATTAATGGGAGTGTGAAAAGGGGGGGTGAATTTTTAAAATCAGTGTATCTATATCTCAGAACTTTGAAAGTTTACAGATGTAAAAATTGGTACTTAAAATCTTCATTAAAAATAAAGAAACACGTATTTTTTTGTTTTCGGAAAATTCCAATGGGAAAGATGGAAAGGGGTGAAAAATGGGTTGACTGCATTTAATGAGGATACTGATATCTCAGAAACTGAATACATTACAGACCTGAAAATCGGTGTTTTGGATCTCCTTTAAAAATAACGAAATACGTATTTTTTGTTTTTGGAAAATCCAATTAATGGGGGGGTGAGAGGGGGTGAATTTTTAAAATGAGTGTATCTATATCACAAAACTCTTAAAGTTTATAGATGTAAAAAATCAGTATTTAGAATCTCCTTTAAAAATAAAGAAACACGTATACTTTTGTTTTCGGAAAATCCCAATAAGAAGGGTGGAAAAGTGTGAAAATGTGTTGAATGCCTTTAATGAGGCTAATTATATCTCAGAAACTGAAGATATTACAGAACTGAAAATTTGTATATGGGATCTCCTTTAAAAAAAAGAAACACGTACTTTTTGTTTTTTGGAAAATCCAATTAATGGCGGTTAAACAGGAGTGACATATTTGGGTGAATTTTTTGAAAGACAGTATCTGCAGAATATCTGAGAAACGTAGAATGTTACAGACGTAAAAAGTGGGTGTTTGGAATCTCCTGTAAATGTAAAGAAACATAGGCGATTTGTTTTTGGAAACTCCTCTTAAGGGGAACTAAAAAGGAGGTTAAATTTTAAAATGAGAATTTATACAGTATATCTCAAGAAACTTAACATGTGACAGAAGTGAAAAATGGTATTTTTAACTCTATAAAAATAAGGAAACGTGTATTTTTAGTTTTCGGATATAGTACTTGGGTGGCGGGGGGGGGGGTAAAAGTGACTGAAAATGGTGTTGAATTATTTTAATTAGGCTACTGTTATCTCAAAAATGAAGATGTTACAGACGTGAAATTTGATATTTGGAATCTGCTTTAAAAGTAAAGAAGCACGAATTCTCGGAAAATCCAATGAATGGGGAGAGGGGGGGAGGTGAAAGGATTGAAAAATTAATTGACTTAATTGTATGAGAATACTTACATCTAATAAAAACTAAAGTTGTTAGGGCCTACAGATATGAAAATTGGTATTTGGAACTCATTTAAAGACAATAAAAAGCCCGTTTTGTGGGGGGGAGGGGATCATCTTGGGAGGCGTGAGTGAAAAGGAGTTGAATTCCTTTCATGAGTACACATAAATCGAAAACTGAAGAAGTTACAGTCGTGATAATTGGTATTTAGAAGATCCTTTACTATTAAAGAAACAAGTATTTTTGCCGGAAAATTCACTTGAGGGGGGGGGGGGGGGAGTATGAAAGTGAAAAAAAGTGAATTATTTTAATCTGAAAACTGAAGGTAATAGACGTAAACAATGGTGTTTAGAATCTCCTTTAAACATAAAGAAACACGCCTTCTTTTAGTTTTGGGGGGGGGGGTAAATAAAATTAACGGCGGTGGGGTGTAAAAGGAGTTGAGACCAATTGATTTTACTGTTCATAATGTATTTATAAGGAGCCTCCGTTGCTCAGGCGGCAGCGCGGCGGCCTCTCACAGCTGGGTTCCGTGGTTCAAATCCCGGTCTCTCCATGTGACATTCGTGCTGGACAAAACGGAGGTAGGACAGGTTTTTCTCCGTATACTCAGGTTTTCCCTGTCATCATTCATTCCAGCAACACTGTCCAATATAATTTCATTTCATTTGTCATCCATTAATCATTGCCCCAGAGGAGTGCGACAGGTTTCGGCTGCCGGCACAATTCCTATTGTCGCCGCTAGATGGGGGCTTTATTCATTCCATTCCTGACCCTGTCGAATGACTGGAAACAGGCTGTAGATTTTCGATGTACTTATTCTGATCATAAACCGATCATTTTTAATCTTTCCTGAGTTCGTTTTCAAGAGCCATCTTTCCATTCGGAGAACGTTCTTAGATTACACTACCTTCTCCTGGCATATAAATAAAAAATTAAACACATTTGAAATAAACGATAGGAATGAGATTGACCGTCCAGTTTTCCACCTCCATAATAAGGTCAATAATGCACGGATGTATGGCATTCGTATGGCCAGAAATCCCCCACACTTGCCTACGCGCGACAATGGTGCTGGTCACATTCTCAACAATGACAATGGCAGCAGTTGTAATTTACCGCCAAGTAGCGGTCTTGCATCTTGCTGTTGGGTCCAGAACATCAATAATAATAATAATAATAATAATAATAATAATAATAATAATAATAATAATAATAATAATAATAATAATAATAATGTTCTGGACCGTCGTCAAATGTGCGGACCGCGCTTGAAACGAGTCCTGGACGGGTAGTGACTAAGAATGCAGTCCGGCTGCGGGTTCAGAACCGCCAAGGCACCCAAGACGACACCACGCCGGATCTCGGGTGGAATACTTGGACCTAGCCCGGGAAGTACGTAATCGGTTGCTGGAAGGAAAGATTGAAAAATGGAGGGAGACTTGCCGTAATCTATTAGAAAACGAGTCAGATCGCGAATTTCGGCGGATTATATATATATAAAACAATAAGCATTCAATTATAAATTTCAGTATAATACCGTAGCGAAGCACGGGTACCTTGCTAGTCTTTCTATAAATACCATATCCATGTGATTACCATGACATCGTGTGTATCTTATAACACATTCCGGAGTGAGTGGACTCCAAATAAATTGCTTGGCTAAAATAATTCCACCAGTTTTCCTTGGAATATACAGACAGACACTAAAAGGAAAAGTTCTGCCTCATGTTTCATTAGTGTTTAGTTACATTAGGTGGGGTTAATTATGAAACCGAGAGAAAAATTATGCATCCTGTGATTTTCTCCTCTTAAGGATCCTTCAAATAACTGCAGGTGTGCGAGGGTGTCAGTCACCAGGTGTAGAGCATGAAGTCTGTAGACAATAGTAGTTTGAAGAGTAAGCGAAATTATGTATATAACGAAACTTATTTAAAATGAAGGGACGTTTCACACATAGTCCCCAGATTTTACATATTATTAATAGTGTAAGACGAAATTGAAAAAAACGAACTCTTCTGGTCTTCCTTTGAACCCCCAATCTACTCAGTTATTTTTAAATTATATGCATATATAAACGTGCTCCTGGAGGATTAGACTCTAAATCTGAAGTTTGGTAGAGATATAGTCAGTAGTGCAAGAGAAAATTGAAAAAATCCTCTTCTGGTCTTCCTATAAACCTCCATCCTGTTAAGTGATTTTTAAACGATATGCATATTGGAACCTGCTTCTGGATGAGTAGACTCTAAACATGAAGTTTGATCGAGGTATAATCAATCGTGTAAGATAAAATTGAAAAAAAATACTCTAATGGTCTTCCTATAAACCCAAATTCTGTTCAGGGATTTTTAAATGATATGCATATCAAAACCTGCTCCTGGATGAGCAGACTCTAAATGTGAAATTTGGTTGAGATCTATTTATCCGTTTACCCGTGATGGTGGAACAAACAAGCAAGCAAACAAACAAACAAACAAACAAACAAACAAACAAACAAACAAACAAACAAACAAACACGAAAGCTAAAATCTACTGGAATGACCTCGGGTTAGCCTAAAACGGATAAATACTTAGAAATTTTGCGAAGTAAAGTATATTACATACAACGGATCCCCTATTGTGTGCTATTGCTAGTGGGTAAAGTGCTTGTTGATAAGGGAAAATGTGGAAATAAAATAGTATTAACTTATAATTCATGACTTTATATAATCCAGTTGTACTTTTCTTATTTACAGGTTGGTAGCTGTTCGTAGTATAACATCCCTGGAGCTACATAAGTAGAGAATAAGTGCAGCTGTCAGGTAAGATAAGAGTGACCTATGAACATTCCAGAAATAGGATAAATAAACTGTGATTCGATTTTCGTTCATTGCGCGTGGGATTTTTAAATTACGTTCCTGTGGTGAGGGTTGCATCTAAAACTAGATGTCTTGTTGATATGATCTCGATCACAATACTCATGTAACCGAAATTATGAGTTTGAATTCGGGAGATAATGGCTTCGAACCCCAATATTGGCAGCCCTGAAGATGGTATTCCGTGTCATCGCATTTTCACACCAAGAAAAAGCTGGGGCTGTAACCTTAATCAAGGCCACGGTTGCTTCCTTCCCACCTCTAAGCTCTGTACTGTGACCGTCAGGCCACAAATGAGTGAACAGGTGTTGGTGCGGCTTGTGTCTGCTTGTCGGCGAGATGGGGTGCGCGCGACCTTGGCAGGGGCGAGAACGAGTTTTTTTTGTGCAGAGAGCGGCCGACTGGCTAACGGAATAAAAATAAAAAAAATGAAGGTTGGTGACTGGAAGAAGGAGGCCAGCGCGTGTCACTCGTAATTGCGAGGAATGATATGAATGAAATATTTGTAATATCTTTGGTGGCGACGTGCGTAATTACGGAAGGCTCAAGGAATAAAATAAAATAAACTGGATAAAAGAATAGCACATTTGGAGGATATAAATTAAAAACTGAAATTTTGGAATAATTTGCACGACCTTGTGGCTAAGATGGTGATGAAGTTGTAGATTCGTACAGGAGAAGAATTTAGCCCCTCAATTGACTTTACTTCCGTACATGTGCACCAGACATGATATTTAGGTCATGTGATACGAATACTCGCTCTCACACACCCTCTGGCGTGTCTTGGACTATCACCTTCAGTCGCTCAGCGTGGAACGTCGCTTCACTCCTGTGCTCTACACGTCTGAAAATTGGATATAATTTAGAACAGTGCTGTGATCAGACGTTGAATGTGCAGACATTAATCCCTTAAAGTACGTGTCATTTTCAAAATATTGTTACGTGTGTGCTTGGAGCCTACTCTAAAACATTTTTGTGTAAGTTTCAGCTTTCTTACGAGTGGACTCGGAAGACGTGGACGTGAATAAATTCCAGAAGAGGACGGAATCTCACATCATGGATTATCAGTGCTTCACCATGAGGTTCTAAACCTTTGACCATCGTTGGCGGCGCCGGGATGCAGATTCTTTCTTCCTGGCATGGCTGATTGAGAACCCAGACTTCCAGACATGAAGATTCATCTATAAGTTAAGTCGATTACGTCTCATTTATATCTGTTCTATGTAGTTTTGTTCTATTCTTTCTTTTTCTTCGTAAGCTATTTTGACACTTTTTATGGCAGTTTATTTGCTCGAATACGTCATAAAACTGATACATGTGATTATTTAATGACCATGTGGCCATGAATTTGACAGTGAAGGTTCTGACAGAGTTATCCATGTGTTATCGACACCATCTTTGCTTATTGAGTAAATTTCGTCACGAATATGAATTAGTTTATGTTTGAGGGATTTAATGGTAGGATATTTCGTCCGTATTTTCTATATTTCCCTTGTATTTGAACTTCTACTTGTACCTCGTGTCTGAGACAACGTGTCATCGGGATATTGAGTCCGAATTCTATGTGAGAATTTAATGTGAACATGTGCATTGGAAGCATGTGATAATTAATTGGATGTAATTAATCATCGAGACACTTTTAAGTGGATATTGTGTATTTGTAGGACGATGGTAGGTCCTGATATTTCACGGCTACATATTTGAGATTAAGATGCGACAAGTTAAAGTCGTTATTGTGGTATATTGTACGTATAGAGTATATGGAATAATTGGTATGAATCTTCGCGATACTGAGTTTTTCACGTGTTTATGGATTATTCGCGATAAATGCAGTGTAGCCTAATATTAGTGTCTTCAGATGAAGAAAATGAAAATCCATGTTTATCGATGTACTTTTAATTCGTGGGAATATCCCAAATTTTCTCAAGTAATCCAGTAATTTCAATCTCAAGGTACAGATGAATGTTCGAGAAGGCCTTAGGTCTAAAGAACAAGTCTTCGACGAAATATCTAAATAATGTCTGATTCATGATTATACCAGCTCATTCGTTGATGTAATTTTTACTCTCATGTGATAACTCAATCTTGCTGTAACTCAATAAATTTGTTAATAGGAGAGTAAAACGGTTGATCGACACTCGTCGACATGTACATAGTGTAGATATTTTCTTCTTAGTACTCACAGTCTTCTTACCAATTTCCGTAGTTAGCTGTAGAAGTAGTGATTTATTAGTATTTAGAGGGTTATTTCTTTTATGTGTTCTATTCTGAAACATGTGACACTGATATTATCGATTGATAGTGGACAGGATCTCCACATGGATGGTATTATCCCCATTTATTTACGTTTGCAAGCCCAGGAGGCGTTTTATTTAGTTTAATCATTGGTCAAATACTTAATGTTAAATACAAATTCTCACGAAAGGAGATGTGAGATGACGTGAACAGGTATATCCGACGTCTCGGATTAACTTAGAGAAAACCAAGGCAAATTCAACTTTTCATTTTATCGTTAAGATAACGACTGTAAATTTTATTATTTTGTCATAAGTGTTAACTTTTTGAATCTTGGTTATTTTTTTTTTACTAAATTCGTTCTTACAATTACTGCATTTTTTCCAGATTATCGATGAAGGCTTGGCCCAGACCTCATTTTTCTGAATGAAAATTTTCAATTCAACTTTAAACAAATAACTTAATAACTTTGAAGACGATAAAAAAAATTTTTGCAATGTAAATACTCTGTTAGAATGTCAGGGAAACAACTGCCGTGTACCATCCCATTTGTGTGTGCCTAGGTTTGTTACATCAAGAGCCAGATTAAATTCCTTAACGTAACGATCATAATCATAATCATAGATTTCAGGATGGCCAATACTGCATTTAATTGAATAAAAGTGTCATATTTGTTTTCTACTTGGAACGCACTCATTTGATGAACCCTATGATAATCCTGCCACATTCATTTATTTTATAAGCCTACAGCCACCGAACTGAGCACCCCTGGGGTGTCTCGTGTTCGATGACTGACTAGGACGGGCACAGTACTATCCCATCGACGCCATAAGATTTCTCAATGTCGGTGTGACGTAAAACAGATGTAAAAAAATAGTCACCTAAAACTGCAAGATTCCTTTCCATTGCTGAAATTGGGGCTAAGGTTGTTTGGGAATACTCCCCCCGTGATCATACAGGCCAACACTGTGTAGAAATATTTGATGACGCATTTAGGTGATGTTCTTAACGTGTTGTTTGAGTAATCAGTCCATAGACTGGTTTGATGCAGCGCTCCATGCCACCCTATCCTGTGCTAACCTTTTCATTTCTACGTAACTATTGCATCCTACATCTGCTCTAATCTGCTTGTCATATTCATACCTTGGTCTACCCCTACCGTTCCTACCCCCTACACTTCCTTCAAAAACCAACTGAACAAATCCTGGGTGTCTTAAGATGTGTCTCATCATTCTATCTCTTCTTCTCGTCAAATTTAGCCAAATTGATCTCCTCTCACCAATTCGATTCAGTATCTCTTCATTCGTGATTCGATCTATCCATCTCACCTTCAGCATTCTTCTGTAACACCACATTTCAAAAGCTTCTATTCTCTTTCTTTCTGAGCCAGTTATCGTCCATGTTTCACTTCCATACAATGCCACGCTCCACACGAAAGTCTTCAAAAACATCTTTCTAATTCCGATATCAATGTTTGAAGTGAGCAAATTTCTTTTCTTAAGAAAGCTCTTCCTTGCTTGTGCTAGTCTGCATTTTATGTCCTCCTTACTTCTGCCATCGTTAGTTATTTTACTACCCAAGTAACAATATTCATCTACTTCCTTTAAGACTTCATTTCCTAATCTAATATTTCCTGCATCACTTGCCTTCGTTCGACTGCACTCCATTACTTTTGTTTTGGACTTATTTATTTTCATCTTGTACTCCTTACCCAAGACTTCATCCATACCATTCAGCAACTTCTCGAGATCTTCTGCAGTCTCAGATAAAATAACAATATCATCGGCAAATCTCAAGGTTTTGATTTCTTCTCCTTGGACTGTGATTCCCTTTCCAAATTTCTCTTTGATTTCCTTTACTGCCTGTTCTGTGTAAACATTGAAAAGGAGAGGGGACAAACTGCAGCCTTGCCTCACTCCTTTCTGCATTGCTGCTTCTTTTTTAAAGCCATCGATTCTTATCACTGCAGACTGATTTTTATACAGATTGTAGATAATTCTTCGTTCTCGGTATCTGATCCCCATCATCTTCAGAATCATAAATAGCTTGATCCAATCAACATTATCGAATGCCTTTTCTAGATCTACGAATGCCATGTACGTGGGCTTGTCCTTCTTGATTCGATCCTCTAAGATCAGACGTAAAGTCAGGATAGCTTCACGTGTTCCTACATTTCTTCTGAAGCCAAATTGATCTTCTCCCAACTCAGCTTCAACTTGTTTTTCCATTCTTCTGTAAATAATACGTGTTAAAATTTTGCAGGCATGAGATACTAAACTAATGGTGCGGTAGTTTTCACACCTGTCAGCACCGGCTTTCTTGGGAATAGGTATAACAACATTCTTCCGAAAATCGGATGGGACTTTTCCTGTCTCATACATCTTGCACACTAAATGAAATAACCTTGCCATGCTGGTTTCTCCTAAGGCAGTCAGTAATTCAGAGGGAATGTCATCAATTCCAGGTGCCTTGTTCCTATTGAGGTCACTCAAAGCTCTGTCAAACTTTGACCTCAAAATTGGGTCTCCCATTTCATCAGCATCAACAGCCTCTTCATGTTCCAGAACCAAATTATCTATATCTTTACCTTGATACAACTGTTGGATATGCTCCTGCCATCTTTCTGCCTTGTCTTCTTTCCCTAGAAGTGGTTTTCCATCTGAGCTCTTAATATTCATACACCAAGATTTCCTTTCTCCAAAGGTTTCCTTGATTTTCCTGTATGCAGCATCTACCTTTCCCAGGACCGTACAGCCTTCGACATCCTTGCATTTCTCCTTCAGCCATTCCTCCTTAGTTACCTTGCACTTTCTATCCACTTCATTCTTTAATCGCCTGTATTCTTTTCTGCCCTCTTCATTTCTAGCATTCTTGTATTTTCGTCGTTCATCAATCAGGTCTAGTATCTCCTGAGTTATCCACTGATTCTTAGTTGATCTTTTCTTCCTTCCTAACATTTCTTCAGCAGCCCTACTGACTTCATTTTTCATGACTCTCCACTCTTCCTCTATAGTGTTTCCTTCAGCCTTTTCATTTAGTCCTTGTGCAACATGTTCCTTGAAACAATCCCTCACATTCTTTTCTTTCAACTTGTCTAGATCCCATCTTTTTGCATTCTTTCCTTTCTTCAATTTCTTCAACTTCAGATGGCATTTCATGACCAACAAGTTGTGGCCAGAGTCCACGTCTGCTCCTGGGAAAGTTTTGCAATCCAACACCTGGTTTCTGAATCTCTGCCTAATCATAATGAAGTCTATTTGATACCTTCCAGTGTCTCCAGGTCTCGTGTACGTATACAGCCGTCGTTTGTGGTGTTTGAACCAAGCATTGGCAAGGACTAAATTATGATCAGTGCAGAATTCAATCAGACGACTTCCTCTTTCGTTCCTTTGTCCCAATCCAAATTCTCCTACTGTACTACCTTCTCTTCCTTGGCCTACCACTGCATTCCAGTCTCCCATCACAATTAGATTCTCGTCACCTTTTACATATTGTATTAAATCTTCTATCTCCTCATATATTCTTTCGATTTCTTCATCATCCGCTGAACTAGTAGGCATATAGACCTGCACTATTGTGGTGGGCATTGGTTTGGTGTCTATCTTGACGACAATAATTCTTTCACTAAGCTGGTCGTATTAGCTTACCCGCTGCCCTATTTTCTTATTCATTATTAAACCAACTCCTGCATTTCCTCTGTTTGATTTTGTGTTGATAATTCGGTAGTCGCCTGACCAAAAATCTTGTTCTTCCTGCCAACGTACTTCACTTATGCCAACTACATCTAACTTTAGCCTATCCATCTCCCTTTTCAGATTTTCTAACCTACCACAACGATTCAAACTTCTAACATTCCACGCTCCAACTCGCAGAATGTCAGTATCCATCTTCCTGATGTTCGCCCCCTCTCGTGTAGTCCCCACCCGGAGATCCGAATGCTGGACTAGTTTACCTCCGGAATATTTTACCCGGGAGGAAGCCATCATCAGTACATCATTCGTACAGAGAGAGCTGCATGTCCTCGGGAGTTAGTTACGGCTGTAGTTTCCCGTTGCTTTCAGCCGTGTAGCAGTATCAACACAGCTAAGCCATGTTGAGTATTATTACAAGGCCGTATCAGTCAATCATCCAGACTGCCGCCCTTGCAACTATCGAAAGGCTGCTACCGCCCTTTCGATGAACCATTCGTTAGTCTGGTCTCTCAACAGATACCCATCCGATATGGTTGCACCTGCGGTTCGGCTATCTGCATCATTGGGACACGCAAGCCTCCCCACCGCGGCAAGGTCACATGGTTCGCAGAGGAGGGTTCTTAACGTAATTTGTAAAAATGCCGTACTTACGGGAGTAGTTGGTAACGGAAGGTAACATGATTAAGAGTGTTTTATTATTATTATTATTATTATTATTATTATTATTATTATTATTATTATATTGAATACATTACAATTTACTCGAGATTACACCGAGGGTCTACAAGAAGTTTATGTGAGCTTCATTAAATGATTACATACAACTATCAGAATATACAGAGCAGACTATTAACTTACACCCTGAGCAGCGAATGAAGAATGAGTCTCTGCCTGATCCCAAAAAATCACTCCTTCCGAGTAGTAAGGAATTCAGAGTCAGACGCGTAACTACTCTCCAAGAACGCGTATTCTATCAACGCGCTAGACAAATATGGCCATTCTGAGTGGTTTATCACACCACGTCGGTAGATGCAGAGTGGGTTGTTGTCCCATATACTTTGTACTCTGACCGGCCAACCGAGTAGGGGAAAGTTGGCCACGGCTCTACAGTGGCTCTAAGCCTCTGCATTCGGGAGACGGGTCTGGGGCACACTGCCGGACGTCATGCCTGGTCCCACCTGTTGGCTGTCCTAAGAATGGTTTTCCGTGGTTTTCCATTATCCTGCACTAAGGTGAATGCCGGGACAGTTCGTAGTGTAGACTACGGCCGCCTAACCCCTCACCTTCTCCGCACATCTCCTTCACCGTAACAAATCTCCCGGCCTGAGAGACGGCGTCACCGTCTAAGTGGCCCGCCTCCCCCTTCAGGGGAGGAATCAAAACGTTTAGTAGTAGTAGTAGTAGTAGTAGTAGTAGTAGTAGTAGTAGTGGTAGTAGTAGTATCACACCAAAAGAGTTAGCTTTTGCTGTAGATAGAATGGATTTTGTAATCAGTGTAGTGACTCGGTCATCATTCGCTGCTGGTGCATATGGTTAATTACTGGGGCACGAGAACTTGATATTTGTGTTCGTCATAATACACTTCTTTTCATATACAAACAACACAACACACTACCAACCACCACAGAAACGCTCCTCTGTATAGGGTTAGCATCAGGAAAGGCACCCAGCCGTAAAACTAGACCAAGACCATATCAGTTGCCCACCGCAATACATTTTGAAAAATGCGGAGAAGACGACGTCTCACGAGGAACCCAGCGTCCAAATGTATACTTTCCACCTTTCTCGTAAAGAGAAGGCTTTCCCTTAGAAACTAATATTACACATGCAGTGGCATATAAATTCATCTCAGCTCATCCCCAACGCTGTATCAAGAAAGGGGACTAATTGATAGACATACATGCATACATACTGCACCCATAACATTAAACTGCACAATACATACATACATACATACATACATACATACATACATACATACATACATACATACACTCATGTACATAAAAACCAGAACACGTTGAAATACTAGAGATAGGAAGTTCATATTCATAGGACATGTGCATTAATATGTTGTGAATAAATGATTAGAATTTGAACCATGTCGGCCCTTAGGTTCAAGGTCCACATCGATATCTCGGTGCACCACCACCGACTGGTAAAATGTGCCTGGGGCTCTCATCACTATAAACCGAAGGTAATATATCAGTGTGACTTGAGCAGATGTGCAGGATGCCCCGCAGACTTATGCGAGAACCGTTCCGTTAAATGAGTGAGTTTGAAAGAGGGCGCATTATTGACATGAGAGAACGCGATGCATCCATCCGGGAAATTGCTGCTCGTGTGAGACGAAGTGTGCCGGCAGTGCAACGGGTCTCTACAAAATGGTTCACAGAAGGCCGTAGAACACGACGAGATGGGTCTGGTCGCACCACCCAGACCAACCCCCGAGAAGATCGACGACACCTCATCCGAATGGTATTGCAGAAGAGAACTGCGTCCTCCTCGGCTCTGGCGCAACAGTGGAACAGTGTAACACGTCGTATGCTATCAGGAGTGACCGTGGCCATCCGTTGCTGTTTATTACGGTCTGGGTTACCGGCGCGTCGTCCACTTCTCCGCCTACCTTTGACTACAGTAATGTGCATAAACATGCTAGACTGCAATGGTGTATGGAACGACGTCACTGGGGACAGGAATGGCAGCAGATACTGTTTTAGGACGAATCGAGGTTCTGTTTGCTTGAAAACGATGGCCGAATTTTGGTTCGCCGCAGACAGGGGGAGAGACAACACATTGACCGCATGCGCACAAAATATACAGCACCAACTCAAGGCCTTATGGTGTGGGGCGCTATTGGGTACAACCACAAATCACATTTGGTGCGTTTCCAGAGCACGGTGAACAGTTTGACCTATGTGAATTACATCCTGCGACCCGTAACCATACCCTTCCTCGACGACACCCCAGACGCCATATTTCAGCAGAACAATGAGCGACCACATGTTGCTACACGAACACGTGCCTTCTTGTTGTCGTAGGATATCAGACTGATGCCCTGGCCCGCCCGATCACCGGACTTGTCGCTAAACGAAAATGCGTGGAATATGGTGAAACGACGGGTGTGGCGCTGTGACCCAATGCCAACCACAAAAGGTGAACTATGGAACCAGGTGAATGCAGCATGGACGGATATACCCCAAGATGCCAGCCGCGCCTTATACGCGTCGATGCCATCACGCATGGAACAAGTTATCAGTGTCAATGGAGGACACGTGCTGAAACTAGGTGACTGAAATGCTAATCGTTTCTGCAGAACATACTAATGAACATGTCCTGTGAATATGAACTTCCTCTATCTAGTTTTTCGAGATGTTCTTTTTTTTTGCTATTGGCTTTAAGTCGCACCAACAGAGATAGGTCTTATGGCGACGATGGGATAGGAAAGGCCTAGGAGTTCGAAGGAAGCGACCGTGGCCTTCATTAAGGTACAGCCCCAGCATTTGCCTGGTGTGAAAATACATGGCATATAAATTCATCCCAGCTCATCCCCAATGCTGTATCAAGAAAGGGGACTAATTGATAGACGTACGTGCATACATACTGCACCATAACGTTAAACTGTAAAATACATACATACATACATACATACATACATACATATATATATATATAGTGGGATTTGAACCCGCTATCTCCCGGATACCAGCTCACAGCCACGCGCCCCTAAGCGCACGGCCAACTCGCCCAGTTGTTCTGTTTTTATGAACATAAGTGAACATACAGTACATAGTGTACATATATACTGGACTTCCTGTGACTGTTTCAGCGATATAAATAGCGTTGTACTGTACAGACCTCGAAATGGGGTGGGTTTCTCATGATTCACCGTCCTCTTCTTATTCGTCTTCTTGTCCTTCCTGGCCTATTTTACATTGTATTGGGATCTGCACTTGAGTAGATTTGGCCCAGTTTTACTGTTGCATGTCCTTTCTGACGCCCATCCTATGTGAAGGAATGTATTCACTATTACGTGTTTCTGTGGTGGTTGATAGTGTGATGTGTTGTATATATGTCAAGATAAGTGAATTAAGACCAACACAAACTCCCAGTTCCCAAGCCAGAGAAATTCATCAGATGAAGTTAAAATCCCCTACCCGGCCGGAAATCGAACCCTCGGCCCTTTGAACCGAAGGCTACTACGCTGACCATTCAACTAAGAAGCCGGACTGGGCTCTTCATGGGTTTCTAGTTGTAACTCTTGTGTTGTCCCTCATCTTTCTTCGATACCAACTGGTTCGTGCCGATGCCAGAAATCGAAATTTATGATCTCTCGCAAAGGAAACAGAATTACATCGTACAGTCTACGTCAGAGGTGGACGAATCTGTACCTCTTGTTGCCAAATTCTGTATACTTGTGTTGCACTGTTTACTTCTGGCAAAGACATGTATAGCGCTTCCATGTGGCACGGATGTGCAATACGAGTATTCATGACATGAAATGAAATCTTTTAATTCAGAGATAAATTATGAATGTGATTGTCGTGTTATTATGTGCCTAATGTGGACGGGATAAATGCGTCATAAATGTATTACAGCACATTATAGGTATGGATTATGTGGAAATACATTTTAAGTTTATTAATTTATATTAATTGTAAACAATTTGTCAAGTTGTAAATACAACAAATAAATTTAATGAAAAATGTGGTTCTTATATTATGAGAAATAATATAAACAGTAAAGTATTCGAGTTCTTTGGGCATTTTTATTCATCGAATTACCAGCGTTTCGCCCCCGTGTGGCAGTGGGCTCGTCAGTTGGTTTGCCACACATTTCCAAGACGTTGGAGGCTAGGATTATGCAGTGACGGGGCACTAAATTATATTTTCCTTCTGGTAACTTAATTATTAATATACAGTCTATAGTATTTCGAAAAATCAAAGTCAAAGTCATCTCCGTACAGGCCATGAAGGTCTTTGGAGGGGTGGAAGGTAAAGGCTTCCACTAGCCGTAACCTCGGCACTTGATGGGGTAGAGTGGTTAGCTCTACGCTCGGCCGCCTTTGCCCCCAGAAATTAACCTGGTACTCATTTTTGGTGTAGGCTGGGTGAACCTCAAGGCCATGCGCACCTCCGGAAGTTGAAATCTCGTTTCTTAAATTAGGACTTCCTGACGGGGATTCGAACCCACGTCCTTTCGGGCGAACCGAGCACGCCTTTACCGCCTCAGCCAGGCAGCCCCTATTTCGATAAATAACACTGTTAAATTCTGAGAAATGTAACATTATTTCAAGGTGAATTTCTGCTTTACGTTCTCGAAGATATAAATAGTGATTTATTTAATATTGAAAATCTGAATACTGGAACAATTTTAAAATTTAACCAGTTACTTATTCAGTAATAAATTACACCATTTAAAATATTTAATTAAAAATTCCTAAATATTCTGGGAAATATTGTAAGCACTCTTTAAATGACAAAACAAGTTCCGTATTCAGAAGAACAACTGAATTCTTCTTACCATAAAACAAAATAAATGTATTATCAAGCTATACTCTCTGGTATATACTGTTCATTAAGAGCCTTTTCCTGCTATGTCTACTGGTGCCCAACCAAATGGCTGGAAATACAGGAGTGGCACTTCTATAGAGTGAGGACATCCTCAGCCGTATTGCTTGAATTTCGTGAACAAATCCGATGCCTGATATCAGATAGCTGTTTAGACAGCCGAGTGAACCCTACTGTAGGTTTCAACCCAGGATAAAAATCCGCGGGTGGGCCAGGAATCGAACTTGAGGACTGAGGGGAAGGAACAAACACGGGGCTGGCACAGTACAATAATATTATACATAAAACATTGAAATAAAATGTACTATAATAAATATGTATAAGACAGTTTATATTGGCCGGACTGAGTGGCTCAGACTCCTGTAGAGCAACGTTCCATCACCTAGGCGTCTCCATGAACCATAAAATCAGTCGAACGTACTAGAAAGCAATAACATTATCAGAATATTAATTTTCATATTTTATCCACCTGCATGCTGTAGAGAGTGAGTGAGAGTAGCGCAAAGCTTATGAACTGGCAATCCATTAACACACCTGACGAGTGATGACACTTAGGTTGTTTGCCTACCTCAGATTCTACTTGATCATATGTTTTGCCATTCATGGATATAAAGATGGATACGTTATGAAACTCAGTGTACAGAATACGTTCTTTCCTTGTACATACATCAGTTACGAAATGTTTTTTGCAGGCACAAGGTAGACTGTATTGCTCTTTGTATCAAAAGCAGTATTTTGCTCCAGAAATTTCTTTTAAGCGTTTAATTTCCAGCGTCATGACTTACAGCTCATTCTCTCCTCAGTCACAGAGGGTGGTTGTTTACAGTATAAATCGATGTCTCTATCTCTGTAACACATACTTCTCTTCTCTTCTCTTCTCTTCTCTTCTCTTCTCTTCTCTTCTCTTCTCTTACGTGGAACAGAAGTCATGAGATTTCATCTAGTGTTCACTTGCCTGTAAAGAAAGATAGGAAATTACATTCCATACAGTCACACATTGGAAAGAGGGGCTTTGCTCGTAACAATAAAGGACATGGCTGTATTACAAGGTAATTGCTGACTTGGATTAAAAGTGAATATCAAAGCGACATCCGTATTGGCAGTCAGCTTTGAACGTTTACTACCAAATCAATACTGTGTGATAGTACATATATCACACCCTCGCACTCTATTCAGAAGTAAGAGATATTATTGTCATTATTCGTATGATGATTATTATCATTATTTCATTTGTATATTTATTCTTAATATTTTAAGCTGGAAGGTCTGCATATGTGATATGAGCAATTTCTTTTGTGCAAACGGATGGAAAAACAGTGCTATTTACAACTCGGAAAGTTTGCGTGAGTCATATGGAACTGCCAGAGTCCGTTGATGTTGTTATTGTCTTGGTACCCGGAGGAGGTTCAGGGCGCGGTCTTGGTACGGCAAGAGGATCTTCTACTCGTGATTGGATGGCCAGGGTCAATCTAGACGTAGGTATCATCTGAGAGTAAGGGGAAGCTGAGGTCCATTTAGGCATGTGAGAAAACGGCGGAAAGACTTAACTGAAAACTTTGGTAGTAAGAGGAGACGTAACTTTTGTGGAACGTGGATTACCCACAAACTGCGGAATACTTAGGCAGTTGGTATTGTATCACTTGTGGCGGCTTGGTGTCTTATATGTTGATGAAAGCTATGGGGTACTGTGTCTCAGACTTTCCATAATTTATGTTCTGGATCAGCAAGCGTGTGTTGCTCGAGTGAAGGTAGGCCTATCTTTCAACCAAATTTTATAGTCAGTGAACAGAGTATCATAAAGGCAGAGTATCAGTGTGATATAACAAGTGCCACTAATGAGAATATGCAAGTTGTGTTGTTTCACAGAGACAGTGAAGGGTATTCATACACACACACACATATATATATATATATATATATATATATATATATATATATATATATATATATATATATATGCTTTGTAATGAACTTTCAACAGACTGACTGCAAATGGTAGCTTGGTCCTCGCTTTTGGTTCCCCACTGTTTTTATTGTTGTTGTTGTTGTTGTTATTGTTGTAATTATGGAGTCTTCCAGCAGTATTTTGTGTATATTTTGGTGCGTTGATGAGATGGTCATGAACGGATGTTATTTAGAATATAGTTAGTTATTTTGGAATCAGTGGGTACGTTCAGTATCCACGTATTTAGTCGTTTTCAGAAGGTTGGGTAAGGCCTGATACAGACGTACCAGTACGCATATTTACATATACAGCTTGGGAGGGAGAATTATCATGTTTTATTAAAATTTGAGGGATCCATTCTCTTGAACTCTGGCGCTCATACGTTTCGATTAATTATTTTGTTAATTACTTTTATTTCATTTATTGTTATTATATATATTATAACTGTGACCACTCCTGTAATCATTTACTGATCAAGTATTTTTACAATTGAGGGATGGTTAAAAAACTTGACATATACAAAAATATAAATTTTCAGGACATATTTTTTAAAACGAAACACAGTACTTTTTCAGTTAATAACAGTTTAAGGAAAAGGATATAAAAGAAATAGGTAGTGGATATTTTATACATATTTATAACTAAGTACTGTCTCTAAAGTAACCCCGAAAATAACAAATTTTTACAAAAGTCAACATCTACGCAGTTCTATTACCAGTTTCTTAACTTCTTAATGAAGATTTTGAAGGAAAAGCCTACTATCCTTAGACATTTAAAGCGTATAGTGCATTGAAGGAAGAATAAGAAATCTCATGCATTTATATGCCTTTGTTCAGAAGTATTATTGATTAAATGTCCAAAAATATTGTTAATCATAAAGACCAAAATATAACAGGGCACTTCACTGATAAATATAATATTATCAACTAATATGAAGTTTCTTCCTCAAAATACACAGACACTGCCTTATCCTCACAATTCTTCTGACAACCCAGCTTCTTGCAAAAACACATCGAACTACGTCAGTAACTTCTTTATGTCAGCACTATTTTTTTCACTAACGTGATATATGAATGGAGGTTTCACAGCTGTATCAATGGTCTTTGCATTACTTATTCTCGCCTTAAGAACTTCAACTTCAATACTGGACTCTGTGTACGTTTTTTTCACGATCACCTGTCCCTTCTTGTATTGCAACACGCGGACGCCAAGTTTTTGAATGGAATCTTCTTCTTCAAACTTTCCTGAGATTTTCCAGTCTCTCCCAAGAGTTTTTTTTTTACAAGTTGCTTTACGTCGCACCGAGGTGGCTAGGTCTTATGACGACGATGGTGGAAGAAAGAACTAGGAATGGGAAGTAAGCGGCCGTGGACTAATAAAGATACAGCCCCAGCATTTGCCTGGTGTTAAAAAGGGAAACCACGGATTGCCATTGTCAGGGCTGCCGACAGTGGTATTCAAACCCACTATCGATCGAATGAAAGCTCACAGCTGTGCGACACAAACCTCACGGCCAACTCGCTCGACATTGATCATGTAAATTGGCAAGCATGTTAATTCAAATTAGGTGTGTCGTCATTGAGTTAACGTTCGGAATTGAGGAATTAATGACATTAATACTGATAAATAAGTAAGCAAAGATTCTTTTAGTTTTACGTGAAATTTGAATCATGGGGATGTACATTTTAATGTCAAAACTCCCACATGCATAACACGTGGACACCTCGATGGTAAATGATAATTGCCATGATATCATCCAGTTCCTTCACCGTGCTTTCATTTACTGACGGACGGAGTGGCTCGGACGGTAGAAACACTGGTCTTGTGAGCCCAAGTTGGTCATTTCGGTCCTGGTTCAGTCCGGTGGTATTTGAAAGTGCTGAAATACGTCAGCCTCGTTTCGGTAGATATATTTGCACTTAAAATAACTTCTTCGAAACAAGATCCCATCCCCACCCCGGCGTCTCCGAGACTCGCAAATGTACCCAGAGGGACGTAAAACCATTCACTCGTTACGACTGTTTTAGCAGGTGATTACAATGACGGGGGACTGAGGTTATTTGTGTAAACTCTACTCGGAAACATGGTAATGCGTGGGAGAGAGTCCTATCATGCAGCAAAGGTATTGCATAATAGTACCCTTTTTCAAATGCTATTTATTCGGGGCGTCGACCTAAGGAGATCTTTTGTCCCTACTTATGTTGTGATCCTGCGTGTATGTGGAAATGGCGGAAGTGTAAAGTGTTGAATATGAGGAAAGGAACATTAAGGAGGACACAAACAATCAGTTCCTAGGCCAGGGTATTAATCATTTATAATTTAAAAAGCTTGACCCGGCCGGGAATCGAACCTGGAGCCGCCAGCTGACAGGTGGGCGCGTTTCCCCCTACACCGCGGGGCCGGGCTAATAATACCTTAATTTGGTGATCAAACAATCGAAGATTCATTTCAAATGAATATTCAATTCAAAATTCTAATCATACATTGAAATCCCGACCAATACGCGTGAAAATTTGGGAAGGAAAACAACATGTCTGTTGCTCGAATTCCTAGTAAAAGTGGAGACCTCGTGACTATGATCACCGTATCAACAATTACGTAAAACTACAAGCTTGCTTGCATTTTAATAGGTAGAAACAAACGAGCAAGTTACCTGCGTTATGCGAGTCGTGTAGATGTGTTTCATTCGGTAGATTCGGGGTTCAAGCACCACTGTTGGCAACCAACAACAGTATGATGTAGGACCTACCTCAATTTATACCGCAGTCGCTATTTACCCAATCCAAGCCCTTTACTATCCCATTATCGCCGAATCCCTATCTGTGTTAGTACGGCGACGTGAAACAGCTTGCAAAATAATTATTCGTCATCTTCTACCGCTTTTCCCACATTTGTGGGGTCGCGGGTGCGAACTGTGTTGCATAAGATGATTTGGCCCTGTTTTACGGCCGGATGGCCTTCCTGACGCAAATTCTATACGGAGGGATGTAATCACTATTGCGTGTCTCTGTGGTGATTGGTAGTGTAGTGTGCTGTCTGAATATGAAAAAGAAAATGTTGGGACAAACACTCAGTCCTCGAGCAAGAAAAATTTATCGGGTGCGATTAAAATCTCCGACCCAGCCGGGAATCGAACCCAGGACCCTCTGAACCGAAGGCCTCAACGCTGATCGTTCAGCCAAGAGTCGAACAAACAGCTAGCAAAATTAAGAAATACAATTCAATTTCTGCGCATTCTAATAAGTTTTTCTCCTCCAAAGCATTTTTTTTCCATGTTTGTATGGAGTTGTCGGAGCACCCATTCCCAACAAAGGTACTGACTAGAGGATGTTAGGATGCCCTTCCTGCCATTATCAGCTGGCCCTAGTGAAGTCACTAGGGTTCGAACCGGAAATTTTCCATGACCTGCCAATTTCATCTTTATAGAAATTATGGTATGTTGTGTTCCTCAAAGCCATGCTCGCTTCCTCCTGAATCCTAGTCCCATGTGAATACAGATATATGAAAGCAGACAGCACAATTAAACTTAAAACCTATCACAGAGTATTCGTCTAATCAACAAGAACACGAGTTCGCTGACAGCCATATGCGAAACGAAACAGCAATAATAAACACAACCATGTTTCTTGTAAATTATTCACATCCATACACGTCTGCCAATGAAGTTTTAATTAATAATCTGAAGAATATATTTCATTAATATAGGATGCAACATGTAACTCAACAGCATTTAAAAACTGATAAAAGTACTGTTTGTTAATGGTTGGGAGTGTATGGATCGTAGGCTGAATGGTCTGCGCACTGGCCTTCTGTTCATAGGGTCCCAGGATCCATTCCCCACCGGTTTTGGACACTCTGGTTTATACCTCTAGCTCGGGGGTTGAGTATTTATGTTAGTATTAATAAACATCCTCATTTGAAAACAACACATCACCCTACCAACTACCACGGAGACACTCAGTAATTTTAACTTTGCTCCAAATAAGGTTGGCGTGAAGAGACCGGGCTTAATCCTCATGCACTGCCGACCCCAAATAATTGGGAAAAGGCCACAAAAAGTTACACGTCGGGAATATAAACAGACCAAACCGAAATCAACTCACATATCAAATTAGGAAAGAAACATTACGTCTGAATGTCTTCTTGGACTTGTACACTTCTCGGCACAAAATTTGAGCGACGGAGAGAAGTGTAGGCCGCTATGGTGGATGGTCACAGTCAGAAGTTAGGTTAATGTTCATCGTCTCCTAGGTGAAAACTCAGAGGCAACGAATCAGTATTCGTATCAATATTTCCAACATGACTTACTACTCATTTCTATTATTCGCTGATCGAATCTCTGAACTATGATCCTATCCAGAATAGAAAGTTTCATTAATATTTTTAAACATCCTGAAGGAGAATCAAACCCACGTTTTTCTGAACGAATCAAGAAACCCTTTTCGCCATCAGCTAATCAACCATTGTCACGTTTTTGATGCAGACGACGTATTTTATTCAGGTAGATAATTATAAGCTACAATTTGATCGGCTGACAAACAATGAGACACGTTTCAGTCACCAGTCATCACTGTGGCCCCGCTATAAAATAATAATAATAATAATAATAATAATAATAATAATAATAATAATAATAATAATAATAATAATAATAATAATAATAATAATAATAATAATAATAATAATAATTGTTACCGGGTTTTCGTGGAACGCAGAGGTGAAAGAAGGTGCGGGCTGGAGTGGGTCTAACTACGAAAGTCAAAGATTCATTTAAAACCTTAAAATAAAGGTTATCGTCGCCATAAGACCTATCTGTGTCGGTGCGACGTAAAGCCCCTAGCAAAAAAAATAAAAATAAAATAAAGGTTATATTTCTTTTCAGAAAATTAAATGTTAACAAACAATATTTCAGGCACGAGTAGTCAGGTACAAAATAGCAATTTCGATAGAAGAATAGAAAACCCAGGGATTGGTAATTTACAAGGTTTGGGCTTCAAGCTCAAAATTTAAAATTTGCCAAAGTCACTAATGTTGCGTTTAGATAGATAAGGAGAGAAGTCTCCCAAGACACAATTTTTAATAGCACTTTACTCTAACAGTTACAAATTTACGGCCTTCCCAAGGCACCACTCAATATTACACAAGTATCAAAAAAGAGCTTGCATGTTCTCCAAATTCAACCAAGGAGACTGCGCTCCCAACTCTTACAGCCTGATTAAGGCAACCTCTAAATTACATTAGAGATTAGAGTTTCTTTGCTCAATCGAATTACATTTCTAGGCCTCTCTAGGCACAACCTACAATTTACAACGCCAGATTGATTACCTTTTATATTACACAGGGGTATCTAGTACCCACACTACCGGGCCTTTATGCAAAGGAACAGGTTACATTACTGGCCCAAACACAACATGTGTGGAGGCGTACACTTGCGCTCCTAGAAAACCAAGTTTTAAAACCCTACTTGGGCGTGCAGAGGCTAATCTCACACTACTGAGGTGACTAGAAGGAAAAGTTAACTTAAAATTTACAGGAGAAAGAAAGTTACAAAATCATAGTCACCTCAAGATTAATTGAAGGGGAATTCGAGAGGGTAACACACTCTCTATCCCCGATTTACAGTTTAAGCCATTATGAAATTTTACATGAGAAAGAAGAAAGTTTACATTTTATAAAACAGACGGTTACATATTTAAAGATTATAACCTTCCCCTCGGGTCAGCTTGCAGAAATAACTACTTAGATGGAAAAAATGTTGGCCATTACCTTAGCTGATTTTCTGCCTGAAGGTAGAGGCTTTCACCTCCTGTCTTAACACACACACTCAGAAGTTCGACGATCAATATGACAAGTTAGGTCGAGAAAGCTACAGCTTTTATACCCGAGAAGCGTCGAGAAAGCTCTGGACTAAATCCGGATACACCCTCTGATTTTTATTGGCAAATGAGATCGGTACATGAAACGTTTCATTGGCTGAGAAATAGATGAAATTCCTGATTAGCCAGGCTCCACAGCTCGAATTAGAAGGAAGAGTTGCAAACCTTGAAGTATCAAAATTAATGAAAGTCAATTCAGTTGAGAAAACCTCAAAAAAAAAAAAAAAACAAAAAAAAAAAACATTTCTTCAAATCTCTAATTATTCCACTTTGCACCAGAGTTCTTTAGTAGAGTCATCTATGGAGTAAAGTGCGAACTTCTAGTGATACGCCAAAACAAAATAAAGAAATCCAGTTAGTTTAGGAAACTTGAAAATAACATATTCCTCTGTTATTTACTAGTGATATCTTCTAATCAATGTCCCAACTTCATGCACTAGCTGTTTCAAGATTTGTTCGATAGATAGCGTTCCTTAAGGCGCTTCTTTTAAATGCACGCCGATGAGGTGTACCTCCCAGTAGAGACCTCCCCCCACCCGGCCAAATGTCCTTCCCTGGGGTAACACAGTAGAACTTGGAAAGAACGAAAATTTTAACGTTGGAATTTCACAGATGAGAAATTTCTTGCTGAAAGTCATTTAAAAAATGATTTGGAAAACTAGTTTTGAAGTCTTCTTTCAGTCGTAGAAGTTGAGATACACCGTTCAAGATTGACGGCAAGAGCGGCCGCCGCTGCCGATACCCAGGTGAGTTCCCCCGCCCCCAAGTACCCTCAGATAGACTTCTCCCGCTACTATGAGAGGGGTAGTCATGGTGATGGTCGCCGCAGACCAGATGTAGAAGTACAGTTCCAAGATGGGTTGGCGGTAGGGTTACCGCACCTCAGCCCTTGTCGGAAGGATGGAGCTCCGGCGCGCCGTTCGGTAGGAGACATGACAAGAGTGGAGTGGGCCCATACCCCACTCCGGTATCGCTCGCCAGATGTTGAGACACGGCCGCCAACGGCTGAGAGGGCACTGATACAATAATTATCTCGTTGACAGATATTGTTTGATGTAGTTTGAGAGTACTATTTTTACTTTGTAGGTGGTAGAGATGCGGGCGGCAGATATGGGGATTGTGTGTCAGCTATACATGGATTTTGGAGACGGGGGCTATGTAATGGCCAACAGGCAATGGATAACATGAACGTTTATCTGAGGGGAAGGTTTGAAAACTCTGATTAATATACAAAATATAACCTTTTTTATAATCGGGGCAGAAGGCCTCCATATTACCATCTAACTAATTTTAAGACCTACTACCCTGTTTAAAAGAAAAATAACATTTACCTCCTGCCAAGATTTAGTGGCTAATGTTATACACCAATGAATTTATAATGGTTTCACCTGAGAAAGATGAATCCTAAATATCCTCTCTGTGGCTGGGTTACTGACCAATAAGGTAACCGGGGTTAGGAAATCCAAAATGATACACGGCCCATGAAATCTGGGGGCGAGCTTGCCCGCAGGTACAAAGTTTCTAACCATGACCTAATCTCCGAATTTAAATTGGTGGGCCTCAGTCCACGATCATATCTTTCTCTAACCTTTTCATGAGAAGCTTTAAGATTACTCTTAGGTTTCTTTCATAAATCTCTAAATCTCTCTGAGATGCATGAACCGCCGAATTTAGAGCAAACGATAACCAATGCAGGGAAGTATCCCACCTGGAATGATCTGCATGATGGAATGCAATTAAAGCAGATCGAAGATTACGATTGACCCGCTCAGCCAGAGGCGGTTGAGGGTGAGAAGCAGAAGTAGTTACGTGTGAGATAGACAGGTCAAAATAATATTTACGGAATAAGTTAGATGTAAACGCCTTAGCATTTTCAGAAACTATGTATTGACAAGGACTAAAAGAAGCAGGGAGAGTATTCAAACAAGAAATTGTAGACTGAGCGGTGGCCAGCTTAGTCGGAAACAACCATGAAAATCAACCAGAATGCATTTACTTCTGTTCCCCTTTGATTGTGAGAAAGGTCCGACGTAGTCTATATATGGAAGTTCCATGGGGCTAGACGCTTGATGCGATGACAATAGCCCTAGCTTAGTGGACAAGGTGGGCATACTAAGCAAGCAAGATTTACAAGCTTTCACCATTTCCCTAATTTCACCATCCATACCCTTCCAAATAAACATCTCTCGGGTCTTTTCCCAAGTTTTGAAGATGCCTAAATGCTCCACTAATGGGGTCTCATGGTAGTATTTGAAGATCATACGCACAAGCACAGCTGGAACCACTACTTTTATCTTCTGATCGTGCCTCGAAAGGCAACACAAAACCCCGTTCCTCAATACATAAGGAGCAACAGGTTCTCCAGAAGAAAGTGTTTCTATTATAGGAGCCAGCACTGGATCTTCACTTTGATATTTCTCAATATCCCGAAATAACATAGGGGCATCAGTCAGAATAGCATTAGTACCCGAAGGTATGGGCGTGGGGTGAGATGAACTGTCTTCCTGTTCATTGTTCTCCACTTCATGTGAAAACACACGGCTTAGTCCATCAGCAACTACATTTTCAGATCCTCTAATGCGCCTCATATCAAATCCGAATGCAGAAATCCTGATGGCCCAACGGGCGATACATCCAGTACGACGAGGCCTGGCCAACACCCAACTTAAGGCTTGGTTATCCGTTTCTAATTCAAATCCGACATGTTCCAGATGAAGGCGGAATTCTCTAGGGCAAACAATACTGCCAAACCCTCAAGTTCATACGTTGAATATTTGGCTTCTTGAGGCGATAAGGTCCTAGAAGCATAGGCAATGTTCCGCCTTCCAAGTTCTGTTTCCTGAAGAAGGACAGCGGCAACAGCAGATGATGAGGTGTCCGTTTGGACAATGAATTTCTTAGAGAAATCTGGCATGGCTAATACAGGTGCGTTACAAAGAGCTAATTTCAGAACTTCAAAAACGGCTTGCCGAGACGGCCCCCATTCAAATTTGACGCCTTTCCTACGCAGTAAGTTCAGGGGCGCCGCTCTGTTGGCGAAGTTAGGAATACGTTTCCTGAAGAAATTCACCATGCCTATAAACCTGGCAATGCCTTTGATGTCCTTAGGAGTCTTGAAGTCACGAATAGCGTGAGTTCTGGAATGGTCTATGGATACACCATCAGGTGACACAATATGCCCTAAAAATGACATGGAAGGTTTAGCAAAAGCTACCTTAGACAATTTGACAGTGAACCCAGCCTTACGAAGGCGATTGAGTACTTCCTTTAGATGATCTGAGTGTTCTTCAAAGGTATCAGGAAACACGACTACATGATCGAGGTAGTGATACAGATATTCAAATTTGATGTCCGAGAAGACCCTATCTAGCAGTCTAGTAAGAACAGCTGCACCAGTAGGGAGCACGAAAGGTATGCGGTTGTATTCGTACAAGTTCCAATCCGTGGCGAACGCCGTTAGACGTTTCGATTCTTCTGCTAGAGCTATCTGGTGATATGCCTGATTAAGATCGAGGATGGTAAAGAACATGGATTTTCGAAACCATGAAAAACAAGAATGAAGATCAGGAAGGGGCACAGAATGTAACATCACCTTACGGTTCAAAGCCCTGTAATCAGTCACAGGCCTGAAGCCCCCTTGGGTTTTTGGCACAAGAAAAATGGGTGATGAATACGCTGACTTGGAAGGTCGAATGATTCAATCCTTTAACATCTGATCGATGATTTCCGTAAGAGCCTTCATTTTAGATTGGGATAACATATAAGGCGGAAACCTAGGTTGAATAGAATCAGTTAACTGAATCTTATACTCGATAAGGTCAGTAACTCCAAGGGTATCTGAAAATACGTCAGGAAATGACTGACACAGCCTTCTAATACTTTCAGCCTGATCCTCAGGTAGATGCCTAAGTTCTAACAACATCTCACCCTGGGTAGGCGAAATAGATGAACATGACACAGAATTACATTTCAAAAGTGGAGTAGTAGAGTTATTAGCAAATTTGAAAGTGCAGGACTTGCTCTGAATGTCGAGCACAAGACCATTATTGGACATGAAGTCAGCCCCAATATTACAGGGCAAGACAAGTATTTAGCAACAAATAACTTCACTTCCCAGGCAAACTTACATATACGAACTTTATAAAAAAATGAAACCTAAAATTTATAATGGAGAGGAGTTTGCCGAAACACGTTTAACTGAAGAGGGACAATAGTCTGAAAATTTACAACATGTTTTTGATTTAGAATACCATCCTTCAGAAATTATGGAGCTCACACTTCCATAATCTAATAGAGCCGTAACGGGTTCGCTGCAGTGTAAAACAGGTAGCGGAGAAACAAAAGAATTACGTTAATAATACTAGTAACTAAATTGAAAGTAAATACTTTTTATACGTGATATTGAGTGTCGGGCCCGAGGTCAGGCTCCTTAACCGGGCAGTTCAAACAATTATAGGGGCAGTATTTCCGTATACCAAGCAGACGTTTAATACGCAGTGGAAGTCGGTAATATTATTAATATTATTACGCTGCCGATTCTGGACCTCGACAGAAACTGACCAAAAACCAGTCAGGAACTGGACTTGGACCTCATAAGCGGAAAGAACTGAGCGTAAGAAGCTAAGCTACAAATAATTTAATCAAGACCTAAGATTGAATAAGAGATTTATTCTAATAAAACACCAAGATAAATTATTACCCTAGGAAAAGGACTGAGAACAATATCAATGCAATTCTTACTCACATTAGCCGTTTGCTTACGTAGCATCATCATCAAGACATACTTTAAATATTGTGGTCTACTCCGAATCAATTTCATTCCTTGTATGATATCTTTACTTTTGTTCCATCGGAATTCCGACAACAAATCGTCAGCTTTGACCCAAAACGGGAGTGACGTAAATCTTTCTATTAGATTTTCACCTTCACATCAGATCAAGCTAAAATTGTATACCTCGCACATACAATAAAAGAAATTCATCAACAATGTCCCAGAAAACTCAAGGAACAGTAAAAAATACACTGACTGACAGAGCAAATGCAACACCAAGAAGGAGTGGTTCGAAAGGGATGAAAGTTGGGGAAAAAAACAGAGACGGCACGGACGAATAATTGATGTTTATTTCAAACCGATATGCAGGTTACACAATGCGCACGGCATCGACTCAGTAGGATGTAGGACCACCGCGAGCGGCGATGCACGCAGAAACACGTCGAGGTACAGAGTCAATAAGAGTGCGGATGGTGTCCTGAGGGATGGTTCTCCATTCTCTGTCAACCATTTGCCACAGTTGGTCGTCCGTACGAGGCTGGGGCAGAGTTTGCAAACGGCGTCCAATGAGATCCCACACGTGTTCCATTGGTGAGAGATCCGGAGAGTACGCTGGCCACGGAAGCATCTGTACACCTCGTAGAGCTTGTTGGGAGATGCGAGCAGTGTGTGGGCGGGCATTATCCTGCTGAAACAGAGCATTGGGCAGCCCCTGAAGGTAAGGGAGTGCCACCGGCCGCAGCACATGCTGCACGTAGCGGTGGGCATTTAACGTGCCTTGAATACGCACTAGAGGTGACGTGGAATCATACGCAATAGCGCCCCAAACCATGATGCCGCGTTGTCTAGCGGTAGGGCGCTCCACAGTTACTGCCGGATTTGACCTTTCTCCACGCTGACGCCACACTCGTCTGCGGTGACTATCACTGACAGAACAGAAGCGTGACTCATCGGAGAACACGACGTTCCGCCATTCCCTCATCCAAGTCGCTCTAGCCCGGCACTATGCCAGGCGTGCACGTCTATGCTGTGGAGTCAGTGGTAGTCTTCTGAGCGGACGCCGGGAGTGCAGGCCTCCTTCAACCAATCGACGGGAAATTGTTCTGGTCGATATTGGAACAGCCAGGGTGTCTTGCACATGCTGAAGAATGGCGGTTGACGTGGCGTGCGGGGCTGCCACCGCTTGGCGGCGGATGCGCCGATCCTCGCGTGCTGACGTCACTCGGGCTGCGCCTGGACCCCTCGCACGTGCCACATGTCCCTGCGCCAACCATCTTCGCAACAGGCGCTGCACCGTGGACACATCCCTATGGGTATCGGCTGCGATTTGACGAAGCGACCAACCTGCCCTTCTGAGCCCGATCACCATACCTCTCGTAAAGTCGTTTGTCTGCTGGAAATGCCTCCGTTGACGGCGGCCTGGCATTCTTAGCTATACACGTGTCCTGTGGCACACGACAACACGTTCTACAATGACTGTCGGCTGAGAAATCACGGTACGAAGTGGGCCATTCGCCAACGCCGTGTCCCATTTATCGTTCGCTACGTGCGCAGCACAGCGGCGCATTTCACATCATGAGCATACCTCAGTGACGTCAGTCTACCCTGCAATTGGCATAAAGTTCTGACCACTCCTTCTTGGTGTTGCATTTGCTCTGTCAGTCAGTGTATCAAGGCTGACGTAGAGATGCGAGTGGAGGGTCAAGTTAAGGGCATGCACCAAGAGCAAGAGAAAACTTAGAACAGTTACTCAAACTAACAAACAGGTTGTCATAGTTACCATCAAATAACCATAAAAAAGGACCAAACGACAGCTATACGAAAGAATAAGGCAATTACATGTGAAAATAAACCAACAATAAAAGAAAGGGACTCATAAGGAAATCTCGACACTGATATACGTCCCATTAAACTTCACTGACACACACTCACATGTCCAGACACCCTAATATTAAATCATGACCGGAGCAATAACCTGTTCGCCTCGCACACCTACCTTCAGCCACCATTGTTAGTAATCCACCAAGTCAAATGCTCGATAGTCTAGTCATAACAGTGTTTCATAATGCAATGTTTACCACAAGAGGCCTTTCTTTCATTCGCATCATCCCACCATCACCACCAATCCCTGCCAACGCATCCCCATACAGTACAAATCAATCCTTGTACGGTTATGAGCCGCGAGTAACAGACAATAACAACATCAAAACCAAAACATCTCGGCACGAGGAATATCCTATCATCACAACTGTAAATCATACCTCGGTCTCAAGGCACATAAGTTAAAAGGAACCACTTCCACTCTATCACACAAACAGAATAACGGGGTCATACCAAACTCATTCATATAATGACTAAGGAAGAAAATAATTCATGAAATACGACGAAAACCTATCAAGCTCGAGTCTTTAAGTAACAAATAGAAATAATCAAGCATCCCTATGATAATTATGGCAAACACTTCAAGTTAAAAGTACAGAATAGAACACGGGATTGGCAATGGTAAGAGTACCATTACCTTGAGTGTCCTGAGAATATGAATGCTATTAAATGCCTTGAGTAAGTGAGAGCTTGTCCAGCCCTGCGGTGTAGGGGAAAACGCGTCCGCCTGTCACCCGGCGGCCCCGAGTTTGATTCCCGGCCGGGTCAGGGGCTTTTAATAGTAAATGATTAATATCCCTGGCCTGGGAAATGGATGTTTGTGTTGTCCTTAACGTTCCTTTCCTAACATTCAACACTTTACACTTCCGCCATTTCCAAATACACGCAGGTTCCAAACATATGGTGCAAGTAGGGGCTAAACATCTTTCTAGGTCGACGCCCCGCACAAATAGCATTTTTATATTTAAAAAAAAAGCATGTTTAAAACGTTTAAAATAACGTCTAGAACGCTGCGTCAATGTTCATCGGCCCCATTTTCAAACACAATAGTACCGAGAGTCAAGACAAGGATATACTTTTCACGACAGATGTGATGTGATGTGACAACTCACTTTGTGAATCCAAAGGGGCAATTCTTTCTCTTTTAATCTGCTTACCCTCCAGGGTTGCTTTTTCCCTCGGACTTAGCGAGGGATCCAACCTCTACCGCCTAAAGGGCAGTGTCCTGGAGCTTCAGACTCTGGGTCGGGGGATACAACTGGGGAGGATGACCAGTACCTCGCCCAGGCGGCCTCACCTGCTATGCTGAACAGGGGCCTTGCGGGGGGATGGGAAGATTGGAAGGGATAGACAAGGAAGAGGGAAGGAAGCGGCCGTGGCCTTAAGTTAGGTACCATGCCGGCATTTTCCTGGAGGAGAAGTGGGTAACCACGGAAAACCACTTCCAGGATGCCTGAGGTGGAAATCGAACCCACCTCTACTCAGTTGACCACCCGAGCCTGAGTGGACCCCGTTCCAGCCCTCGTACCACTTTTCAAATTTCATTGCAGAGCCGGGAATCGAACCCGGGCCTCCGGGGGGTGGCAGCTAATCACACTAATCACTACACCACAGAGGCGGAACAAAGGGGCCATTACCGAGCGATACAGCTGATCGCAAACAATATGACTCTTACATTCTTATTTAAAGACTACCAATTGTGGCCCACAGTGGGGTGTGACATGCTAAGGTGGTAGTATTTCAATTTGTTTCTAACAAAGGGTGTGATGTACTGCAGTCATGACTTGTATATCTGCAGATAGTGACCTCGAGAGGGTCCTAATCGTATTTTCAGGAATTAGTTTCATCTGAACTATTTTTGTGACAAGTCTGAACGTGCGTCGAGCATATCACACCCCGCGATACTACTGTGTTCAGAAAACAGGACTGCAAGGTAAAGTTTTAATGAAATTTTCACAGCTATATTAGGTAAAAATTGGAATTGTGAAATGAAAGCAAATTGCCTACTAGAATATGCAAATCGGTAATTGTACCCACTTAAAAAGTCTTTCTGTTGTTATCCACAATGCATCATGACGACAGTATTGATGCAACAAAATCAATGATCAAACCGGGAATTAATACTTAGTAGAAGGCAACTACAGTAAATGTGATGTGGACGTTTTTGATGAGCTATCAGCACAGTATTCTTCTCAATATTGAATGAGCTATCAGCACAGTATTCTTCTCAATATTGAATGAGCTATCAGCACAGTATTCTTCTCAATATGAATGAGCTATCAGCACAGTATTCTTCTCAATATTGAATGAGCTATCAGCACAGTATTCTTCTCAATATTGAATGTGCTATCAGCACAGTATTCTTCTCAATATGAATGTGCTATCAGCACAGTATTCTTCTCAATATGAATGAGCTATCAGCACAGTATTCTTCTCAATATTGAATGAGCTATAAGCACAGTATTCTTCTCAATATTGAATGAGCTGTCAGCACAGTATTCTTCTCAATATTGAATGAGCTATCAGCACAGTATTCTTCTCAATATTGAATGAGCTATCAGCACAGTATTCTTCTCAATATTGAATGAGCTATCAGCACAGTATTCTTCTCAATATTGAATGTGCTATCTATCAGCACAGTATTCTTCTCAATATTGAATGTGCTCTCAGCACAGTATTCTTCTCAATATTGAATGAGCTATCAGCACAGTATTCTTCTCAATATTGAATGTGCTATCAGCACAGTATTCTTCTCAATATTGAATGTGCTATCAGCACAGTTTTCTTCTCAATATTGAATGAGCTATCAGCACAATATTCTTCTCAATATTGAATGAGCTATCAGCACAGTATTCTTCTCAATATTGAATGTGCTATCAGCACAGTATTCTTCTCAATATTGAATGAGCTATCAGCACAGTATACTTTTCAATATTGAATGTGCTATCAGCACAGTATTCTTCTCAATATTGAATGTGCTATCAGCACAGTATTCTTCTCAATATTGAATGTGCTATCAGCACAGTATTCTTCTCAATATTGAATGAGCTATCAGCACAGTATTCTTCTCAATATTGAATGAGCTATCAGCACAGTATACTTTTCAATATTGAATGTGCTATCAGCACAGTATTCTTCTCAATATTGAATGTGCTATCAGCACAGTATTCTTCTCAATATTGAATGTGCTATCAGCACAGTATTCTTCTCAATATTGAATATGCTATCAGCACAGTATTCTTCCCAATATTGAATGTGCTATCAGCACAGTATCTTTCTCAATACTGAATGTTGCAGGGAACAGTGCAAAGATATTAGAGGCAAATTGTAGACAAGAGGTTGTACGGAGGAAATTTCTGAAACATATTTCTCTACAGCTTATATAAGGCCAGATCCAGAAAAGACAGCAGTTGACAAATCTGCCGCGGGAATTAGCCAGTAAAGTGAAGAGACACTGCTGCTGGACACCCAGCGCTGGAGAACCAGCAGCAACAATGCGGCGCTGCCACTACTGCCCACGAGGCAAAGACGGAAAATTTCATGTATGTATGTTACGGGTGATGTCTCCTTATGTATGGAACACAGAAAGCACACCTTTGTCCGGTGTATTACGGTCGTGAGAGAAGAAGAAGAATGAGAAGAATGCGTAAACTGTGATGAAAATCCACAGCCTTTTCCAGTCATTTGACCGGGTCAGGAATGGAATGAATGAAGCCCCCATCTAGCGGCGAGGATAGGAAATGTGCCAGCTGCCGAAGCCTGTCGCACTCCTCTGGGGCAATAATAGGTGACTGACAGATGAAATGAAATGTTAATGGACAGTGTTTCTGGAATGAAAGGTGACAGGGAAAACCGGAGAACCCGGAGAAAAAGCTGCCCTGCCTCCGCTTTGTCCAGCACAAATCTCACATGGAGTGACCTGGATTTGAACCACGGCATCCAGCGGTGAGAGGCCGGCGCGCTGCCACCTGAGCCTCGGAGGCTTCTCATAAACTGTGATATTGTTTATAATTAAAGGACCTTATTTGATTCAATGAGTTTGTCTTGTATTGTATTATTTCGTCTCCTTATGTATGGAACACATAAAGCCCACCTTTGTCCAGTATATTACGGTCGTGAAAGAAAAAGAAGAAGAAGAAGATGCATTTTCTCTTGCGTAAACTGTGATGAAATGAAAATCCACAGCCTGTTTCCAGTCATTCGGCCTGGTCAGGAATGGATTGAATGAAGCCCCCATCTAGCGGCGAGGATAGGAAATGTACCAGCTGCCGAAGCCTGTCGCACTCCTCTCGGGCAATGTATACCACTAATCATCTTGTTGCTATTCAATAAATGTAATTTACAGTGCTTTTCTTTAATGGGTACCTCATGCCCCGTGATTCCACTGGTGTAACGTTCTATAGCGTCCAGCCCCGCGGTGTAGGGGGTAACGCGTCCGCCTGTCACCCGGCGGCCCCAGTTTCGATTCCCGGCCGGGTCATGGTTTTATAATTGTAATGATTAATATCCCTGGCCTGGGGACTAGGTGTTTGTGATGTCCTTAATCTTCCTTCCCTCACATACAACATTCCACACTACCGCCATTCCAATTACATGCAGGTTCATACAATATGGTGCCTGTAGGGGCAAAAGATCCACATGGGTCGACGCCCCGAACAAATAACATTTTAAAAAAAATTCTATAGTAGAGATGGCGAACCTATGACACGACTTCAGTGGCACGTCAGACAACATACTAACATATTTTAATGTTTTTAGCATTTAATAAATAGGTCGAAAATCTAGCAACATAGCATATTTTAACATTACGCTTTAATAAAGAAGTATGCGTCAGTTGATTCTATGGCCATATTTTTTACAAATGTTATTAGGTTAAAGCGAAAATGCACCTTATTCTTAAAATGTACGTGTTTTGAATGTAATTTTCAGTGATGATTGCAAAATAAAATCATGGATCATTCAGACGAATGGATTTATAAATAATGGAATATATAATTAAATGAGGGGTTTCATGATGATTTTAAAGGAAAATAACTGCTGGCACACTAGACATAAGAAAGTAATATACAAGACCTTGATTGACAAGCTAGTCGGTAAAGGTTTCATAGCAATACCACTGCCGTGTTAACTGGTCCGGTATGTAATTCCAAACCCGCGCTAAACCTATCATAAAGGAATGCGTGTACCGTTTGCTGGTGTGTACAGGGATTGTCAGCATGTTACTACAGTAATGTATCTTCCCACGGTACATGGAGGTTGTTGCTACATAAACTAGTAGAGTGAGACTGAGTGACACTTAATGGTGTGGGGTCTAACATCTAGGTCATAGGCCCTGTAACTGTTTTTCAGTTCAGCCAGTATAGAGTTCAATATCTTGTCACATTTCCAGGGCTACACTGGGCCTCGAGCTGGTCCAGCACTCGATTGTATATATGTTCACTGAAAATGACTTTACGATTGTAGTTAGTTACTTTTCGCGTGGTCTCAGTAGACACTTAACACTTAACAGTTTCCTGTAACCTGTTTAATGCTACACTAAAATCTGAACGTTTCCGGCGACAGTGAAAAAGGGGGGGGGGGGGGGAGTTAGCAGTGGTGGCTTTAATTAAGGTACAATCTCGAGATTTCCCAGGTGTGAAAATAGGAAATAACAAAAAGCCATCTTCAGGACTACCGGCGTTGGGGCTCGAACACATCTTCTCGAACAGTAGGTGTATTTGATCCTCTGGACATCTTTTCCTTATTTAAAGAGCATATTTTCTTTGTCAGTAATTTTATTTTATTGCTTTGTCCACGAAAGTAGTGATGATTATGTGTGTGTATAGTCCATCAACTACTGTCTGTCCCGACATACGCTGGAATGTCGGAATTTAGCTGCAAAAATGAGTTCTTTAACGTGCCACAAAATTTAAGCTCCCTGAAATATTAAGTGACTGTTCCAGAATTCGATCATACAGTCTTCTGTATAGAAAGCAAGCATCTAACAAAATTATACTATGCAATTATTGTGTAGACCCTGATGTGTGTATTGGCGTGCGTAGTTACACCACACTGTGAATTTTATAAACAGCGTCTTGTAAAAGTAACTGTGGACTAGAGCTCCAAAATTTAAGCATGCACTCTACCGGTTTCACTATGCTGGTTGTGAAAGGGGACATTAATGCACGTTATATTGTATCTAAGTAATTACATCTCATGGTTCCTACCTGGTCGTTGCAGGGTGCAGTTGTGCTCGCTGAACTGGGAGGCTGGCAGACGGCACAAAAACCTCCAGTTAAAGCGCAAATCTCGAGCCCGTGGTGTGGCAGACTGTAGAAACCGTGTAATTTCTCAACCAAATCTCTCTCCATACGGAGTCCAGCGTTGCTATTATTTTTTTAAGGAATTCTTCACTGATGATTGATAGTCTATGAAGTGTAGTTGTGGTAGGCTACTAGATTACATTCGGCGCAAAGGGACGCCACGGTTAAGTCGTTTGTACGTACTGTACTGTACGTACTGTGTGATTTGGATTTTCGTAATTTCAATATTAATAATTGTATGTGTAACTAAGTGGACTAGAGATTGGAACGAGGATTCGAATGACCTCCTCTGCCTACTCCATGAGATCGGTTCGATTGCTACTGTCGGTTGCCCTGAAGATGGATTTCTGTGATTTTCAGTTCTCACACCAGGCAAATGCCGGGGCTGCACCTTACTGTGATTAAGACTGTACCGAGGTACACCTTCTCCGTCCCGCTGAACTTCTCGCCTGCTCAAAGGCCATCTGTGTGGTGAATGCGGAACTAATGTAACTCAAGATACTTGGACTTTTAACCATTAGATGTCTCTATCATCGGCCTATATGCCCCCTCTGGTGGGATTAAGGACAATTAATTCTGAAGGGAATTTCAATATTTTGAAGGTTGCAAACCTTACGTTATTGTAGATTCTTTTTTTTAAATGTATCTATGTTTTCAACACTCCTACGGATTCCTTCTTTCTTAAGTGATTAACCAATCAGGAATTTTGTATATATTTCTCAAGCCAAATTTTTTTTTTGCTAGTGGCTTTACGTCGCACCGACACAGATAGGTCTTATGGCGACGATGGGATAGGAAAGGTCTAGGAGTTGGAAGGAAACGGCCGTGGCCTTAATTAAGGTACAGCCCAAACATTTGCCTGGTGTGAAAATGGGAAACCACGGAAAACTATATTCAGGGCTGCCGACATTGGGATTCGAACCCACTATCACCCGGATGCAAACTCACAGCCGCACGCCTCCAACCGCACGGCCAACTTGCCCGGTCTCTAGCCAATTAAAATTGGGGGTGTGTACAGGCCTTCTGCCTATCTCAGGAGAGTTCTGGAATTTCTCCTCTAAGATGCTATAAAAGCTGGGTGCTTTAGGGCCGTTTTGTCTTCTTCATCACTCCGTTCTAGAGAGTGCGGCGTAATTAGGAGGCAGAGGCTGTAGGCCCGCATACGGAAGGCCCAACAACTCAAGGTAATGGCAGAAATATCTTAACATGTGATAGTTCCAGGCAGATAACTTCAGGGTAAAGTTTCAAACTTCTTTTCTTAATGTAAAGTTCTGAAGTCATTGTTTAAATGTAAATTTTAGGCTAGTCTGGGCACTCTTTTCAAATTCCAGCTGGGAAACATGTAAATTAAGGGAACAGAAAGTGTTCACCCTCTATTGATTCCCATTCAACTTGGTATGGGGTGACTAAAACTTTCTAAAACCCCAAATTCTTCACTCTCCTTGTTCGTTTAGTCACCGCTCTGTGGAATATGCTTAGCCTCTGCAACTTCGGGCCATAAGCCCATTTAGTACTTTAAGTGTTTTCAAAAGGAGTGCAAGTGTTTCGCATCCTAGCCTCTTGTTCATGGCCGATCGTCTTCAACCTCTTAATTTTACATTAAGGCCATTTACAGTAGTACGGTCACTCATTGCCCCGGTTTAAAGTGCAATCTATATATATAAAATAAGAGTTTTGTCTGTACATTGCTCAGAATTTGAAAAGAATGGTATTTCTGTATCGGTCATGTCCACAGTAACAAGAAAATCCCTATTTACTTTTCCGTAATTTCTGTCTGTCTGTCTGTCTGTCTGTCTGTCTGTCTGTCTGTCTGTCTGTCTGTCTGTCTGTCTGTCTGTCTGTCTGTCTGTATGTATGTATGTATGTATGTATGTATGTATGTATGTATGTATGTATATGTATGTATGTACACGCATCACGAGAAAACGGCTGAAGCGAATTTAATGAAAATCGGAATGTAAAGTCGGGTGATGAACCCCTACAATCTAGGCTATAAATTATTTTAATCACGCTGAGTGTAATGGTAGTGTAGGGGAAGGCTTAAAATTAATTCTCAAATAGTTATGTTATTAGTAGTCGTGTCTTAATGAAAATCGGTAGACAAACATGGGAAATAAATCGCTACAATATAGGCTAAACACGCTGAGAAAAATGGTAGTTTAGGGGAAAGCCTAAAATTTAATTGTCAAATATTTATTTTATTAGTGGTCGTATCTTCACGAAAATTGGTATGCAAAGTCGGGGAATAGGTCGCTATAATCTAGGCTATCAATAATGTTATTCGCACTGAGTGAAATGGTAGTTTAGGGGAAGGTCTTAAATGTAATCTATATCTATATATATAAAATAAGAGTTTTGTCTGTACATTGCTCAGAATTTGAAAAGAATGGTATTTCTGTATCGGCCATGTCCACAGTAACAAGAAAATGCATTTTTTTACTTTTCCGTAATGTCTGTCTGTCTGTCTGTCTGTCTGTCTGTCTGTCTGTCTGTCTGTCTGTCTGTCTGTCTGTCTGTCTGTCTGTCTGTCTGTCTGTCTGTCTGTCTGTACACGCATCACAAGAAAACGGCTGAAGATAATTTAATGAAAATCGGAATGTAAAGTCGGGTGATGAACCGCTACAATCCAGGCAATAAATTATTTTAATCACGCTGAGTGAAATGGTAGTTTAGGGGAAGGCCTAAAATTGAATTGTCAATTATTATTTTTTATTAGTGGTCGTATCTTCACGAAAATTGGTGTGCAAAGTCGGGCAATAGGTCGCTATAATATAGGCTATCAATAATGTTATTCGCACTCAGTGAAATGGTAATTTTTGGGTAGGCCTGAAATGTAATCTATATATAAATTGTTTTGCCTGTGTATTGCTCAGAATTTGAAGTGAATAATATTTCTGTATCTGTCATGTCCACAGTAACAAGGAAATGCGTTTTTTACTTTTCCGTAATTTCTGTCTGTCTGTCTGTCTGTCTGTCTGTCTGTCTGTCTGTCTGTCTGTCTGTCTGTCTGTCTGTCTGTCTGTCTGTCTGTCTGTCTGTCTGTCTGTCTGTCTGTCTGTACACGCATCAATAGAAAACGGCTGAAATGAATTTAATGAAAATCGGTATGTAATGTCGGGTGAAGAACCACTGCAATCTAGGCTACAAATTATTTTATTCACGTTGAGTGAAATGGTAGTTTAGGGTAAGGCCTGAAATGTAATTCTCAAATAAGTTATTTATGTTATTAGTGGTCGTATCGATAAATACTACATAACTAACATAACTTTAGTTATGTCGTAAGTTAGTGGTAGTTATGTACTTGTATTCGGGAGATAGTAGGTTCGAACCCCACTTTCGGCAGCCCTGAAAATGGTTTTCCGTGGTTTCCCATTTTCACACCCGGCAAATGCTGGGGCTGTACCTTAATTAAGGCCACGACTGCTTCCATCCCACTCCTAGCCCTTTCCTCTTCCATTGTCGCCGTAAGACCTATCTGTGTCAGTGCGACGTAAAACAACTAGCAAAAAAAAGTAGTTACGTAAGAAGTTTTTAAATTTCCGATCACTTATGTCTTATACATTGTTACTGTACCGCATATAATCAGAGATATTCATGAATTTGGAGTTTTGTTACTAAGTCCATATCAGCGCCGAGTCACGAGAAAATGGGTAACAGAATTTAGTGAAAATCGGTATGTGAAGTCTCATAAACTTTATCAACAATAACATTACATTGACCATTGTTTGCTGTGATGGGCTTTTTGTCTTCTGTTTCCTCTCATCCCCGATAGATAGGATTACTGCAACGTAGCGAGGTTTTTTTAATTTGCTTGACGTCGCACCGACACAGGTAGGTCTTATGGCGACGATGGGATAGGAAATGAATAGTGGTGTGAAGGAAGTGGCCTAGGCATTAAGGTACAGCCTGGTGTGACTGGTGTGAAAATGAGAAACCACGGAATACCATCTTCAGTGTTGCCGGCAGTGGGGTTCGAATCCACTATCTCCCGGATGCAAGCTCACAGCTGCGCGCCCCTAACCAAACGGGCTACTCGCCTGGTCGTACCGACCGTAACAGCCTGCCTGTATATTGGTGGGAAGTAGCTGGGGAGTAAGATAACTTTCTTCTTTAGCGTGCAATTCCTCTGGTTCATACATTTTCTGATATATCTGGTACGTAACACACTGGTTCATCATACAATTCGAGCTATACAATCCGTACTCTGAGCCACTGATTGGAATGAGTAGTGTGCATATTTAACGGAACAATGACAGAGGAGTGTTCACGGCAGTCTGCGACCTGGTTATTCCAGCTCGGGAACTTTGGACTCTTAGATCGGCACCGTAGTACTGTTAGTTGAAATTCAGAAAGTGTGCAGTTTTTCATTTGATCGAGTATTTTATATGATAACATTCCTTTCAATCGCTACATTCCTACTGAAGTTTTTGTAATGACCTATGTTGAATTCAGTTAGGAAAACCACCAAGTCAGTCTTTCTGAGAATCCCGTAGCGAAGCACGGGTACATCAGCTAGTTATTGATAAACGAGTGTGTAACAGACTGTTGAGCAGGAGTGACTGCAAATACTGTTTTTTGAAAGTTGTAAGAGACAATTTTTTAAGAAGCTTGTGCTTCTTGTAGGCTAGACTACCGTAACGTTTCGGAGCTAAGTCTCCTAGCATGTGAGTGAGTGGAGCACATATGCTCATGTAAAATAGTGTACCTTCAGAGCTTCAATGCTTATCGCGTATATATTATCTTGTTGATAATTCTATCCAATTCTTGTACCTGAGTTTTGACTTTGTCATTGTTGTTGTGGGAACTGACGAGCTCATAGTTATTCTCATTAACTGTTATTTGTTGCTGTTTTTTCCGATTTTATACCTACCAAATTTTAAAATTAAAAAAGATCAAGAAAAGGAGGAAAGGAATAAAATTTCAAATTTTAGTGCTTTAACTTACGCTCTGGTCATTTCCCTGTCCACTCATTCATTCCAGCGCCTTCTTACACCTCTACGTTCCACGTAATCTCTTGAACAAAGACCACAGCCTTTCCTTCCCACTCCTAGCACTTTCGTATTCCATCGTTGACGTAAGACATATTTGTATCGGTGCGAAGTAAATAAAAATACTGAACCCACTCTAACAGAAGCGAATGAGTTGGCCGTACGGTTGGGGTCGCGCTGCTGCAGCTTGTATTCGGAAAATGGTGTGTTTGAATCCCACCGTCGGCAACCCTGAAAATGGTTTTCCGTGCTTTCCCATTTTCACACTACGCAAAAGCTGGGGGTCTGTAGCTCAATTAGGGCCATAGCCGCTACCTTCCCAATCCTAGCCAATACCCATTCTTACGTCGCCAAAAACCTTCGATTGTTAATATGACATTAAATCATTAGGAAAAGAAAACACTGCAAAAGGAGTTAGAACAATGATCATGGTGACCGCGGTTCAAGTCCGGCCAATGTATGTGGAATTTTTGAAATGAAAAGTCACGGCCCTGTGATTCAGCTTTCACGTATAACTGAAGATACAGTAGCCGTGATTACGATATCAACAGTTGCTTAAAATAATAATAATAATAATAATAATAATAATAATAATAATAATAATAATAATAATAATAATAATAATAATAATAATAATAGTAGTAGTAGTAGTCCTTGCAAAGTGCCTGTAATGATTTTCCTGCACAACTCGGTAAAGGAAGCACGCGTGCTGCATTTGATTCACTTGCCAGGAAGGAAAGCAGGCAACTTAACTGATGCGATGACGCATGGGCCCATTATCTAACGACCCCGCAGTCTGCCCTGGCACATACTTGCCTTGAATGCTACAGCATCAATAATCGTCTTTGTCAACTCTATATACAAAACATCCTTATTTTTCATATTCTCAATTCCAGTTTTTCATCACGATTTATGATTCTCTTTTTCAGAAGCATCATGGAATGATATGCACTACTTAAATTAACCTACTGGACAACAGTGTAGTTTAAAGGGACATATCTATACATCCTCGTCGTTCAGAGGGTTCTGGATTCGATTCCCGGCCGGTTCGAGGAATTTAATCTCGTGTGAGAATTCTTCCCGCTTGGGGACTGGGTAATTTTTGTCCCAAGCTGTCCTCTTCATATTCAGGGCCAATTCCACATGTGTGTCACAGTTCGCACCCGCGCCCCACATGTGTGAGGAGAGCGGTATAAGAAGCAGACGGAGAATTTGTACACCCACGTCGACCAGGGAAACCCAACGTTATAAAGTACTGGTTATTATGAGGAGGAACTGCGTTTGAGAGGAGGTGGGCTGGTCCCTCCGTAGGCTGTCCTGATAATGGTTTTCCGTGGTTTTCCATTCTCCTCACTAAGTCAAATGCCGGAACAGTTACTTCTGTAGCCCACGGCCGCTCCACTCTCACCCTTCTCTCAAATCACTGCAGCACATCTTCTGACCCGGGAGAAGGGGTTTTTAGTAGGTAGATGCTATCAGGATATAGATTAATTTAAACTAATCGTCGGCCATCATATCAATACTGTGTCGTAGGTTCCTATTTCAATTCTAGGTGAATATTGTACAGTAACATATTGAAGGCTACCAATGCTTCGTTCCTAATCTAGCACAAAGTATTCTAATAACGAATACATGAACCCCAGTTGCATAGATCTACAAACGAAATCATAAACTCAAGAAGTACACGATATCCCAGGGTCATGAATGAAATCACCACCAAACCACTCTTTGTACACCTACTTTTAACCTTATGCAGCCTTGAAGGCGCCGTATCCGAGAGGCTCTGTCACCAAGGTGGCCAAGGTTCGTACCTCAGCAAATTCATGTGGATTTTTCGGAACGAAAATTCATGACGCTCTGGTTCATATTCAACGCAAAACCGCGGTTCCAGGATGATAATTCCACTTTTCTGCGTTCGTTTTCTTTGTAGTTCGTAGAAAATTATGTTCATCGACAATTTTTGTCCACACATGTTCCGTCTACCCCAGATTATGTCCACAGGCAATGCCAGCAAAAATAGAGTACACGTCTACAAATATACACGTTCGCTAACAAAGATGGTAACTTTTATCCACAAAAATATACGTCCACAAATATTCACATGTAGATTATTTAATCATGTTTTCTGTTTGAATGGTGTCTTCAAAAGTAGGAATGTTCACAATATGAAGATAAAGTTGGAATTCAAGAGGACAAATTGAGGCAAATATTCCTTGATACTTAGGGGAGTTAGAGATTGGAATAACTTACCAAGGGAGATGCATATTACTGCGTATCTACGGTATTTTCTTTGCATATTTCATGATCTTGGCAGGTTTTCTTCATATATGAGACGTTTGTGAAGCACAAAACGTATAATAACTGAATAATTGTGGTATTGATCCATATTTTAATAATAATAATAATAATAATAATAATAATAATAATAATAATAATAATAATAATAATAATAATAATGTTATTGGCTATACGACCCAATAACTACATTTATGGTTTCCGGAGACGTCGAGGTGCCGGAATTTTGTCTCGCAGTAGTCCTTTAACGTGCCGGTAAATCTACCGACACGAGGCTGACGTATTTGAGGACCTTCAAATACCACTGGACTGAGCCAGGATTGAACCTGCCATGTTGGGGTCAGAAGGTCAGCGCCTCAACCGTCTGAGCCACTCAGCCTGGCGAATCCATATTTTATGAATTCTGGCATTATCGTCTATATACTATAAATTTTAAAACATAATACTGTATTATTACTTATATTAATTAATCTTAATTTTATTGTGCATGATGATTTTGCGAAAACAAATTATGCGTGTTTCTTTAATTTTACAAGAGATTACAAATACCAGTTCTCATGACTGTAACATGTCATGTTTTTGAGAGATGCTGTGGAAATACTCATTTCTAAAATTCACCCTCTTTGTCACACCTATTCACCCCACCCCCCACCCCACCCTGAAGTGGATTTACCAAGAAACAAAAAGTACGTGTTTCTTTATTTTTCAAGGAAATCCCAAATACCAATATTCATCTCTATAACATCATCAGTTTTTGAAATATAAGTATATTCATAAAAGGTATCCAGCACGTTTTCACCTCCCTTAAGGGGATTTTCTGAAAACAAAAAGTGCGTGTTTCTTTGTTTTTAAAGGAGATACCAAATACCAATGCTTACGTCTGTAAATTGTTAAATTTTCGAGATATAGATATGCTAAATTTTAAAATTCACCCTCTATTTTCACCCTCTTAGCGAAGGTAACTCCAACAATCTTTCCTTAGTGAGCACCTACACTGTAATATGAATGTAACCCCAAAATTTGTTTATGTCCAGTAGTTTTGGCTCGGCGATGATGAGTCAGTCAGTCAGTCAGTCAGTCAGCCATTCAGTCAGAACAAGTTGTTTTATATATATATATATAAACTAGCAAAATACCCGCTTCGCTACGGGTTTAGATCGAATTTTATTGGTCAAAATTATACATTTTCGAGAGTCAACTGTTGGCTGAAGCTGTAAACTAACACCCTCAATTCGTACGTCAAACGGTTTTGTGGGAATATTTATTTATTTTCTGATCTAACTCTCATTTTTAAACACGTTTAGTAGAATTGGTATGTCTTAAACCCTATCTTATCTAATATATAGGACGGAAAAGCGACCAACTTGTGAATTTATTTTGTACGTCGAACAGTAATGAAGGAATGAATGCTGTTTCGGGGGCGATTTTCTTAAAATATTTATTAAAATCTAGGATACAGAAGACCACCCTTCATATAAAATTTTAAGTTAGTGCTTGAAACGGTTTCGGAAGAATGGACATTGTGTTTATGAGAGTCAACTACTACTCAAACCCTTGAGGAGAGAAATATTTTGATCCATACGATATTTTACACCTAGCACGTAAAAAGAGAAACTTCTCATAAAATTACAACTCTGTACGTCAAACGATTTTGGAGGAATGAATAATTATGTTTTCCGGAGCTATCCCCATTTTAACTTTTGGGGGAGGAACGTTAAAATATATTTCCTATTTCACACCTAGGATTTAAAATATATACCGCTATTTGGAATTTTTGTCTTCGTATGTTAAACCGTTTCGGAGGAGGGAAGGAATATATTTGTTTCCGGATCTTAACCCCCATTTAACTATCTGAGGGGTTAAATTTGCTTCAGACCTTATGATATTCAACACCTAGGATATCATATGAAATTTGTCGTAATTACTGTAAATTTTTGTCATCATTCCTCACACCCCCCCCCCCAGTCAAAACCCCGTAGGGGTGTATTATATTGTTAATGTTTATTTACAATCTAAGACAGAATTTTATGTTTTTAGAAGGTAGCACCGATCGCTGATAAAAATCGAGATGAAACTCCCATTGCCTCCTTTATTACTTAGGCCTAGTATATGAATTAAGCTTGTGGATTTGATTAGTAATTTGAGAGGTTTAAATCTTTAAAAATTAGACATCCAATGTGCGCAAGAATGTGTAGTACCATTAATGGTATACAGCCTCGAAAATATTCCTCCAGTCGTGTACTAAGTTGAAGATTGTTTCAGTTAAACACCTAAGTTTCACAAATAAATATTTTTAGAAATAAAGAGGAGAAATCGGAAATCGGTCGAGTACCTGGATTAATAAGAGAGTACGCATGTCTTTATTTTTAAAGGGGATCCAAATACCAATTTTCACGTCTGCAACATCTTCAGGCATTTGATATACGAGTATCTTCATAATTATAATTCAACTCTTTCTTCACTTCTTTTCATCCCACCCTCATAAGTTGATTTTCAGAAAAAAAGATACGTGTTTCTTTATTTTTAATGGAGATCCCAAATATCAAGTTTCACGTTTGTAAGATCTTCAGTTTTGAGATATAAGTACATGAATAACACATTCAACTCTTTTTTTAGTCCTTTTTACCGCCTTAAGTGTTTTTTTCCGAAAACAGAAACATCATATTTCTGTATTTTTAAATGAGAGTCCAATTTTCACGTCTGTAACATGTTAGATTTTTGAGATATACTAGATATAGGCTCATTTTAAAAATTCACCCACTTTTCTCCTCCCCTTTGTGATATTTGCGAAAACAGATTATGTGTGTTTCTTTAATTTTACAGGAGATTCCAAATATCAGTTTTCATGACTGTAACATGTTATGTTTTTGAGATATGCTGTGGAAATACTCACTTTTATAATTCACCCTCTTTGCCACACCAGTTCAACCCACCCCTCCCGTTAAGTGGATTTTCCAAAAACCAAAAAGGTGCGTGTTTCTTTATTTTTAAAGGAAACTCTAAATACCAATTTTCATGTCTATATAACAGTTTTGAAATATATGTATATTCATAAAAGTTATTCAACACGTTTTCACCTTTTTCACCCGCCCCCTCCTAAGGGGATTTTCTGAAAATAAAAAATGCATGTTTATTTTTATAGGAGATACCAAATACCAATTTTTACGCCTCTAAACTGTTAAATTTTCGAAATATAGATATGCTCAATTTTAGAATTCACCCCCCATTTTCACCCCGTTAGCGAAGGAAAATCCAAAAATCCTTCCTTAATGAGCACCTACACTCTAGGGCTAGGAAAGCAACAGATAGGGAATCTGCCACCTGGGCGACTGCCCTAAATGCAGATCAGTATTGATTGATTGATCCATCCATGCATCCGTCCTTCCGTCCGTCCCTCCTTGCGTGAGTTGGATCAGTCGGAGATGACGCACCATTTTTCACCGTTTTGTCTTCCTGCATGGTTATTTTGATCTTAAAATGATCAATGTGCATTAAGACTTGAAATATGACACTACCCATCTATATTTCAAGAAATCAGAACAATGGAGACCTCACTTTTATCACAAGATTTGACTGAGCTCTCCTGATTACGGAAGTGGGTGTGCATTTTGTAGTCTGGGGACCCCTGGTCCAATACATAGAAAGAACGCTGTTTTAAAGCAAGCAGACTGGTAGGCTACAGTTGTGTGGTGTTCACGCTGCCCAGAGCTATCTATAGCTACAGACTGCTTGTCGGCGCCACGTTCATGCCTTCCAATTGATAACCCGAACGTGAAGATTGCACTAGGGCACGTTATTAAATGAATAGAACAATTCAGTCAGTAAGTCGCTAGCTTTAATTAGCCTACTCCCAACTTACATTATATTTTCGTTACAAATAGATCCTGCCTGCTTCCATCGCCAGATGGTTGCACTATTTTTGCATGTTTCTTGGCACACGTTACCGAGACACACATGTTTTTACGGTAATAGAATGGGTATGGATGATCCTGAATAATGGCATACAATACATGGCCCTTCCCTGTGGATGTCGTGAAAAATATTTACCACAAGGCGAGTGTTACTGCAATAGCCCTTACTAGCCCAGTGAAAAGGAAAATGAACTTACAAACTCACTCACTCTTCATCTTGACTTGTATGCCTCATCATAGTTCTACCATGGGGTTTCGGTGTTATCTATAACCTCATATCCTTCGGTGATGTGTTCTGTGATCCGAAAACCGAGTGAGTTTGCTGCGTAGTAAGAATGTAACTATAAGCCTGCATGCGGTAGACGGGGGTTCGAAACCCACCACCGTCAACCTTAAAGATATTTTTCGGTGGTTTCCCACTGTCACAAATGCTGGGAATATATCGAAATTAAGTTCATGGGAACTTCCTTCCCAAGTTCTTTGCCTTTCCTATACCACCTTCACCAAGAACGTATTATTATTATTATTATTATTATTATTATTATTATTATTATTATTATTATTATTATTATTATTATTATTATTATTTCTCTAGAAGATACTACGCTTAAGTTTTCAGCACTCGTGCATGCAGAGGTATTGTAAAATCTGTGGACGTATATATATTTGTAGTATGATCGAATTACATGCGTTCTTTTACGATGAGGCCGTGATGTGTGTGTGTGATATTCAGTTCTACTCTTTTTGCATTCGAAATGATATTGCTCACGTTAGCCTTGGCAGCAAAGAAGAATATGAAGACTAAATCATCGCAACAAACAAGGACTTGAGATCCAGATTTTAACTTACTTGTTGGAGAAGTGAATAACTTCTAGAGTATGTGTAGGCCTATTTGTTTTAATGTTGATAACACTGGTCAACACTAATAATATTTTCGATTTAAAGTCAGTCAATTCCTATCAATTTTGATATGAAATCTATATATATAAAATAAGAGTTTTGTCTGTACATTGCTCAGAATTTGAAAAGAATGGTATTTCTGTATCGTTAATGTCCACAGTAACAAGAAAATGCAGTTTTTACTTTTCCGTAATTTCTGTCTGTCTGTCTGTCTGTCTGCCTGTCTGTCTGTATGTATATATGTACACGCATTACGAGAAAACGGCTGAAGAGAATTTAATAAAAATCGGTATGTAGAGTCAGGAGGTGAGCCGCTACAATCTAGGCTATAAATTATTTTATTCACCCTGAGTAAAATGGTAGTTTAGGGGAAGGCCTAAAATTCAATTATCAAATATTTATATTATTAGTGGTCATATCGATAAATACTACATAACTAAAGTTATGTAGAATTAAATTTCTGATCATTTACGTCTTATGAATTTTTACCGTACCGGCTATGATAACAAAGATATTCATGAATTTGGATTTTTGTTGCTAAGTCCATATCAACGCCGAGCCCCGACAAAGTGGGTAAACAGAATTTAATGAAAATCGGTATATAGAGTCGTGGAATAAGAAACTACAGTTTAAGCTATAATAAAATGTTATTCACCCTGGGTGAAATGGTAGTTTAGGGGAAGGCACCTAAAATTTAATTTTTAAATACCTATGTTCTTGGTCCTATGGAAAAGTACTACATAACAAAAGTTATAGAAATTGCAATTTCCGATCATTTATGTTTTATTCAGTTTTACCGTACCGACTATGATAAGAGTGGTATTTCAGAGCCAGAAGACAATTTATAATGTGACGGCCTACAATATCGAAAGCGCGTAACATAGATCAACAATAACATTACACTGACCGTTGTTTGTTGTAATGTTCTTTGTCTCTTATGCTGTCATTCAACTCCGATAGATGGGATTACTGCTGCGTACCGAGTATAGCAGCCTAACTGAATATTGGCGGGAAATAGCTGAGGAATTAGATAACTTTCTTCTTTAGCATGCCAATTCTCTGGTTTATACATTTTCTGATACTGCTGGTACGTAACACACTGGTTCATCATAGTATGCCAGCTATTCGATACCTACTCTGACGCGCTGTTTTGAATGAGCAGTGTGCGCACTTAAGTCAGAGGCTCAGTTAGTAGTAGTAGTAGTAGTAGTAGTAGTAGTAGTAGTAGTAGTATGAACTGGTCTGGAATTACAATTTAGCCCTATTCCAAATTATAGTACCAGAATTCAAAAAGTAACTCAAAATTCAACCTTGAAAAGAGCCGTTTCTTAGGAAAAGCTTCTTCCTCTTCACTTTCATTAAATCTACATTAATTTTATTCCAAATTAGCAGCCAAGATGTGGTTTCTTCTCTGGCTTGGAGGAAAAATTGCCTCCACATCAGATAGTTCTTTCCCCCGCCAGTGTAGTAAATTGAGATTTTCCGAATCATCGGGTACTCTCAGGAAGCCAATAAGTAAACGGGCATAGTTTTTGCCCTGGGACTATCTACTATTTGAACACCCCCCCCCCCCGCCGAAAAAAGGACGAAGATTGTTCATGGATCACGGATGTCTGCGTCTTGGTCATTCCAGCTCTGTAGCTTTGGACTGTTAGTTCGGCAGCATAGTACTGTTCGTTAAAAGTGAAAAAAATGTGTGGTTTTTCATTTGATCGAGTATTTCATATGAAGGCATTGCTTTCAATCGCACCATTCCTACCGACGTCATTGTAATGACCCATCTTCATTTCAGTTGGGAAAACCACTAAGAGAATCTTTCTCAGAATCTATAAAGGCAGGCTGAGAGTGAGTGTCTTCCATTATAATGAAAACTCCCAACCTGATTGAGACCGACGGTAGGCAAGGTGGCCTACAATTACAATGAAAATTCCATAACCCAGTCTTGATATGAGAAAATACGTTGGTGACTTGCCCGTCGTGCTTCTAGGGCAACGTTAAGAGCTATGCAACTTAATACAATCTTGCTCACAACGTTTACACTACCTAACCTAGAATTCTGTATAGAATTTAGAATTCCGTAGCGAAGCACGGGTACATCAGCTAGTAAGCATATATGATTGTTTAAGAAACAGGAATTTGTTTTATGTTGGACGGAAATTGTCTAAATTTGGCAAATATATTTTGTTAAATATAGTCAGTCAACATGTGAGTAAAGTATATTTTATACCTAGTGAAGCCATTTTCATTACATAAGTATCGCTTGTTATGCTAAGGGAGACATATCTGCTGTTATTTTTCAATAATATCATTTTCTGCGTTCGGAGACTCAATTTTCACGGGTAAACAATAAATGGAAAAACCTAGCGTAAACATCGATTTATTTTCAAGGGAGCATAAGACATAATCATAATCTAAATTATATTGAGCTAATTTGTTATTTCATCTTCAATCCAGCCGGGTTGAGTGGCTCAGGCGGTTGAGGCGATGGTCCTCTGACCCAAGCTTGGTTGTTTCGATCCTGGTTCAGACCGGTGGTATTTGAAGGTGCTCAAATACGTCAGCTTTGTGTCGGTAGGTTTACTGGTACGTAGAAGAATTCCTGTGGAACGAAATTCCGGCACCACGTCGTCTCCGAAGACCTAAAAAGTAGTTAGTGGGACGTAAAGCCAATAACATTATTATTATTATTATTATTATTATTATTATTATTATTATTTATTTATTTATTTATTTATTTATTTCTTAATTCGTTTACCCTCCAGGGTTGATTTTTCTCTCGGACATAGCGAGGGATCCCACCTCTACCACCTCAAAGGCAGTGTCCTGTAGCGTGAGACTTTGTAAGGGGATACAACTGGGGAGGAGTACCAATATATCGCCCAGGCTGCCTCACCTGTTATGCTGAACAGGGGCCTTGTGTGGTGATGGGAAGTTCGGAAGGAAGAGGGAAGGAAGTGGCCGTGTCCTTAAGTTAGATACCATCCCGGTATTCGCCTGGAAAAGAAGTGTCAAACCACGGAAAACCACTTCGGGGATTGCTGAAGTGGAAATAAAATCCCCCTCTACTCAGTTAACCTCCGGAGGCTGAGTGGACCCCGTCCCAGACGTCGTACAATTTTTAAAATTTCGTAGCAGAATGGGAAATCGAACCTGGGCGTCCGGGGGTGACAGCTAATCACACTAATCACTACACCACAGCGGCGGGCATTCTTCTTCTTCTTATTATTATTATTTTTAGTTCTCAATCCAGATTTCTCAGACTTGAGGATGTCGCGTAAATGTGTAAAAAGTGTGGATAACTTTTGCTATGTAGGCGATGAAGTGACTATTTCAACCTGAGAAACTTGAATTGGCTCAATTAATAATGACAGCATATTACCTTCACTTCGACTGTAAAATATAGAAAGGATATATCCTGGCTACCGCACATTGCCTGTAATTTTTGTTCATGGTTAGTTGTAGACAACCGATGTGTCAGGTTGTTATATGTCACTTAAGATCCACTATCTTCACTCTTGTCTTGACTTATTTCCAAGCAATTCTGGCAGATTGGGTGACGAGCATAGAGAACATTTCAATCAAGGCATTTCAAGGATTGAAAGAAGGTATCAGGACAGTTGAACTCATCTATTCTTGTAGACTATTGTTGGAATGTGATAAGAGATGCCTCAGAAGAAGAATAAAAAAGAAAATCAAAGACACAGAAAGCTCCAGTGAACAGGTAAATGGATAAGAACCATGCGAGTTGGCCGTGCGGTTAGGGGCGCGCAGCTGTGATCTTGAATCCGGGAGATAGTGGGTTCAAACCCCACTGTCGGCAGCCCTGAAGATGGTTTTCCGTGGTTTCCTATTTTCACACCAGGCAAATGCCGGGGCTGTACCTTATATAAGGTCACGGCCGCTTCCTTCCCACTCCTAGCCCTTTCCTATACCATCGTCGCCATATTACCTCTTTGTGTCTGCGCGACGTAAAGCAAATTCTAAAAAAAAGTGTATAAGAGTGCATGGGGACGAGTTCAATACCTATAAATATGCATATACATTTCTTAAAACGATGAGCTAATAAATATATGCTGATGTCATATTCATGTTTCTTGACCCCTGTTTACTTAGAATGGACTATTTTTGATAAGGGAACTGAAAAAATGTATTTCTTGGTTGACCAGGTAGATTTGTTGAGGTAGACAATACTACTTTGCCTCTTAAGTGTGTGCAGGGGCCTTTATCACGTTTTACTATTTTTGAGAATAATTTCCTTGTATCCGTTGTCTACGGAAACGGTAAAGATAGTTTCATCGCCACTGTAAATAAATACGCTTGTAATAGGATGACCACAGACAAGGAACTGCGCTAAGGACCAGAATGAATCGATTAACTATGAGTTACAGGAAGTTCAGCAATGCAGGAACGACGGAGGCAGCTGATCGCTAATCACTCGCGGGGACTTGATAGTATTTTAAAACATACCTTTATTTCAATTAAAATAAAGTTATTTACTTGTATCAAGTAGTAACAGCAATTGGTCTCTCGCAACACCAGCAGACCACAGTGAAAGGAAAACAAGGAGTACCTCATTTACCATCTCTCACGAGACTTCCCGAGGTTTCAAACTACAGTATTGTTTTCTGTTTAACTTTCTAACAGTGTACATTGTGCCGACACACTGAAGTGAGTAGAGACAGACGAGATCTACCATTATACGAGACGAGCAAAGAACAGGGGCTCCGTGTTCTCGCTAGTCCCATGCGACGTAAAACCGTCCACATTCTCTCTCGTTTCGTTTGTCAGGACAACAAACTACTTCCCCGACAAATTGTAAGATCTGGAGACTTTTTACTTAAAATAGCTGGGTAGACAACTTCATTGACTGGACTGTTCGTCATAATGAAACTTTTTGGTATCCTGATTCTCCCACCATATCGCCCTACAAGCTAAAGTGTACCTATCAATGCCGTTGTTGTAAAATCGCCTAGCTTTGAAAGTATTATACATTATTCGCACCACAAACCGATGAGGAAAGTAGTGAACCCGAGTGACTTAGGCCCATAATCAATCATGATTTGATCGGTAAAATAATATGATACATTTATTGAAATACAGAGGAGTGTATTTGAAAATATTTCGTTTAGGTAATGTCGAAATCAGAGCGAAGGAAGGACGACAGACTGGAGCCTGACGGATTAGCTCAACCCGACAACTTTTAGCTACTTCACAGCAGGGAATATCATTAGTTGGCGTACAAGGAAATACAGAGTCCACAAATAAGTCTTGGTCAGAAAGAGGAAGGGGGAGAGTCATACAAAGAAAACCCACCACATGAGTAAGACCTTGGGATATTTTTGGTAGGACGGAAATTCCATGACCTCATGGAAAATTACAGCGGCTGAGTGTACGTTCGCTAGCCTAAGTTCGAGCAGGTGGAGATTTAAATCACGTGACCGCTTGCCGGCCAATAGTAAAAATTTGATGGGAGACTCAGTGATACCATCTTAAGGAATGATGGATGAGATATTTTCGTAACTACAAAAGTATTCAGTAATAAATTAATATGAGTACGCGGATGGATGTAATGAATTTATTAGATGTCACGCATGGAAAAATAATCAATACTTATTGGCAAATTAAATAAATTGAAGGCTGGATTTCTTGGAAACCGGACAGCTTGAATCTCATTGGCTGAAAGAAGACCACGTTGTCAGGGACGCTTACGAAGGCGCGAAATGTGAGGAGCGAAATCCATCCATATCTCCTAAATCTGTGATCACCTGGAGTTCATATTTTATCCAGCAGATATGCTAGCGGAGTGGATTAATTTGATGTAAATTTTAACTTCCAATTCGGAGTGCAAGTACCGATATTAAAAATCCACCCCCTCCCTAAGGGGCATGACGTCAACGAATCCGCGGGAAAAAGGCTTCATCCATATATACGGAGCTGAATTGACGGTCAACAGTACACTTGTCTTGAATCGTTGGAGCTGAATTGACGGTCGCGAGCCACTTGTCTTGAATCGTTGGAGCTGAATTGACGGTCGCCAGCACACGTGAATTGAATATCGGGAGTTGAACTGTTGGTCGCCGGTAACTTAGAATTCTACGGACGTACAGTCATTTAATGGCGCGAGCATCCGCCAGTGTTTGTAAAGTGTGATCGCGCTCAAGCAACATGTTAAATCTGGAAATAGTTAACGTAGGATAGTGTTTGTTATTTATGAATAATCAGTGACGTAAAGTAATTACCCTGCAAGAGAGTAGTATAAAATATATCACCATAAGTACGTACATAATAGACTGTGTGACGAACAGTACTTTAAGGAAGTAGTAGCCTGTACTTAGCTATACCGAACCGATGTAATGAACACGTCAAGAATGCCGTATAAATCGGGCGTATCGCGACGGGCGTAATAGTTGACACCTCGTCGTACGTGTCCAGGTCCATTGTGCGGTAGGTGGACGAAGATTAAATAGTGTAAATATATTAAATTCTTGGGTCTAGGATAGAAATTTGTTGTATCCAAATTAAAGTATACAGTGTTAACGTAGTAAATGGTAAAGGTTTGTGGCAGTCAAGATATGAGTGTAAAATGATAATGTGCCAGGAAATCTTTTGTGAAACTACGCCATCAAGGATGGAGGGGTAAAACGCAGAGAGGGGCCGAATGAAGCCTCTCGTCTGCAAAGCTGCAATGGAATACCGATAACTAAGATGAGTACTAAACTGTAAAATATATTTGGGAAATGTTATCGTGATGGGAAAAATGGGAATAATTTGGTCATACTTGGTTACCTTCTGTAACAAGATGGGTCGCTTAACGACCCCATCCTAAATTTGTAGCACGGACAGTAGTAAATCATAATAATGTAAATAATCGGGTCTTTTATGTATTCAGTTTGTTGGAGATGTAAATTTGTATATATAGTGTAGTACGTTAAGTCATGCATGCATTCATATTTCTTTGTAGTCAATAATTTTCTTTACATTTGATTTTGATTATGCTAGTTAAATAAGACCCGATATGTGCTTTTATGTTTTTGTCATTTTAACGAGCCATTTAATGACATGGAAGGAAAATCCAGCTTCGCCATACCAAGTGTGTTTTGTTGAAATTAATATGGTCATATTTTCGAAGTGAAGTTGTTAAATTTGTGAGATGCGATTAATATAATATTTCCAAGTAAATCATATCTGGAGTGTTTAGTGCCGGAATAAATCGACTTTGTACAAGGGGTTATGCGTTAAACATATTACGAGTGGACTACCGAGTTACAGGCGAAAATATTATTTTTTTTTAAATAATAATAATAATAAATAAATAATATAACTATTTTTTTTAAGAAGATATTTTCTTTTTTTAAATATGATTTGGAGATAATAATAATTTATGTGATCAAGTGTTGAGTTTATTGGGAATCATTTAATGACGGGAGGTCGTTTTAATTTGGAATTAAAGTGCGTGATAACTTAATTTGATCGATTAATAATATTGAAATGTAGATCGGTGTTAATAATCCGTACATGTTAATGAACGTGTGGTTTAAATTACGGTCCAATATTTTTTTACGTATAAATGTCGCGTTTTGAAGTTGCGATTCATTAGCCGGAACATGTAGTGCTAATATTACGAGACCATGATTGTCAAATTTTGGTAAATATAATTTCAAGATGTTACGATTATTTGTGGAGAATGAACTAAAGCGTAGATCAAAATGAGATAGAAAATGTGAAAGAATTTGCAGTCAGATAATAAAAGGTCGTACGATGTCCGAAATGAATAAATAAGTCAGTTGATAATTCTGTGAGGAATAAATAAATGAATCGAGGAATATTGAGATAGAGAGGAAAATAAATTCCGTACGAGAGACACTTAGGATATTGATATAAGTGTAAAATGTACGGGCAGTGTCACAGAGAAATACTGAGTTACGCAGCGGGTAGAATTCGAACCCGTGACAGCATGTACGAAATAAATAGACTGCACAGTTATTCGTTGAGATACAAGGGATCTAAGGATAATGAGAGTTCAGATTCCACAGAAATGGTCGTATATTGTATTCATTGTAATAACGAGTGAGGACAATCATGATGTCGTGATAATAATAATAATAAATATTGCAGATAAAGGATTGGACCGCCTTAATTAATTGAGCGTTGATAACGATGTTAAACGGGAATCTAATTGAGAATATGCAACCGATAATAATAACAATGTAAGGACGATGTTAAATCACCGCGGTCGGATTAATAATAATTGTCATAATAATAACTGTAATGAGGTCGTTGGTTGATCAGTGAAATGTTTGTAATTGCACCGATATCTTAATATATATGTTTTGGCGTAAGTGACCGGTTCATTAATAATAATAACCTCTTAAGTGACATGTATAACAATAATAATATCTCGGGTCACCTATTCATTAATAATAATAATAACCACGAGAGGGATATAATAATAATAATAACAGTAATAACCACTTGGTGTTTGCATCCCGCATAATAATGACGATATTAATCAACGTGACAGTGCCAGGAACCGTTGAATAATAATAATAATAATAATAATAATAATAATAATAATAATAATTTCGAGGATGATAATTTTGTGGATTAAATTATTTGGTGACAACGTCCCTCTATTCGTATGTTGAATAATGAGAGTGATAATATTAGAGTCATTTGGTACCTCTTTATTGTACGGTTTCCGTACGGGACGATGTTACAGTCATACTTGCGTGTTTGTTTACTTCGCTCGCGATGCGAGGGGGGGCCATGGCCACGGTATTTCCCACCGCTTCTCGTTATCTCATCTGTGGCAGTAGTCTACTGAGGCTAACTGGAAACAATTCAGATCCCATGTAAATAATATGTATATGCTAATTCATTGGTATGGCATCAGCTGGATATCGTAAGATAGGGACTGTCCGTGGAATCCAGTTTTCGCACTTCACGAGAAACATTACCCAGTCCGAGTACCGGTCTCGGAAAAATGTATATAGCCGGAGTACCTCATCTTAGTTAAATCGGGAAGCCGACCGTAACATGGGTTATGCTCGGGCTCCCGATAGAAGGAAGCTATATCTTTGAGTGACGGTTCGATTCAAATGGAATCGATCCGTAAATTATACCTCCAAAATGTCATTTTATTTCAGAAGCAACGCAGCAAGATATTGATACCACTTGCGGTATGGCAAGTGATTTATATATGTAACATGTGTGTAAATTCAAATATTGTTGCCACGTGTATCAAAGTTTTATACGTCAAATGGCGTAATAAACCGCTCCTTCTGGCAAATTATTTCAAAGGAAACCACTCTCATAATCTTTTTATTGTAGTTAGATAATGCCCTTTTTAAAGTAACAGTCACTTCCTAGTCCTATCATGGAGTCCTTAAATTCAAGTTACAATCGAGCCTTCCCCCTTTTTATTTTAAGTTGCTCCGTTCATCCCCGTGTTCTATTATGCCGTTATATTTATATTTGATGATTTAAATAATGAACCGACACCCCTGAGATAAATGCTAGTCTGGGACTCGGGAGGTGGACGGGTGCAAAATGGCGCCCAACGTGGGGCTTTAAGAACGGCAAAGTGTTGCTTTAAGAACGGCAGAGAGGCCAATTTTATTGCTAATCAATTTTTATATTTTTATACTTTTTTTTCAAAATTTTATATTTTTAAATTTTTGATTTTTATTAATTGATGACCGCATCACGGTCAAGTGTGTGTTCACTTGTAACGTAATATCATGCTAGAGTAAGGTTAGTTTCGAACGGAGCTAGATTTGACTAGTTTATTAATATAATCCATTGCTAATCTCTTCAAGTTTGGCAATGATTCAAAATTCAATAAGCTCGAAGATTTGATGTTTCTCTTTTTCCCATATGGAATTTAATATTATTTTGGTAATTCAGGACTCCATTTAAATGTCATTGGACATGAGATGAATATTATAAACAGCTGTTTAGGAAGGCTTGAAATGGTAAAAATATTACTGAGCACCAGTTCAAGTTATTAGTTAAAAAGAGGTTGAGATGGTATAAATTAAAATTAACGTATTTCAGGGCAGGAGATCTCCAACTTCATCGTTGTTTTTTTTTTAATGTTGTTGTTGTTGTTATATTGGAGCGGTTTATTGTGAAATCTTAGGCGCAAGCCAGCATTCAAGTTGAATGACCTGCAAATGTAAACAAGTTTTATAGTCAAAATTTTTTTTGTTAAATGAAAGTTAGTGTAGGGGTATAATGTCATAGGATAGGGCCTAGACCCAATAGCGTATTCCTTCGTGTGCAGCAAGGTGAGAGGCCGATCGGCCCTTTTGCTTTCTCAAGAAAAGTTATAATGTCTGACGACGGTGGGGAGCGATCCCAGGACATGGTGGTAGAAGGACAGGGAGAGATGAAAGCTCTCACGTTAGAGGACTTAATACGAAATTTAACTCTGAAGATAGACCAATTACAGACTAATAGTGTTTCGGTAGAGAACAAAATAGATCAAGTACAGGCTAATAGTGTTTCATTAGAAAACAAAATCGACCAAGTACAGGCCGCGAGTGTTTCACTAGAGAATAAGATCGACCGAGTACAGGCTGCGTGTGAAATTAATAAAACAGAACTCAAGGCACAAATAGATGCAGTTCAGGCCGCGAGCGTAGCGATGGGACAGGAACTTAGGGACCAATTAACTCAAGTCCAGGAAGCATGTCACTTCGCGAAAGACGAATTAAAAGTGCACATGGATGCGTACATTACCATCGTTAATGAAAAGGTTGACCGCGTTAGAGATGAGGCTCAAATGGAACGCGCAGAAATTAAGGAAAAATTGAACGCTAGTGTCAAGGAACTCGCCGCTCTGCGATTAACTGATAAAAAAGACATAGAATCACATATAGAGGAAATTCGGGATGAATGTCGGAAGGAGAATGACATCGTCCGGGGACAAGTAGAAGAAAAATGCGCGCAGATAGCTGGCACCTTGGACAAGCATGACAAGGGCATGAACGAGTTACGTGGGGAAGCCGCACGTACACTTGTCATCGTAGCAGGACTGAAAAACAAAGTCGAAGAACTAACTATAAATTTAGAAGACCGTAGCCAGAGAATAACTAAGTGCGAAGACGCAAACTTAGCGTTATTCCAGCGGACGGAAGATCTAATCGAACAGGGCCAATCATTTGCCGACACGGAAGTTCGCCTATTAGAACAATGCAAGGCGTATAATGGGCAAAATTCCGGCACAAAAGAAATAGCCAGTTGTAATCCCGACGGAATGGATGACATCCGAAAAGACTTGGAGATGTTGAAGGCTAGGTTGGAACCATCAGCGTCTAGCCAAGATTTTAACCTCCAATATCGCGAATACGAACCCCATGATAACCAGGGGATTCATAAGAAAGGAGGCCTATCCCATGCTGATACACACGGTTTCAAGTTTGAAAACAGAGATGGGTCGTCTACGTCATCAAGTGCTATCCCGACATCGGTGGTACACGTCATTAAGATGTCTGATGACAAGCCACCAAAGTTCGATGCCCGTGGGCATATTACCCCGAAAGGTTTCATCCGGGAAATCGCCAGTTATATAAGTGAGAATAAAATACCAGTAGAGCGACAACTGCGAACAGTCGAGAAATTCCTAGACGGAGCACCAGCTGTATGGTTCAGGGCTTTCTTGTATACTTTTGAAGATTTTGAAGGATTTCGGCGGGCTTTTCTCCAAAAGTTCTGGAGTATTCAGGAACAGCAGGAGTTAAGGCTGGAAGTATACTCCAGACGATATGCAACATCTTCACCAACGAAATTCTCTGATTACTTTGTGGCACAATTTCACAAGCTACGAGAGCTTGATAATCCAATGAGCGAAACAGAATTGATTAGCGCTATTGGAAAACAATTGCCATTCGAGGTCCAACGAATGATGATAGCGTCAAATGTCCAGACAGCTGTCGATGCGGAGGCTTTATTACGTCAATTAGACCTCACAACGCATCATTCGAACCCAAGACAAATTAGGAGCAGGGACCAACAGGTGAATAATATCGAACGGATAATCGAACCGAAGACCACTAGTACGAAGAACCAGGGAACTAGTACGGATCCGGAACCTCGTCGAGCATATAATACGGAGTGGAAGCCGCGACAATGGACGAGACCAAGGAATTTTGCGGAAGGCAACCGGCAAACCAACCAAGGGAATTTTCGAGCCGACAGGGGATACCGTGGATGCCAGAGAAGTAATTACAGGCCGTATCCAGCTAGGAATCAAGGGAACCCGAGATATTACCAGGGAGGATCTCGTCAAGAGAAGGATGACAGATACCAAGAGTCTAGGCGGTACATAGAAGAGCTGAACAAGAGAAAATGGAAGGAGGCGATCCATGATCGGGGCCGTGATGAGGAAGCGACAGGAGCGGAGAGCTTGCAGTCCCAAAGAGCAAGGAAAGGGGGCAGCGCCTTGAACCCAAATGCACCGACGTTCGATTCGGGACAAGGAAACAAAGAGATGTGACTAGAAGCTGAGGATGAACGAGAGGAAGCAGATGACGAGCCGGAAGAAGATGATGTCGAAGAAGAGGATGAAGAAGATGACGGAAGGGAAGAAGAAGTCCAAGTAATCCGTACACCAATTGAAGCAAGGCCATGTCCAGAGTGTGGAGAGATAGACAGAGACGTGCAGGAATTTGTCAATACGATCCATGATATCGAAAGACAGAACGAGGAGTTAAGGGTCAGGAACCAGATGTTGAGAGACGAAATCAATAGCCGTCGCAGAACAGAGGATCCGATGTCAAATCATGATAGTGATGATATGGACACATCATAAAAAAAATCTCATGATACTCACTAGATTTTTTTTACCTGGGCAAGAGGAAGATGAACCCGAGTGACTTAGGCCCATAATCAATCATGATTTGATCGGTAAAATAATATGATACATTTATTGAAATACAGAGGAGTGTATTTGAAAATATTTCGTTTAGGTAATGTCGAAATCAGAGCGAAGGAAGGACGACAGACTGGAGCCTGACGGATTAGCTCAACCCGACAACTTTTAGCTACTTCACAGCAGGGAATATCATTAGTTGGCGTACAAGGAAATACAGAGTCCACAAATAAGTCTTGGTCAGAAAGAGGAAGGGGGAGAGTCATACAAAGAAAACCCACCACATGAGTAAGACCTTGGGATATTTTTGGTAGGACGGAAATTCCATGACCTCATGGAAAATTACAGCGGCTGAGTGTACGTTCGCTAGCCTAAGTTCGAGCAGGTGGAGATTTAAATCACGTGACCGCTTGCCGGCCAATAGTAAAAATTTGATGGGAGACTCAGTGATACCATCTTAAGGAATGATGGATGAGATATTTTCGTAACTACAAAAGTATTCAGTAATAAATTAATATGAGTACGCGGATGGATGTAATGAATTTATTAGATGTCACGCATGGAAAAATAATCAATACTTATTGGCAAATTAAATAAATTGAAGGCTGGATTTCTTGGAAACCGGACAGCTTGAATCTCATTGGCTGAAAGAAGACCACGTTGTCAGGGACGCTTACGAAGGCGCGAAATGTGAGGAGCGAAATCCATCCATATCTCCTAAATCTGTGATCACCTGGAGTTCATATTTTATCCAGCAGATATGCTAGCGGAGTGGATTAATTTGATGTAAATTTTAACTTCCAATTCGGAGTGCAAGTACCGATATTAAAAATCCACCCCCTCCCTAAGGGGCATGACGTCAACGAATCCGCGGGAAAAAGGCTTCATCCATATATACGGAGCTGAATTGACGGTCAACAGTACACTTGTCTTGAATCGTTGGAGCTGAATTGACGGTCGCGAGCCACTTGTCTTGAATCGTTGGAGCTGAATTGACGGTCGCCAGCACACGTGAATTGAATATCGGGAGTTGAACTGTTGGTCGCCGGTAACTTAGAATTCTACGGACGTACAGTCATTTAATGGCGCGAGCATCCGCCAGTGTTTGTAAAGTGTGATCGCGCTCAAGCAACATGTTAAATCTGGAAATAGTTAACGTAGGATAGTGTTTGTTATTTATGAATAATCAGTGACGTAAAGTAATTACCCTGCAAGAGAGTAGTATAAAATATATCACCATAAGTACGTACATAATAGACTGTGTGACGAACAGTACTTTAAGGAAGTAGTAGCCTGTACTTAGCTATACCGAACCGATGTAATGAACACGTCAAGAATGCCGTATAAATCGGGCGTATCGCGACGGGCGTAATAGTTGACACCTCGTCGTACGTGTCCAGGTCCATTGTGCGGTAGGTGGACGAAGATTAAATAGTGTAAATATATTAAATTCTTGGGTCTAGGATAGAAATTTGTTGTATCCAAATTAAAGTATACAGTGTTAACGTAGTAAATGGTAAAGGTTTGTGGCAGTCAAGATATGAGTGTAAAATGATAATGTGCCAGGAAATCTTTTGTGAAACTACGCCATCAAGGATGGAGGGGTAAAACGCAGAGAGGGGCCGAATGAAGCCTCTCGTCTGCAAAGCTGCAATGGAATACCGATAACTAAGATGAGTACTAAACTGTAAAATATATTTGGGAAATGTTATCGTGATGGGAAAAATGGGAATAATTTGGTCATACTTGGTTACCTTCTGTAACAAGATGGGTCGCTTAACGACCCCATCCTAAATTTGTAGCACGGACAGTAGTAAATCATAATAATGTAAATAATCGGGTCTTTTATGTATTCAGTTTGTTGGAGATGTAAATTTGTATATATAGTGTAGTACGTTAAGTCATGCATGCATTCATATTTCTTTGTAGTCAATAATTTTCTTTACATTTGATTTTGATTATGCTAGTTAAATAAGACCCGATATGTGCTTTTATGTTTTTGTCATTTTAACGAGCCATTTAATGACATGGAAGGAAAATCCAGCTTCGCCATACCAAGTGTGTTTTGTTGAAATTAATATGGTCATATTTTCGAAGTGAAGTTGTTAAATTTGTGAGATGCGATTAATATAATATTTCCAAGTAAATCATATCTGGAGTGTTTAGTGCCGGAATAAATCGACTTTGTACAAGGGGTTATGCGTTAAACATATTACGAGTGGACTACCGAGTTACAGGCGAAAATATTATTTTTTTAAAATAATAATAATAATAAATAAATAATATAACTATTTTTTTTAAGAAGATATTTTCTTTTTTTAAATATGATTTGGAGATAATAATAATTTATGTGATCAAGTGTTGAGTTTATTGGGAATCATTTAATGACGGGAGGTCGTTTTAATTTGGAATTAAAGTGCGTGATAACTTAATTTGATCGATTAATAATATTGAAATGTAGATCGGTGTTAATAATCCGTACATGTTAATGAACGTGTGGTTTAAATTACGGTCCAATATTTTTTTACGTATAAATGTCGCGTTTTGAAGTTGCGATTCATTAGCCGGAACATGTAGTGCTAATATTACGAGACCATGATTGTCAAATTTTGGTAAATATAATTTCAAGATGTTACGATTATTTGTGGAGAATGAACTAAAGCGTAGATCAAAATGAGATAGAAAATGTGAAAGAATTTGCAGTCAGATAATAAAAGGTCGTACGATGTCCGAAATGAATAAATAAGTCAGTTGATAATTCTGTGAGGAATAAATAAATGAATCGAGGAATATTGAGATAGAGAGGAAAATAAATTCCGTACGAGAGACACTTAGGATATTGATATAAGTGTAAAATGTACGGGCAGTGTCACAGAGAAATACTGAGTTACGCAGCGGGTAGAATTCGAACCCGTGACAGCATGTACGAAATAAATAGACTGCACAGTTATTCGTTGAGATACAAGGGATCTAAGGATAATGAGAGTTCAGATTCCACAGAAATGGTCGTATATTGTATTCATTGTAATAACGAGTGAGGACAATCATGATGTCGTGATAATAATAATAATAAATATTGCAGATAAAGGATTGGACCGCCTTAATTAATTGAGCGTTGATAACGATGTTAAACGGGAATCTAATTGAGAATATGCAACCGATAATAATAACAATGTAAGGACGATGTTAAATCACCGCGGTCGGATTAATAATAATTGTCATAATAATAACTGTAATGAGGTCGTTGGTTGATCAGTGAAATGTTTGTAATTGCACCGATATCTTAATATATATGTTTTGGCGTAAGTGACCGGTTCATTAATAATAATAACCTCTTAAGTGACATGTATAACAATAATAATATCTCGGGTCACCTATTCATTAATAATAATAATAACCACGAGAGGGATATAATAATAATAATAACAGTAATAACCACTTGGTGTTTGCATCCCGCATAATAATGACGATATTAATCAACGTGACAGTGCCAGGAACCGTTGAATAATAATAATAATAATAATAATAATAATAATAATAATAATTTCGAGGATGATAATTTTGTGGATTAAATTATTTGGTGACAACGTCCCTCTATTCGTATGTTGAATAATGAGAGTGATAATATTAGAGTCATTTGGTACCTCTTTATTGTACGGTTTCCGTACGGGACGATGTTACAGTCATACTTGCGTGTTTGTTTACTTCGCTCGCGATGCGAGGGGGGGCCATGGCCACGGTATTTCCCACCGCTTCTCGTTATCTCATCTGTGGCAGTAGTCTACTGAGGCTAACTGGAAACAATTCAGATCCCATGTAAATAATATGTATATGCTAATTCATTGGTATGGCATCAGCTGGATATCGTAAGATAGGGACTGTCCGTGGAATCCAGTTTTCGCACTTCACGAGAAACATTACCCAGTCCGAGTACCGGTCTCGGAAAAATGTATATAGCCGGAGTACCTCATCTTAGTTAAATCGGGAAGCCGACCGTAACATGGGTTATGCTCGGGCTCCCGATAGAAGGAAGCTATATCTTTGAGTGACGGTTCGATTCAAATGGAATCGATCCGTAAATTATACCTCCAAAATGTCATTTTATTTCAGAAGCAACGCAGCAAGATATTGATACCACTTGCGGTATGGCAAGTGATTTATATATGTAACATGTGTGTAAATTCAAATATTGTTGCCACGTGTATCAAAGTTTTATACGTCAAATGGCGTAATAAACCGCTCCTTCTGGCAAATTATTTCAAAGGAAACCACTCTCATAATCTTTTTATTGTAGTTAGATAATGCCCTTTTTAAAGTAACAGTCACTTCCTAGTCCTATCATGGAGTCCTTAAATTCAAGTTACAATCGAGCCTTCCCCCTTTTTATTTTAAGTTGCTCCGTTCATCCCCGTGTTCTATTATGCCGTTATATTTATATTTGATGATTTAAATAATGAACCGACACCCCTGAGATAAATGCTAGTCTGGGACTCGGGAGGTGGACGGGTGCAGTAGAGAGGTGTTTGCGGAGTTATACTGTGTGACTTTTTATGGAACAACCACTGATTTGCCCACACTTTTCTCTTCGTTCTCAGCATAGTACTAATTTTAAGTAGAGATATTTCCTGTTAAAAAATGTTTGGCTTGGTCTCAAAAAAGGAGAGAGAGAGAGAAGGAGAGAGAGAGAGAGAGTTAACCCTTGATTTTAATAAAAACGTTAGTATGATGAAAATATTGCCACCGTCTATCTATGCTGTTAATCGCTGATAATAGTAATAATAGGAAATCAAAATTTATCCGCCACTTTTCTTTTCTTATAGAGATACTAATTCTAGTTTCTATACGTAGTACAGTGTCAGTAATACTTATGGAAACATATTTATCACACTTTCATCCATATCAGTGTTACCAACCATGAGTAGTATAAAATTAAATATGTAACCTCCCAGAATGTACTATTAATTGGTTGTTCCGATTTCGACAAAAATATTATTGTTATTAGATACATTAACGTCGTTATCAATTACCCTAAAAATGAAATTTCTGCCCGTAGCTGGCAAACAATGTAGGTTATGTTTCCTTACGTAGTTCATCGAATGATCTTTGTGAAATTGTTGATGTGAAATATGTTTCACTTGTATAGAAATATGCAAAATATCTACGATTTGAAATTAGATGTAACTTAGTAATTTTTTTGCTAGTGGTTTTACGTCGCACCGACACAGGTAGGTCTTATGGCGACGATGGGATAGGAAATGCCTAGGAGTTGGAAGGAAGCGGCCGCAGCCTCAATTAAGGTACAGCCCCAGCATTTGCCTGGTGTGAAAATGGGAAACCACGGAATACCATCTTCAGGGCTGCCGACAGTGGGATTCCAACCCACTATCGCCCGGATGCAAGCTCACAGCCGCGCGCCCCTGACCTCTCGGTCAACTCACCCGGGGTAAATAAAATTGAGACGTGATAAAGGAGGTGACTGTACCAAATATCGAACCCCAGCTAACCACATGCACGAAATACGAAATATATATAACGTTACGTTAATTTGAGGTGTAACGTTAGAAGAAGGTCACAATAAAAAATACCCTTTCTCATGTCACTACCATGCCATTGCTAGCGAGACCTAGTGTTTACAGTGCACTATGCCTTCTGGTATAGGCTAGAATAAAATTGTTACTTTCATTGACCTGTCTCTGTCTTAAACTTGGCTTTGACAATATGAAAGTGGCTGAGGTATGAGTGACGCTAGTAATGCCATTCCTTATGCAGCCAATCCCTGCTATGAATGGTGTGAAAATGTCGCTCATAGGGTCGGTTGGTGCACGCATTTCAGTGGGCTTGGCAGACTGATGTGCAATAGCAACTTCTGGCTCAGTGAGGAAAGCAACGGGAAACTACTTCACTCCTTATTTCCCTAGTACGCCTCTTCAGTGATACCTAGGCCATCTATGACAGCTAATGGTGAACCCGTTGAGGATCCAACCAGCCTTCGGGCTGAATACCCAACATACATACAGCCTACTTATACCAGTCTTTGCATTAGGATGCCTCTTGTTTGAACAAATTGGAGCTAGTCTAAATATAGGAATATATAATAATGTAATGTCTCCGTTAGTAGACAAAGAATAAATATTTCCTGTGGCTATTGCTAGCCTGGTGCAGCATTTATAAGGCAGATGGATGATATCTGCCACGTATGGGAAACTGCGTGTGATTGTAGTGGAAGATAAAGATGTGTATGAGTTGCAGGGAAGCTGAGGACATCACGAACACCCAGTCCCCGAGCCAAGGGAATTTACCATTTACGATTAAAATACCCAACCCGGCCGGAATCGAACCCGGAGCGCCCCGAAGAGAAAGCCGTTACGCTGACCATTCCTATAAAGATCCGAACTAATAGAAAAGTGGCAATAAGTGGTAGAGAGTTCACTACCAGGATTTTAATGGTAAGTAAGTTTCTTCAGCCTGTTGAAAGATGCACTTCAAAGTTATTTGAAGTCGTTCTTATTTATCAACACTACAACAGCCAACTTGATATAGAAACCTGCTACCAAGAACTGTGACGTCACCCGGATAGTGTTAAGTCTTCGTCGTAGCGTGTAATCCCTATACCACTGATACGATACAATTTATGATAATATGTCAAAGGAATGCAGTAACAAGCCTATAAGCACATACATCTGAAGAAATATTATCAAAACAAATTACCGAGCTCGATAGCTACAGTCGCTTAAGTGTGGCCGTTATCCAGTATTCGGCAGATAGTGGGTTCGAACCCTACTGTCGGCAGCCCTGAAGATGGTTTTCCGTGGTTTCCCATTTTCACACTAGGCAAATGCTTGGGGCTGTACCTTAATTAAGACCACGGCCGATTCCTTCCCACTCCTAGGCCTTTCCTATCCCATCGTCGCCATAAGACCTATCTGTGTCGGTGCGACGTAAAGCAAATAATAATTTAAAAAACGCTTTGCTAGTTGTTTTACGTCGCACCGACACAGATAGGTCCTATGACGACTATGGGACAGGAGAGGGCTAGGAGTGGGAAGGAAGCATCCGTGGCCTTAATTAAGGTACAGCCCCGAGCATTTGCCTGGTGTGAAAATGGGAAACCACGGAAAACCATCTTCAGGGCTGCTGACAGTGGGGTTCGAACCCACTATCTCCCGAATACTGAATAACGGCCACACTTAAGCGACTGCAGCTATCGAGCTCGGTAATTTCCTTTGATAATATTTCTTCAGATTCATGTGCTTATAGGCTTGTTATTGCATTCCTTTGACATACAGTATTATCATAAATTGTATCGTATCAGTGGTATAGGAATTACACGCGACGACGAAGACTTAACACATCATCACTTGAAAACAGCTTTGATAATGTTGAAAGAACAACAAGGTGCTAGCAAACCATCATAAAAATAAGACTAATGCCTCTATATCGAAACATAGAAAGTATGACGTCATCCCTGTGAAACTGTCAAGTGTAGAAGGCCGGATCTAGCTATCTAGTTGGACATGTCACTACCTAATACTGTAGATATCGATATTTAGGTAGACTGACCTAACGTGGCTGATAATATCGTTGTTTTATCTCTTACACCAACCACCACTGTCATCGGGTTTGCGGCTAGTAAGTCTACAAAGACAAGTGCGGCGACGAGCAACAAGTCCCTGCCGAAGGCAACAACCCACCCAACGCAAAATTATTCTCTCCATTATGAGAGTTACTGTAAATCTCACCCCTGAAGAAACATTTTGGTTTATTGCATTCCTCTCCCTGAAAATAACTTAGAAAACTACAGACTTTTTCCGTTTCCTTTTAGTATTCGGTAGGGCTAAGAATTTCGTAGTATTGTCCTTTTAAACGACCACCACCAATTTCTTGACCTCGCAAACCTAACATCTCGACAGTCAGAAGAATACAAAGAATCACATGGAGAGATTGAAGAGAAAGGACTCTAGACTAATATTCCACTGTCGGCAGCCCTGAAAATGGTTTTCCGCGGTTTCCCATTTTCACACCAGGCAAATGCTGGGGCTGTACCTTAATTAAGGCCACGGCCGCTTCCTTCCCACTCCTAGCCCTTCCCTGTCCCATCGTCGCCATAAGACCTATCTGAGTCGGTGCGACGTAAAGCAAAAAAAAAAAAAAAAAAAGAAAATGGACTAAATTCTCATACAAGTAAGTGGAGATCATGTTAGACTGAGTTGCAACCTCTTGGTCGCCATGTACCTGTAAAGTTGTGAACTTGACTTCACTACACAGATGGAAAGTAAACAATGTACGGCTTTACAGAACATCTTGTTTGAAAGATGCAGCTGGAGGTGCTCGCGTGCGTGCCATACAAATATCACAATTGCTCTGACAAGTCATGCCGCTTGTGGGGCCATCCATATATGGGTTTCCGGAAAGTTGGTGTGAGTTTTTAGTCTGCTTAATATGACGCTAATCAATACATTGGTCTATTGCAGATAGAAGCATTCTCATCTCACTTATTACCTTCCGAATATTATTCACTGGAATGTGGTTGCATTCGGAATTTCACGAGTCAGTAGTCTCTTACTTTAGTGTCTGGCAACTTGGGGTTCAGATTCAGAGAGTCTTGGGTTCGACACCCCGCCGCGTCGCAGTTTTCGAGCCATGTCTGGGTAATTCCTCTGCATTTGTCTCAATACACACCCCTGTGTATATGCACAACACATCACACGAGCAACTATTCCGTGAAATGTCGTATGGCTTTTAGTGCCGGGATATCCCAGGACGGGTTCGGCTCGCCAGATGCAGGTCTTTCTATTTGACTCCCGTGGGCGACCTGCTCGTCGTAATGAGTAGGAAATGATGATGAAGACAATACATACATCCGGCCCCCGTGCCATTGGAATTAACCAATTAAGGTTAAAATCCCCGACCCGGCCGGGAATCGAACCCGGGACCCTCAGAACCGAAGGCCAGTACGCTGAACGTTCATCCAACGAGTCGGACAACCATTCAGTAATATGCAATACATCCCAGCCCACTGGGTTAGCGACAGGAAGGGCATTCAGCACCCACGACCCAATCACAACGTATGAGATGCTGCGGAGAAAGAAGAAGTCGTTACGCTAGTCATTACATTTGGAAACTGATTAGTTGATTTTTAAAAATGAAAATCCACAGCCTATTTCCAAGAATGAATCCCCCATCTAGCGGCGAGGGTAGAAGTTGTGCCGGCTGCCGAAGTCCGTCGCACTCCTCTGGGGCAATTATTAATGAATGACAGATTAAATGAAATGATATTTGAGAGTGATGTTGAAATGAAATATGGCAGGGAAAACCGGAGTGCCCGGAGAAAAACCTGTCCCGCCTCCGCCTTTTCTAGCACAAATCTCACATGGAGTGACAGGGATTTGAACCACGGAATCCAGCGGTGTGAAGCCGGCGCGCTGCCGCCTGAGTGACGGGGGCTTATCAGTTGATTAATATTTCTCATATGATGTTTAGCTTGAATAAGTCAGTCTGAAAGTTTTCGGAATTCCCTTATTGCAGGACACTCGTGTTAGCACGAACATTCCAATCTTAGACCTCGGAACAGCTTCTAAATCCCGTCGAAAGGTGCGATTCAACAGCGAAGGTGGTTGAATCAAACTGTTTCTCATTATGTATGACCGACAGACACATTTTCATAATCGAATTGCACAGTACATCGTAGTACCGAATACTAAAACCTAAATGGAAAGTACCGAGCTCGATAGCTGCAGTCGCTTAAGTGCGGCCAGTATCCAGTACTCGGGAGATAGTAGGTTTGAACCCCACTGTCGGCAGCCCTGAAAATGGTTTTCCGTGGTTTCCCATTTTCACACCAGGCAAATGCTGGGGCTGTACCTTAATTAAGGCCACGGCCGCTTCCTTCCCACTCCTAGCCCTTCTCTGTCCCATCGTCGCCATAAGACCTATCTGTGTCGGTTCGACGTAAAGCAGCTACCAAAAGAAAGAAAAATGGAAAATGACCTCACAGCATATTAAACGAATTTTCTATGGAGCAAGCAATAACCCCAGGAAATATAGGAAATATGGCTAGTGGGCTACAATATAGTTAGTGCATGAACTGCCTTCTTTTGTACGTTGTTATCTCAAAATCCTCAGTGTGACCCTGTATTTACGTGCTGTCCTAAGAAGAGTTTTCTGCGGAAGCCACATATTTTTATAATGAAGCTCATATAAAGTGGAAAATGTGAACGTTAATTACGTACTATCATGGTAAAATATGTATCAAAATGAGAGCACCACAGAAGAAAAAATAATTTACTGTGAAGGTAAAGTTTAGGCAGACACGATAACAGCCGAATACACCATACTAAGGCATCAGCGAGCCTTGACACTAAATGTTATTACCAAATATCAATGCATACAAAATGGAGATCTAACAAGAAATTCCTGGGTGAAATAACGTTTCAGTGGGAGAATACTTTATTCATTTACATATTTTAATATCGGCTTTAAAAATCAAATCCTTCACACGCATGTCTCGAAATATTTTCCATGAGGAAGCTTAAACAGGATCTGTTGAAGATTTATCCTCCCACTACTCCCTTTTCTTGGTATTCTTAGTTTCTGATAATAATAATAACAACAACAATAATAATAATAATAATAATAATAGTAATAATAATACGGCCTAACTGCATAGTTAGCTCATGAAAATTTAGATCTTTATGAAGATTAATCTTACCGAACATACTGTGGAAGCCGTGCACGTTACATCACGTTCCGCCGTAGGACAGGGAGACTCCACTATTCGGAAAAGTAAATTTTGAATCACGGTGTTGGAGGCAGGGAAGAAGTGGACCGATAGAGAAGTTTGTTGTCATCTGTATTCACCTCCATGATTTCTTCGTGTTACCTGTATTTTATGTAGTGCCTGTTATCTTGTGACATGTTCCTTTCTTTCTTTCTTTCTTTCTTTCTTTCTTTCTTTCTTTCTTTCCTTCATTCATTTCTCTCCCTTCCTCCTTTCGCCCCCCCCCCCTCCTCACTCTCTCTCTGTCTGGGGTTGGAACGCTTGCACGGAGTGACACTTGCACGGAGCCTTTCACTCTACCTGATGAATCAGAAGTAGGATGGTGACACGGAGACTTTCACAATCTAACATGAATCAGAAGTAGGATGGTCATACTAACATACATTTTGGATTCCTAATCTAATTTGATATGCACTTTGACGAAGATGCACATAAATACTGGCCTCTCCTGGAAATCCAATACCACACGCGTAAATGCTTCAACATGTAAGAAAATGACTCAAAAATTATAAAGTAGTCTTCGGCTCGCCAGGTGCAGGTCTTTTTGAAATGACGCCCGTAGAAGACATGCGGGTCGTACACCCAGCCCCTGTACCCGGGGAATGAACCCAGAACCCATTATGGTTAAACTTCCCGACCCTGGCGGGAATCGAAACCGGGACCGCTGTGACCAGAGGCCAGCTCGCTAACCATTTAGTCATGGAGCCGGACAATAAATTCCATAAAATGGCCACATAATGAATTACAACTTTATATACCGGGCGAGTTGGCCGTGCGCGTAGAGGCGCGCGGCTGTGAGCTTGCATCCGGGAGATAGTAGGTTCGAATCCCACTATCGGCAGCCCTGAAAATGGTTTTCCGTGGTTTCCCATTTTCACACCAGGCAAATGCTGGGGCTGTACCTTAATTAAGGCCACGGCCGCTTCCTTCCAACTCCTAGGCCTTTCCTATCCCATCGTCGCCATAAGACCTATCTGTGTCGGTGCGACGTAAAGCCCATAGCAAAAAAAACAACTTTATAAAATGACCTAATAAACAAAATGGCAAAAATTGACCTAATAAATTAGCTTTTCTTTTCTATTTGTTTAACGTCGCACTAACACATCGAAGATGTTCGGCGACGGAAGGGTGGGAGATTGTTAAGGTACAGCCCCAGCATTTGCCTGGTGTCAAAATGGAAAACCACGGAAAACCATCTTCAGGGCTGCCGACAGTGGGGTTCAAACCCACTATCTCCCGAATGCAAGCTCACAGCTGCGCGACCCTAGCCGCATGGCCACTTGGTCGGTAATTAGCATTTCTACAATGTGAGAACTATGATAAGGATTTCTATACAAGTTAGCAATGTCTATTTAGAACCAATAAAAAGATGACATGTCATCAAAAATCCTAGCTCTGGTATTCAATCACGGTAGTGAATTTAGATGCAGTTTATAAGTAACTGTTAATTTTATAAATGTCGGCCCCATGGTGTAGGAGTAGCGTGCCTGCCTCTTACTCGGAAGCCCCGGGTTCGATTCCCGGCCAGGTCAGGGTTTTTTACCTGAATCTGAGGGCTGGTTCGAAGTTATAAGATTAGAATTGAGGATATCTGATAGTGAGATAGCGGCGCTGGTGTAGGGAGCCATGGATTCGTCGTGCTGACCTCGTAATCTGCAGGTCTTCGGGCTGAGCAGCGGTCAATTGGTAGACCAAGGCGCTTCACGGGCTGTTGCGCCATGTGGTTTGTTTTTCTGGTTAATTTTATACATTGTTATGATTCGCAAATATATGCTCGTTGTTATTCTTCCTTTACTTTTACTTTTCTGGAAATATACGCACCGCCAATAAGTCATTTGATCTTCACTGGTATAGTCCACAATATACTGATGTTCGTTGTAAATCAATAAATCTCTATGTGGTCTGAGTGAACTCCATAGCTGCAGAGCAATTATCACCAGTTCAACACGGAACACTAGTTGTCACACAGGTATCAACTGTAGCAATGAACTCCACTTACCGGGTGGGCCTTCCCCTCCCTTGTTTCTGTATTCCACTATTTGAAATAGTAATTTCCGGGAATTTTTGGCTTTCCGTGCAAGTGTCAACACATTCCATCTCCGTACAAGTGTCACTCCGTGCAAGTGTCACAACTTCGTCTGTCTGTCTGTCTCTCTCTCTCTCTCTCCCTCTCTCTCTCTCACACACACACACACACACACAAACACACACACACACGCACACACACCACCACACATAGTGTTTCGACTGTAAATAAATTTTATCACTTCTGAAATAGACTTTCACATTGTGACCGTAACCGTAATTCACTTAGGGCAGTGTTTACAATTGTTTAAAGTCCTTTTCATGAAACAACAGTTCAGATAATTTATTTCCGAACTGAGCACATTCATCACCAATAATGGTAATAATGTTACGTGGTAATGCGACTCTCACCTCTCCTGAAGCCCTCTTCGGTAGTTCCTGGAAGGGATGAGCGAGTGAGATTTGGGGAGCTACCGACCGGCTTCTGAGCACGTGACAGCCTCTGTTTCTGCTGTCACTTTCGTCCGGAGTCTCCGTGAATTTTCGGGAAGGCCAAATGAAATACTCGCATTCTGGCTGTATCCCGAAGATACTAGTACTTCATAACCTGATGTATAATAGCTGGCTGTCTTTGAAGAGAGGGTGGTGTTGTACTGTGTTCAGTAGTCAGTTATGAGTCGTGAGCTGAGAGTTTAGTGCGCAGAGTAGTTACGTGAGGTGGTTGTCTTGTCGGGAGACGAGGTAAGTGTAGAGCAGTCGCGCGTTATGATAGCCGACGGACATGCATTCGGACCTGACTACACAGGGCTGCTGTGTGAAGTGACTGAGCTGCGTGTGCAACAAAGTAAAAGTGGAAAGGTGAAACCCGTCAGTAGGATTTCGGAGGATCACCCGTTCCAGATAAAAGCTGGCAGCTGAAGATCCGCTGTGAAGACGAGATAATTTTGTAAATAGTCAGTAATTAGTGAATGTGTTAGCATTCATTGTTGACTACAATTGTGTGTCTGTGTTTGTGTACTGATCGGGTCATCTTAGATTAAATTCAGTAAAACAGCCAGTAATTAATAATAATAATAATAATACAATTATTATTTATATATTTATTCATTTTATTTCATATATTATGGCCTAGATTGGACCTCTCTAATCAATTATACAAAGGATTTCTTGATTTCCTATCATCCCACTATTTTCTTAATTCTGAGAGATGTTACCTTCCTTTGTTTTGTTGAAAATACCCTCTCATTAGACCTTTTATTGATCTTGGTCTGTAGCCTGGTCTGTGTGTCTTGAAGTATCTTAATTTTTCCTGTTTTGTTTTTGAGATCGACCATTGTTATTTGTAGTTCTTTAATATCCTTCTTAATTTCCGTGATCCATTCAATCTTGGTGTTACTATTCCATAAATTTTCAATTATTATTCTGCTAATTCTTGTGTAAGGTGTTCTGATAAGATGTCCAAAGAATGATATACGTTTTTTCTCTTATTATTATTATTATTATTATTATTATTATTATTATTATTATTATTATTATTATTATTATTATTATGGGTGTGTCCCTCCTCCCGATCGCCTATAAAATCCTCTCAAAACTGCTTCTTAACAGAACAGAAGCGAATCTGGACTAACAACTAGGGGAATACCAAACAGGGTTTAGGAAAGGCCGCTCCGGTATCGAACAAATATTCAACCTGAAGTCAATACTCCGCCACAGAATGTTGAGCGGTAAGAAAATTGTTGTGTCGTTTATAGAATTCAAAAAAAGTCTTCGATTCGGTGGATAGAGAGACTTTGGATAAGATCATCAGAGCTTTTGGAGTCAAAACCTAACTGGCAAATATAATCAAAGAGACCCTAACAGGCACAACATCCAAGGTAAAAATCTTCGGGCATCTCTCACAATCATTTGAAATCAAGACAGGCGTGAAGCAAGGGGATGGACTATCCACACTCCTATTCAACTGTGTCCTAGTAAAGATAGTGAGAATATGGAACTCAGAACTTGAACATCAAGGGATAATCCCGATCTGTCTAGGGAGAAAATCAGGTGGGATTAAAGTCAACTGCTTGGCTTTTTCTGACGAATTTGCTATATTATCCGAAAGTCCAGAGGTCGCAACCATCGAGATTAAACTCTTGGAACGAATCGCCAACCAAACAGGACTGAGGATCTCAGCAGAAAAGACCTAATTCGTGACGAACATCAAAGATGGACCAAAATTCCTGGAAACAGAGATAGAACGAATAGATAGGGTCAAGAATTTCAAGTACCTTGGTGAGACGATACAGGAGAATGGACTAGAAAAAGCTGCAGTGGAATATCGGATCTCAAAAATGGAGAGAGCATTCGGCTTGATAAAAACATCTACAATAAGAAGTGCTTATCCTGGAATTCCAAATTGAAACATTACAACACCGTGGTCAAAACAGAATGCCTGTATGCCAGTGAATGCCTGTCCAAGAACTACAATCTGGAGAACTTAGAGGTCCTGGAAAGAAGAATACTCAGAAAAATTATGGGAGCTGTCCAAACTGAAAGCGGATGGAAACTTCGGAGCAACAAAGAAGTTTAGCAGAAGGTGGAAAGAATCTGAGACCATGAAGAAAAGGAGGCTGGCATTTCCTGGACATCTATACAGAATGAACGCAAGCAGACTTGCCAAACAGATATTTGATTACTTCTGGAGAAAAAAGGCCACTACAGCATGGATTAAGGAAACGAAGAAAGATATGGAAAGGTTAAGTATCTTGGAAGACCAGCTGTTAGAAAGGAATGCGTTTAGGAACAAACTGAAGAATTTGGAAGGTGTTCAGGCCGCAGAAAGAACATGGAAGACCGGAAGAGCCTGGACAGATGAACAACGGAAGCAGGCCAGCGAACGCATGAAGGAGTAATGGACACAAAGAAAACTCCGCACGAAGAGAAAAAATTAAGTTGTAGCGTGTTCCTTAGTGGTCCATTCGCTTGTAAAAAAAAGTAATAATAATAATAAGCGCCCGCACTTCCAAAAGCTCAAATTTATTGAAAAAATCTCCACAGGATCTAAACTGTATATTTTGTAGGTGTACTGCACCAGCCGTGTAAATCTCCACCTTGGTTACAGTCCCTATCCCGTGGCTCTAGCGGGAATCTGATTCGCCGGCTCATGAATAGTAATTCGAATCTGTATTTCGGGAAGGAAGTTCACACTCGCTTTGAACAAATTCTGCCAGCATCAATGAATAAAACTGATGTCTTTAGCCAGCAGATACGCCATGAATATTTAGAATGTCCGAAATCAGAAGAGAACATGCCATAAATTCACGAAAAGTGCCGCTGACCTGAGCTGGAATCGAACCCATTATCTTGTAAATGGAATGACAAAAAGCAACCAACTGCGGCACTGAAATTGGATGTATGGTGTACGTAGTGTAATGGAAAATTATGTATGTATGTATGTATGTATGTATGTATGTATGTATGTATGTATGTATGTATGTATGTATGTATGTATGTATGTATGTATGTTTGCCATTTTGGGCAGCAAGACTGATCCCTTTTCCCGGGAGAGCGCGAACAAAGTTCATGGTGGCCTCATTGTAAAAATGTCTGAAGGTCTTGAAGTAAGACACATCTAGCGGCTGGCAGCGGCGAGTACTCTGTGGGGGACGGAGGGGGGGGGGGGGAAGGCACCACATCACTATTCCTATAGCTGATGCCTTATCAAGTACATCCGGATATTTGCAGTGCGTTGAGTGTCCGTCGATTGTCAACCGAATCCTGTCCTGTGATTTGTAACGGTTTAGGTGATCAAGGAATAATGAAAATACTGAACCCATAATTCTACGATGAGAAAAATATTTTTTATTTTCTTCAATATTTATTTCAAATCAACAAGCTACTTTTATTTTTGAGGGCAGCCATGTTGCGCTCCTAGAACCTTGATGTCGCGTGGGAACGATCTCACCCGCGGCAAGCTCGTGAAATACCATGACACCACGGCGGACTTCGAGTGCCCGATAATTCTTCAAATTCACGGAATTCTGCGTGACGAGAGATTTTGGCAATACAGTAAATAAAGAAATAAATAATCTAAATTATTCTTAAACCCTACGTGAAGACAGAACCCCCAGGGTAAAACATAAATGCAGTTAAGCCTAAGTACATGTCAGCGTCAGATCAGTGGATTAGCTCCACGTGCCAAGGTCAATGGATGAATAAAACCCGCGAAACGCCCGGGCAGAAATAATTTATTTCACCTGTTGCGAGTGTGGTAAAATTATGAGATTAACATCTAAAATAATTACAAGTCTGTCCGGAATTCTGGGACAAGTCTCATAAAAATCGGTCTATTGGACGCGAAATTAGCAGATTACGCAATCAAGCTTAGTAGTGTGTGTAGCGTCCCTCATAAGACTATAAAAGGAACCCCCCACTGCATATTTTTCAGTGTCGATCTGGTTTTTGAAGCGGCGGTAGCTTACGCCCGTCGTCAGCAGAAAATTGTACCAGATTGATCTACAAACAACTTAGTATATGTTCGTGGCTGAGGTCCACACATTCGGTTAGAAAGGGAAGGTGACAGAAAATTTCAGAACTTTTGCCGACAAAACTGTGAAAGTATAGGCGTCTGTTAAAGTACACAGCAAATTTTTTTGTATCACCTCATGTGCGTTTGAAAGTGGTAAGAGAGTTGGGAAGCTAGTCAGAGTAGTTCTGATTTCGTTATCTGTTGAACACCTGTTATATATGTGGGAGACAGAGAGAGACAACTCTGGGAAGAAAGCAGACAGTCGCAGTTGACTGCAGAACGAGGGAGGTTCGTGGTACAAATTATAACGAGGAAAGTGCGTGATTTGTGTTGTAATTTAATATCGTGTGAAAAAGGCAGTGTTTGTAAGATTGACATGTTGAAGAAGATGATGTCATTTGTACCAATGTACGGCTAAAGGCACGAGGTCATCTGGCGACGATGTAGCCAGAATACTGGGAATGACGCCATTTGCAGGTCTGTCTGTATTATGTTGTAGTTAGATTTTATTGTTCTGTCCCAACAAATTTTTCAAGATGATTGTCGGGTTGATATTTGTAATTATCAGGCGAAAAGTGTTATAAGTTTTGGTCAGCGTGTGAAAATTTTAGTTTGTAAATTTCACGTCAAGAAACTATAAAATGCGACGTTTATATCTGGTGTTAATGTTCTATGAGATATTGTCCAAAGTGAGGAGAATTAGGAAAGCTATAATGGTAAAATAGTCGTGGCGAATGTCTTAATTTCATACGTCAGTTGAATTCAGAAATGTTTGTCAATAATAATAATAATAATAATAATAATAATAATAATAATAATAATAATAATAATAATAATAATAATGTCTACCGCGGGATAAAGATATTTTTCTATGTTAACAGTGCATTTTAACCAGTATATTTTAACAAGGATCGCAGGCATTTAGAAAATTCCAGTAAAATTCGATAGAGTTATCTTTATTCATGGAAAGTAAAATTTTGGGACATCGTGTATATCAATGATACGGAAAATCGCGGTGTGTTCTTGGATTCTCGAGGTCCGAAACTCGTAGTAATAGTAAAATAAAGAGGTGTATTTTATAATGGCTGTTGTTTTCACTAGAGGATTGAAATATGAAAAGGGTCTTGGAAATATAAGAAAAATGGATTGAGCGCGAAGAATTTATATATGTGGAGATGAGAGGGATAGGAATATTGATAGAGAAAGGGAGCCTGGATTTTAAGTGATACCGCTGGGATAAGGCGAGGAGAATGAGTTTGAGACGGGCTATGTTTGCCGAGGAAGTATTTGGGAAACAGGCTGTATTGTGACAGGCTGTGGAGTATTCCGCTACCAATCTGAAATTTGAGGCGACTACTGTGTGAGGCACCGTAGATTTCTAGTAAGATCCCAAGTGAAAACGACTCTAGTAAAGGTTAAATATCTTGGTAGTAAAAGTCAGGTGACTAGTTACGTAAAGCCCGTATGAATATTAAGATAATGTGACCTCAAGGATAAAAGAGCATTTAGAATACATGGTTGGTGTTGTATTGAATTTCGTTCACTGGATATGTCATTGATATACACTGACTGACAGAGCAAATGCAACACCAAGGAGGAGTGGTTCGAAAGGGATGAAAGTTGGGGAAAAAACAGAGACGGCACGGACGAATAATTGATGTTTATTTCAAACCGATATGCAGGTTACACAATGCGCACGGCATCGACTCAGTAGGATGTAGGACCACCGCGAGCGGCGATGCACGCAGAAACACGTCGAGGTACAGAGTCAATAAGAGTGCGGATGGTGTCCAGAGGGATGGTTCTCCATTCTCTGTCAACCATTTGCCACAGTTGGTCGTCCGTACGAGGCTGGGGCAGAGTTTGCAAACGGCGTCCAATGAGATCCCACACGTGTTCGATTGGTGGAAGATCCGGAGAGTACGCTGGCCACGGAAGCATCTGTACACCTCGTAGAGCCTGTTGGGAGATGCGAGCAGTGTGTGGGCGGGCATTATCCTGCTGAAACAGAGCATTGGGCAGCTCCTGAAGGTACGCGAGTGCCACCGGCCGCAGCACATGCTGCACGTAGCGGTGGGCATTTAACGTGCCTTGAATACGCACTAGAGGTGACGTGGAATCATACGCAATAGCGCCCCAAACCATGATGCCGCGTTGTCTAGCGGTAGGGCGCTCCACAGTTACTGCCGGATTTGACCTTTCTCCACGCCGACGCCACACTCGTCTGCGGTGACTATCACTGACAGAACAGAAGCGTGACTCATCGGAGAACACGACGTTCCGCCATTCCCTCATCCAAGTCGCTCTAGCCCGGCACCATGCCAGGCGTGCACGACTATGCTGTGGAGTCAATGGTAGTCTTCTGAGCGGACGCCGGGAGTGCAGGCCTCCTTCAACCAATCGACGGGAAATTGTTCTGGTCGATATTGGAACAGCCAGGGTGTCTTGCACATGCTGAAGAATGGCGGTTGACGTGGCGTGCGGGGCTGCCACCGCTTGGCGGCGGATGCGCCGATCCTCGCGTGCTGACGTCACTCGGGCTGCGCCTGGACCCCTCGCACGTGCCACATGTCCCTGCGCCAACCATCTTCGCCACAGGCTCTGCACCGTGGACACATCCCTATGCTGGAAATGCCTCCGTTGACGGCGGCCTGGCATTCTTAGCTATACACGTGTCCTGTGGCACACGACAACACGTTCTACAATGACTGTCGGCTGAGAAATCACGGTACGAAGTGGGCCATTCGCCAACGCCGTGTCCCATTTATCGTTCGCTACGTGCGCAGCACAGCGGCGCATTTCACATCATGAGCATACCTCAGTGACGTCAGTCTACCCTGCAATTGGCATAAAGTTCTGACCACTCCTTCTTGGTGTTGCATTTGCTCTGTCAGTCAGTGTAAATATTTGGAATTGACGGTAGGCGATTTGAGAGTTTCGAATGCGGTAGTGATGATTATTATTTTGAATACATCCACTAAATGGTAGACGTGTGTTGGGAATTATACATTGCTTCCCTAAAAACTTCATTGCACAGGCTGAGATTGTGTTTGAGTTGGAGAATTGTTCGTCACGTATATTTATTTTCGAGTTCACGTATTGTAACGAGATGGAGACTTACTGCATTTTCCAACTTGCATTCGTTTAATAGTAAGAGACGTGGTTCCATGTGTATTGAAATGTCAGAGTTTGTTTGAAATTGTTAGTTCGCCTGATATGCTAGGGGATGCGTAGTACGACCCATTTTTACGCCCGACCATAGAGTTTTTTTGCTAGGGGCTTTACGTCGCACCGACACAGATAGGTCTTATGGCGACGATGGGATAGGAAAGGCCTAGGAGTTGGAAGGAAGCGGCCGTGGCCTTAAGTAAGGTACAGCCCCAGCATTTGCCTGGTGTGAAAATGGGAAATCACGGAAAACAATTTTCAGGGCTGCCGATAGTGGGATTCAAACCTACTATCTCCCGGATGCAAGCTCACAGCCGCGCGCCTCTACACGCACGGCCAACTCGCCCTGTGACCATAGATTTAGGACGTCACATGTTATCCTTGGAGTTACTGATGATGAGACGTCCTAGTTCACGCCCGACGATAGAATTTTCAAAGTATCGTGTACATAGAGATTAGTGTTAGGACGTACAGATTTTAAGTGAGCCCGGCGATAGGTCTGGGATGTCAGCTGTACATACTCAAGTCTCAGATTAGATGTTTCTTTTGTTTTTGCGAAGTGACCTGGGCGAAGGTAGCATCTGCAGTAAAATATGAAATATGAAGAGGGTTAGATCGATAATAATGAGGCCAACTGGTGCGTAGCTCCAACAGCTGGAAGGTGTTCCCTAAGATAACTGGGCCGCTATCGGTGAATGAGGGTTGCCCAAATATTGGATATCGACCTGATGGAGATTAAATATTTTTACTGTAATTCTCCATGCGTGTTGAGTTTTAATGACTTCGATATGTTATTTTATTTTACGGACTTAATTGTTTTGTCGTTCTGACGTCCGTTTCGTTTTGATAGTGTGCATATTGACACTCAGTGTATTAGTGTGAGACTTGAGTTGCGAATGCGGTTTCGATTCGTCAGCCTGTAATATTATTTTTATTTTCAATCTTTGTCGTACTTTCATTTTATTCGTAGTTGAATTCGATTAAGTGATCACTTTATAGGTAGTGTGTTGGGAGAAACAATAAGTAGATGGATCTGTAATGGTAGTCATTGTTTTTCAAAGGAAAGAATTCCTTAATGTTGTAGTATTTTTCAATGTGGACTGGTAATTTTATTAAGCGTAACAAAACCATTTCTAACCTGAAAATCGGTTTGATAATAATACTTTTCAAGTGATTTACCACTTTTTAATTAACTTCAGTGTTTGGCATTTCTCCTAAATGCGTGATGAATAAGTGTTTCCTGCATTTCGCAATTTTGTTCCTTTAGAACGACGTAACGTAAGATCCTCGCAGATCATGTTGTTGTTGGTTCCTTCCGAACAGCTGTTTGGGTGATGCACATTTAGCATCGGGATTACCTTATCACTTAAGGGTGTCATGAATGACAAATACATGGTGGAATTTTATTTCAATTGTGAATGATGCTGTTAACTCGTAGTGAACACCATGCTTTCCGATAATATTTCGCAACCTGTCCAAAGCAACTGATAGTCAATTTGGTTCGATTGAGGGTCCATTCGGCGGGTGTTCCGTATCCGTAAAGGGTATTCGACTGGTGGATAACCTTAATTGAGAGGAAATCAGGCGTTCTACTTGTTGAAAGTCAGATTTTCCACGGATCGTGTGGATTAATTCTCAGTTCTCGTTTGGAGTAATAGGTGCCGGGTTTTCAGGTCTTTCCTTTTTCAGTTTTTCAGTTTCGCTGTCCACCAATGTACTAATTTCTCCGAAGCAACTCTTCGATATTGTGAGAAATAAATCGACGCTATGCAATGTGACTGCGTTTGAAACATTCAATAATAAATAATTTATAATTTTTTTTATTTCAAGGATTTATATTAAAATAATAATGTTTTCGTGTCATTTCGATTTTAATAAAAGTTAGTAAGTACATATTTGCTCCTCATTTCAAGTAGTTAGGCTCTCTTCTGAACCCCATCGTTTGGTTAAGATCGTGACCGAATTTATTCCCGCAACGACCCATGATTTAAGAGTTCTATAGTGTTCTACTGTAGCAGCCGTGGCCGACCAACGATGGAATGGTAAGTTCAAATGTTCAATACCACAGTGGTCATATAACCTGATTCGGACATTTTAACAACTGATCCACTGGGCATTTCTTTTGAGCAAGTCTCTCTTTGCCTTACCCCTTTCATTATAACAAAGGGTGGGATAGCATATCCAACAGCATTAGCACACACCATTACTGTTACCGTAGATCCCTTTTCTGCCGTGGTGCTGTGCAACAGGTTTTTCTTTCCTTTTTTCACTTATAATCTTCCCTGCATTAAATATGAGCTGAACACCAGTTTCATCGGCACTGAAAATCCTACCAGGATCTTACAAAACCCAGTCATATCCAACCATTGCCTTTTGTTTATTAAATTTGTTTTTCACACCATTCCCCTGAGCGAACCTAAAAGCCAGTTCTCGTAAGTCGGTCACTGTAAGTCCAAAACCTTTAGAATCGAGAAGAACAAGATGATTGACTAACTGGTCCTCCATAGGTTTGTCCATTGTTGCTCCTTTTCCGAGCTGTCTATTGGTAGATATACCAGAGAGTATTCTGGATCTGAGGGTATTCCTTGGAACACTGAAATACTTCGCAACTGTTGCCAACTGAGTTCCATTTTCTTTCACAGCAGACATATATTCTGCATTCCATCGTCCAAGCAGACCTTCGTACAAATATTTCCACGGCATCCTACTCCTATAACCAGTAAGATGAAAAACTATTAACGCGAAACTGCTACTTAATCATCAGTCTCCAACCTTCGGAAGTTACGTTTAACTAAATAAAACAATACAAACATTATAATAAAATCGCATTACAAAAAGATTATAAATATCCCAATACACCACGTTGTCAGATTAATCCTACTAAACTGTAATATTAACGCACCGTTAAACTCTGTCACCAAAAATATATCCCGGTTTAGAGATTCAGGGAGATCTCGACGGTGTCGAAATCTCCCAGCTTGTCGTGTCTAGATCACCCCGAGTTCTATTGGCAGGTAAGAGTTGGCAGCACTTACCAAGCTGAAGGTTTGGCGATTTGGAAATGACATGGCCGCTTCTCCAAAACTTGCCTTGTGTGCCTAACCTCAAATATTATCTTAAACATATCGCATATTTATCTATTTCGTTACATAACCTACTCATTATATTATAGCAAGTTACTTTTAAATCATATATCAGTTACTTACTCAAATTCAACTATTCATATGCGTTGTATTTATAGTGATAATCTTCAGCTAACAGGATGACTATGAGCAGAAAACCATATGGCTCCAATACATGTAGTTACATGAGTACAGTGGTTACCAGTGGCGCTAAACTTAAAAGTGTCGAGTTCTCCCTCATGTCGGGATCTCCCAAAGTTACCTTACGCGTTTACCGAATATTTGTCAGTTCTTCAAAATTAGGTGTTCTTCAGACTCATTGCTCACTGAAACGTTTAGAGATAGCTACTTATCAAGTAGCGAAGTGCGCCGCTAAAGGCCACCCTTGAAACATTTGCACTAATAAATGTCTACCGGAGAATAATTTTCTCATCCCTATATCGTGCCTTACATGTAACGTAAATGCGGCTTATTTACGCGAAATTCATCGGGGAGTAGTATCTTTCCCTTCCACAACATGTTACATTTGTGGAAATGGGGCTCTATTATGCCATGAGCCTAAGAGAGCGAAAGTCCATCATAAAAACAGAGAAAATTCATATGTGGCCCTGGAAAGAAATGTTCTTCTTCCGTTTGTGCTCACCCAGTAATAATTAAACATAAACACATTAAGAATATAGTTTTTGATATTAAATGATGCTGAGTCCCTTTAGTAACTTTTTAAACGTTAAAGGTAACGTATACGGGCATGATTTTGTGGCTCTTTCCTATCTATTACAGTGTAAAGACCTAGTTTCTTCTCGTGACAGTTTCAGAAAATTTCGAAAATATATCTGTGAAGTAGGTTGCACAGCTCGAGTATTTTACGCGTAATAGTTTCTTGGTCTTAAGACCCACTACCTACATTTGAAGTTTTTCAGAAGCTCCGAGGAGAAGAAAATTTTGTCAAGGAGAAATTTCTTTGCAGGCCAGTAAATCTACGGCCAAAAGACGTATTTGAGAATCTTCAAATACCACGGGACTGTCCGGCTCCATGGCTGAATGGTTAGCGTGCTGTCCTTTGGTCACATGTGTCCCGGGTTGGATTCCCGGCAGGTTCGGGAATTGTAACCATCATTGGTTAATTCACAGGCAAGGGGGCTGGTTGTATGTGTCGTCTACATCATCATGCAATTCTCATCACGTCGCGCAGGTTAACTACGGGGTGTCAAATCAAATAACCTGCATCTGGCAAACTGAACATATCATCGGACACTCCCGGCACTAAAAGCCATACCCCATTTCGTTTACCACGGGACTGAGCCGGGATGGGATCCGCCAACTTGAGCTTATAAGGCAAGCGCTCTACCGTTTGAGCTATTTAGTCCGTCAGTTATAGAACCAGTCATAGATTTGGTTAATTGATGCTGAAGTGCAATGCGGGACTTTTTTCGGAATGTATCCAAGACGCTTGTTTCCATCTGGTATGCTCATTCTCAACCTTACTCACTCATCTACTTAGCACTCTTGTCCACAGTTCGCAAACAATAAGCAGTACGTGACTCTAGGAACAGATACCATTAACCACTTTCAGAGGCCAAAGGAACGATTACAACTGGGCATCAACGATGCCACATTAGGAACGCAGTCTGTATTCAATGTGCCATCAAAGCGCTACGTGCTCGATGCTCATGTTAAGTCCATAGAACTAGGGAAAGTTACTAATTATACCCTTGTTGACCGAGCGAGTTGGCTGCGTGTTTCGAGCCGCGTACCTGTAAGCTTCCATTCGGGAGATGGTGAGTTCAAACCCTGCCATCGGTAGCTCTGAAGACTATTTTCTATTGTTTTCCATTTACACACCAAGCAAATTCTGGGGATGTACTTCGATTAAGGCCACGGCTGCTCCCCCTCCAGTCCTAGCACTTTCCTATCTCATTTTCATCGAAAATCTATCTTAAGTAACCTCAACTTGCAAAAGAAATAAACACCTTGTATTGGGAGATTATAGCATAGTTTATTAGCTGTTCTCTGTATCAGGAATACATTCTAATTTTTTAAAAAAGCTTTAAATGAAGCTTGGTGGTGCCCGAACTGCAGACATTTTTCACACATACGGTGTCAGACCCGCAGAAGAAACACAGGGAACCAACACGACATAGAGAGGCGACGACTCATAAGCCTCTGTTTTGTGTGTAATATTTCCGTTGTTTATTCTTAAGCTAAGAAAATTAATTGATTAGTTCTTCATAAATTTGAATATATGCATGAATTGCGCCCATTTACTTCATGTTTCTCGGCACAAGCAGTTTTGCTATCATAATGATTCAGGTAATCTCATGCTTTTTCAGGTGAACCCGTGATAGTGAATTGCTAAATTCGTGATATGTAACGGGTTAACCTCAGTTCGATAACGTCTATTATTTATTCACTCATAGTAATAGAAAACATAAACTGGATAACTATATATAATTGTATTCATATATTTTTTCTTTTGTCTCGTACTCCTCAGTCCTCTAGTTTAAATTTAAAAAATAGTAATTGTGCAAACTCTTGGAAGATAAAAGAATGTTACCAGCATTATGAAATTAGCATATCATATTATACCTAGGCCTATGTCAATAAGCAGAACACCACAAAATAAGAAAATAACAATTAAACGAACAAATAACCTACAAATTGTCCTCGTTACATAATGATCTGTACGTCACAGTTTAATCAGAATCACTACTTATTTCTCAGCAGTCCCACATGATCACCATTTTTTTCTTAACGTTTTGGCACTTGAAATGGTACTAAATATGACAGAAGTTACATTTTGTCCACGTAGCTAGCGCCATCTCTCTTCCTCCCATCTTAATTATAGCGCTCTCCACAGCTTCCACAATCCCAGTCATCCTTTCGGGGTTTCATTGTTTTACTGGCTTTTGATATTTAACCTTAAGTAGTGGCTCGCCCGATAATATAGTATATAGGCGGTTTAGGGACAAGTTTCTTTACACCAGATGGTCCAGACACAGGTTTCTTGATACAAACACATTTTTAGATAAATCACTCCAGCACTCGCTGTTACTTGGCGTACAGATGGGTCATTTCACATCTCAGGAACAGCCAAAATGTTTTGAATACTGTGCACATTATGAACTGCTTTTTCATCAGTCTTTCTGGTGTCACTGTAGAGGTTGGGTAATTAAATAGCTTCGTCAAAAATGGCATCACTATTAAATGGAAATATTCCAATTTTTTTCATCACGTTTTACAGTTACAGAGGCAGCGTATGCCGATTGATACGACGGATAGAGAAGTCTATTGAAATTAAATTTATTTGATATTTCCTATTTTTTGTCGCATGGAGAGAGAGAGATTTATTAAAGAAATAAATCGTCCATCCTCCAGTGAGGCTGACCATTTGGAACCGGAATACAGTTTCAATTTCAATGGAGTTTAAAAATATCAAGAAATGAAAATGTAGTCGTTGAAGCTGTTATCTTCTTTTTTCCCCGGGGTTGGTGGGGGAGAAATGTCAGTCACGTTCTCAGGTACAGATGGAAGTGAATGATTTGCAGAGAGTCCCTCAGTATCTGTATTACTATTTTTTCTAACTCGCAGAATGGAACTTTCAAGTTTTGTAGGAACTCATCCTGGAAATACTTTTCAGTGTTTTGTAGGCACCCACATCGAATGGTTATAATAAATATGTAGCGTGAGAGGGAAATGTGACCGTGTAAGTTTGATATTCAGAAGCTATGTTGATCACTTCTGAACTGAAATGACTTGCATGCGAATCCATGAACCCAGATGAAACCTTTCAGGAAATACTTGAACCATTCAAACATTATACCTGTTTTAATCCATCATTTGAGAGAAAGACGAATCAGTGATCATGGTAAAGCAGTTTCATTACGACCATCTACCATCCTCACTCCGGCTCCATGGCTAAATTGTTAGCGTACTGTCCTTAGGTCAAAGGGGTCCCGAGTTCAGTTCCTGGCAGAGGCGGGAATTTTAGCCATCATTGGTTAACTTCGCTAGCACGAGGGCTTGGTGCATTTGTTGTCTTCATCACGACGCTCAGGTCGCCTACGGGAGTCAAATCAAAAGACCTGCTCCTGGCGAGCCGAACATGTCTTCGGACACTCCCGGCACTAAAATTCATACGCCACATCATGTACTCTTTTAAAAATAACCATAGGTAGGATACTTCTTCCATTTGCATTATTGCAACCAACAACTCTTTCTGCGCATGACTGATTATAAACATACTTTGTGCCAATATTATTTATTTAGTTATTTCCTTATCTGGCGAACTTCAATTAGTCATGCCAGTCCAACGAATACTACAGTCGTCTGCCAGGCCGCGCTCACGTAGAGTGAAGCCGACTTCAGTTAACGTATTCGCTATAGAAAACATTACCTTGTGGTGTCTAGCAATGTTTAGAGTAACTCCATGCTCAAATAAACCCAGGACATGTGCTTGTGTTTCAGTCTCATTGCAGTAATATTCATGATCCTGCGGGCACAACCGGATATGCTACCACATTTCCAGTCATATTAAGGCCATTCCTCCAATTGCTGCACGATTGACCGTTATGGTGACGGACCCAACGCATCATCTACGTCGCCAAAACTACTGAACCTAACAATATGAGGTTAATCCCCCCATGGAGCAACAGCCCCCAAGAGTGTTGGCCTACCAAGCGACAGCTCGTCGACCCGGAGGCCTGCAGATTATGAGGTGTCGTGAGGTCAGCACGACGAATCCTTTTGGCCGTTATTCTTGGCTTTCTTGACCGGAGCCGCCCTCTCACCGTCAGATAGCTCTTTATTTGTAATCACGTAGGCTGAGTGGACCTCGAACCTGCCCTCAGATCCAGGAAAAAATCCCTGATCTGACCGGTCTCGATAGATCGGGGAATCCGGATAAGAGGCAGGCGCGCTAATCCTATGGTGAACAAAATAAAAAATGGAAGATGCCGAAACACAAAAGAAAATCAAATTACTACATATTGAACTAAGGAAACGTAGCCTACACAAAAATCATAGCTATATAAACAAAATACACAATATAGAGATGCCATCAGTCAGAATCGTCGGAATCGCTGCTATCACATTGTTCAGAATCGATATCAGGTTGTAGAGATTGCATGTCATTATATTCCATTTCTGGTTCTCTCAAAAGCTACCATACGTCGTGACTTATTTTGCTACGCTTTCTTTATGGAGGAGTACGTAAGCTTGTAACGAACGAGTGTGATGTGATGAGCAGTCTATTAATCAAATCCACATTTGTATTGAACCCATGAAATGAAATGGCGTATGGCTTTTAGTGCCGGGAGTGTCCGAGGACAAGTTCAGCTCGCCAGATGCAGGTCTTTTGATTTGACTCCCGTAGGCAACCTGCGCGTCATGATGAGAATGAAATGATGATGAAGACGACGCATACACCCAGCCCCCGTGCTAGCGAAATTAACCAATGATGGTTAAAATTCCGACCCTGCCGGGAATCGAACCCGGGACCCCTGTGACCATTGAGCCATGGAGCCGGCATCAAACCCATGGCCTGACCTCAAAGAGTTCAGTACCAACTCTAAACGTCATCCTTGTAAATAATTCTCTACATTTTCTATTTTGCTTATTTCTAACTTCTTGTGCTTCTTAAAAAAGTTGACCGATTGGAAGAACACAAGACGCAACTATGCATTTTCTATGGAAAAGAATTGTCTTTACACCTGCAAGCATCGAGTAAAATGAATACTCCTTAATGCACAATTCTCTTGTGGCTTTCGCGTATTCATGGAATTTATCGAGGTCGATAGGAAATCCGCTATTCATGCACTCTAAAATGACAAGGAAGCACTTAATAATCTCAACATCGACACTACCGGTAGTTATTTCGGCAGAATTTTCAGAGTTTCGAAAAAAAAGTACGGGTTTTGTTCCCATCATTAGCGTTTCCTTTCTGTTTTTTCGACATATCTACTAGTAAACCAAGCGCATTTCGGAACCTTTCGTGTGCTAGTTTCTTCTTTTCTGCTATTTTGTGTTTTTTCTCAGCTCCTAGAGCCTGCCATGATTTTATATCGAGACGATAAGAAAAATGCAAAACGCATTCAAATTTTTTTATCCTTGTATGCAGAGGTGAGAGGCCCAGAGAAAGAAAATTGCTGTCAACAGTGTTATCTAACATGAACCTTTCATTGTTCATTTCTCTGGGCTTGGCACCACATATATAACTAGTCTGTGTGGACACACACGCAGCTAGGGCATTGCAAATTTTGCCATCGATCATGCAGGAAATCACTGTTTCCTCCGTGTCATTTATTACTATTTTAGTGGGTAGCATTATGGCAGAAAGGAGTTTCAATTTTAGCCTGACATTCTCATGAGCTTCATAACAAGACGAATTTTGTACGGCAATGATCACCCAGTAATGAGAAAATGTTGTTTCTCCAAATTTACAACAACGTTTAGCAAAACAAAGGATAAACTTTTTATTAGCAGATAAACTCGAGTGTCTATACTTTTTTCCACGACAGTAGTTTCTTTCGCGTCAGCAAATCGAACGTCGAAAAATGTTCGACGCGACATTTGCAAAGTCATCCTGAAAAATAAGTGAAATTGTATTTGCGTTCCAATCATTTGCAAACAAACGGAAGTGTTATGTACAACTGATGAGTTACTAGTTCCTAAACATAATTTAAAACACCTGTATAATGAGATATAATTGAATAAAGTCCGGCTCCATGGCTAAATGGTTAGCGTGCTGGCCTTTGGTCACAGGGGTCCCGGGTTCGATTCCCGGCAGGGTCGGGAATTTTAACCATCATTGGTTAATTTCACTGGCACTGGGGCTGGGTGTATGTGTCGTCTTCATCATCATTTCATCCTCATCACGACGCGCAGGTCACCTACGGGTGTCAAATCGAAAAGACCTGCATCTGGCGAGCCGAACATGTCCTCGGACACTCCCGGCACTAAAAGCCATACGCCATTTCATTTCATTGAATAAAATTGAATAAAACGCAAGTACAAACTGACTTAAGTATTTTTTATTGTCAGATTTACACATGATCTATTCTCATGCTGCTCACGGTTGAGTTTAATGACACAGGAAAGAAAAAATGTATGCAAACTTACCTCTAAATTCACATAAACACATCTACGACACCCATTCGCTACTAGCAATAGAAACACGACCATATTCATCCAGTAAACGCAGACGAACGGCGCGGTCGCATGGTAAACCCGATCTGTGCACCCCAGGTGGTAGGCCGTTCGGACCTTTGTTCCTTTCTTCGAAAACGAACATTATTTCGTGGAAGTATGGTTTGCCTACTCTAAGAAAAATGAACTGGTTTATCTGAGTAGGCAGCTACGAAAATTTACGTTTGGCCAGCTAGATTATGCAATGCCGGGCTGAGTGGCTCAGACGGTAAGGGCGCTGGCCTTCTAACCCCAACTTGGCAGGTTCGATCCTGGCTCAGTCCAGTGGTATTTGAAGGTGCTCAAATACGACAGCCCCGTGTCGGTAGATTTACTGGCACGTAAAAGAACTCCTACGGGACTAAATTCCGGCACCTCCGAAGACCTTAAAAAAGTAGTTAGTGGGGCGTAAAGCAAATATTATTATTATTATTATTATTATTATTATTATTATTATTATTATTATTATTATTATTATTATTATTATTATTAGACTATGCAAAGGGCCGATGACCTTAGATGTTAGGCCCCTTTAAACAAGAAGCAAGATTATACAAATATCACTCTGTGCAATGGTTTAAAGGAGCATGTACCGAGCTCGATACCTGCAGTCGCTTAAGTGCGGCCAGTATCCAGTATTCAGGAGATAGTAGGTTCGAACCCCACTGTCGGCAGCCCTGAAAATGGTTTTCCGTGGTTTCCCATTATCACACCAGGCAAATGCTGGGGCTGTACCTTAATTAAGGCCACGGCCGCTTCCTTCCCACTTCTAGCCCTTTCCTGTCCCATCGTCGCCATAGGACCTATCTGTGCCGGTGGGACGTAAAGCAACTAGCAAAAAAAAGGGAGCATTTTCCTCAAGGAAATTACCCGTTTTCGTTTCTGACAAAGCTCACACGACTTCTAAAATTCAAGATCATGAAGAATCCCTTCAAATTTTCAGGAGTCCAAAAACATATCCTTAGGACTTAGCAAATTATTATTATTGTATCATTATTATTATTATTATTTGTGATTTAGTGCAGTTGTTTCCCAGTTCTTTAACCACAAACAATGGCTGAGTGGATTAACAAATAGCCCAAAGCTTCAGAATATCCGTTACTTTGTAACAGCTATGGGCATTAGAGATATTTTCCAATACGTAGCTTCCCTTATACGGATATATTCTAACTATTTTAAGTTAAAATCTCACAGAGAACTTGTGTGAGTCCAGTATGTTGTTACTCAGAAATTCATCGCAGCCCCTTATGAATGTTTCAGTCCTCCGAACCCAAGAGGATGACAGGGTTCAAATACCATTTAACGAATGAGGTACTTCTCAGAAACAACCAAGCAAGCGAACTGGCATTCTGTGGGTGCCGTCAAAATCAGCAAGGTTTATTTAAATAAGGATGAAAATTTAATCATTTGATTCATTAAGCGGGCTGGATAAATATTTTAGAGCAAAATAAATATGAAATAGTTTTGCAATACCTATAGAATACTTTTCCTGCGTGATAGTGTAGCCTAATAGTGGGAGCAGGAAACATTGACCAAGCTGTAAAGAAATGCATATCTATTTGGTTTGCTATGACACTAGTGGTAAACGGGTATATTTCTCCATGTTTTTTTACTGTTGTTGGGTTCTCACACTGCACAAATAGACCCGAGTATTTTTCTGTAGCACCGACCATGTTGGCTGTGCGGTTAAGGTTGCGTAGCTGTGAACTTGCATTCGCAGATGGTGGGTCCAAATCCCACCGTCGGCATCCCTGGAAATGGTTTTTCTTGGTTTCCCATTTCCACTCCAGGAAAATGCTGGGCTGTGCCTTAATTAAGGCCACTGTCGCTACTTTCTCAATCCTTGTCCTTTCTCACCATTGGGATTCTTAAAGTTAAAAGTCACATCCTTGTGGCTAGGATTCCTTGTAAATCAATTAATCAACATTGATCTGTATTTGGGGCATTCGCCCAGGTGGCAGATTCCCTACCTGTTGTTTTCCTAGCCTTTTCTTAAATGATTGCAAAGAATTTGGAAAAAAATTGAACATACCCCTTGGTAATTTCTTTTTTTTTTTTGCTAGTTGCTTTACGTCGCACCGACACAGATAGGTCTTATGGCGACGATGGGACGGGAAAGGGCTAGGAGTGGGAAGGAAGCGGCCGTGGCCTTAATTAAGGTACAGCCCCAGCATTTGCCTGGTGTGAAAATGGGAAACCACGGAAAACCATTTTCAGGGCTGCCGACAGTGGGGTTCGGACCTACTATCTCCCGAATACTGGATCCTTGGTAAATTATTCCAATCCCTAACTCCTAACTCCCCTACCTATAAACACATATTTGCCCCAACTTCTTCTTTTGAATTCCAACTCTATCTTCATATCGTGAACTTTCCTCCTTTTAAAAAACATCACACAAACTTATTCGTCAACTACCGTCATTCGACGCCATCTCTCCACTGACAGCTTGGAACATATAGACCGATACTTAGTCGAGCAGTTGGTCTCCTTTCTGCCACGTCTAACAATAATAATAATTTTATTGGCTTTACGTTCCACTAACTACTTTTTTGTGGTTTTCGGAGACTCCGAGGTGCCGAGATTTAGTCCCGCAGGAGTTCTTTTACGTGCCAGTAAATCTACCGACACGAGGCTGACGTATTTGAGCACTTTCAAATACCACCGGACTGAGCCAGGATCGAGAGCCAAGTTGGGGTCAGAAGGCCAGCGCCTCAACCGTCTGAGCCACTCAGCCCGGCTCTCCCAAGTCTTCCCAGCCCAAATTTTGCAACATTTTTATAATGCTACTCTTTTGTCGGAAATTACCCAGAACAAATCGAGCTGCTTTTCTTTTGATTTTTTCCAGTTCTCGAATCCTTGCGTCGAGGAAAACCTTTGATGTTATTTTTTGCTAGTTGCTTTACGTCGCACCGTCACAGATAGGTCTTATGATGGGGCAGGAGAGGGCCAGGAGTGGGAAGGAAGCGTCCGTGGCCTTAATTAAGGTACAGCCCCAGAATTTGCCTGGTGTGAAAATGGGAAACCACGGAAAACCATCTTCAGAGCTGCCGACAGTGGGGTTCGAACCCACTATCTCCCGAATACTGGATACTGGCCGCACTTAAGCGACTGCAGCTATCGAGCTCGGTCTTTGATGTGTCAGTGCAACGTTAAAACACTAGAAAATAACTTTAAAAATACATTGTTATGCTTCGAGGATTAACATGTGCCTGTGAATATTTAGATTGTTTGACAAATCTATTATATGCTGCTGTATAAAGATATTTTGCCCCAATAATAATACTCCGATTCCCACTATGAGACGAGGGGGAATATACATAGTCCGGTGCGCGTGTTTTCCAATGTCATCCAAACTATCGATTTCCCACGCCCTAGATAGCGTCTGGTCTGCTTGTTGGTCCCCCGATGGCTAACACAGGTCGACCAGCGTGAAGTCACCACTGAATCGTCCATTTCCCTTTCGTCAGGTTTCAGGGAGAAGGTTGAGTGTGCGATATTTTCCATTAAATTTATTCCGGCAGTATTATGTGGTACGCCTGGATTATTGCTGTTGTATTTGGAAGTTGGACGTGTTTGTGATCTGGCTCTATGTAAATACTTTCTCCTTGCCTTCATCTCCACAACATAACGTAAACAATTGTGTGGATCTGCTATGGTTTTTCCCTTCATGTTAAACCTCCTAAACTGGGAAGTAGCACCAAATATTAATTGAATAAGTAAAGATTTCTTCAGTTAAGCTATTCATCACCTTGAAAATAAGAGAGAAAATTTCAGTCCGATAATATTATTTATTTTACGTCCCACTAATCTTTTTTTACGGTTTTTGGAGATGCCGAGGTGCCGGAAGTTAGTCCCGGAGGAGTTCTTTTGCGTGCCAGTAAATCTGCCGACACGAGGCTGACGTATTTGAGCCCCTTCAATTACCACCGGACCTAGCTAGGATCGAACCTGCCAAGTTGGGGCCAGAAGGCCATAGTTTCAACCGTCTGAGCCACTCAACACGGTAAATTTCAATTTAAAATCACGAATCGAACTCTCGTCTTAGAGCGAGCGATTTTTCAGCTGGGCTGTTAGTAGCATCATAATCTTTTTGTTAGATTGATCACAGCTTAACCGAGCGAGTTGGCTACGCCGTTCGAGCCACGTAGCTGTGAGCCTGCATTCCGGAGTTAGTGCGATCCAACCCATGAAGAAGGTTTTCTGTGATTTCCTATTTTTATACAAAGCAAATTCTGAGGCTGAACCTTAAATAAGACATCAGAGCTTCCTTCCCATCCCTAGCCCTTTCCTCTCCCATAGCCCCCATAAACGTAAATTAACCAGTGCGACTTTCAAACATTTGATTGCAGCTCATTTCACGATAGTATTAGAAACAACAACAGCAGCAGCAACATCATTTTAGTTAATTAGTAAATTACTATAATACTCTGATTATCTTTGTAATTTCTTCGGCGTTACTCCCCTCGTCTCACAGGAGTAGTCGTTAGTGTTGAGGACATCGTTTTTTCGAGCTTTCGCGCGGTTAATCTACACGCATTCAAAATCAATACCTATTTGAATATTCTCTGGAATGGGCTTTAATATTTTGATTTTAACATTTCGTATTTCAAACACCAGTCATATAGGTTAAGAAAGTATTTAGAGAAGCGTTTTTATAACATGGTGGTCAAGATGTTGACTCCGTAATACAAGGCACAGTTTCGAGTCTCCGTGTCGATACACGGCACTACCACACGTATTGGGTCAGAAATAACAAACTGTAAAAAACGTTCGCATGTGAGCTTGGATTCGGGAGATGGTTGGTTCGAATCCCAATGTCGGCAGCCCTTAAAGATGATTTTCCGTTGTTTCCCATTTTCACACCAGGCAAATGCTGGGACTGTACTTTGATTAAGGCCACGGCCGCTACCTTACCAGTCGAAAACCTTCGGTGTGTTAGTGCGACGTTAAATCTCTAGCAGAAAAAGAAGCTGTAAAAATTCAGAAATACGAAATAAGACATTTTAAGATAATACAGAGAAGCAAAAGAAAGCGAAAAATAGAAAGGAAAACCGGAAAGTTCAATGGTGACTCGAACCCGTACACCTTACATTACGGAACCATAACTCTTCTCGGAAAGCTGGCTTATGCGTTAGATAATTGCTGGTGTTTGAAATTGAAACGCTAAAATCTCAAAACGTAAAGCAAATTCGAGAGAATTTACAAATACGTGTTGAGTTTGTACTCATGTAGATTAATCTCGTGCAAGCTTGACAAATCGGTACCCACCACACTATACTGTAGACCAGGGGTCGACGAACTACGATCGGCCACTTCGTTTTTCTATGGCCTGCGAGCTAAGAAAGAAGTTTTCATTTACAAATACTGAAACATTTAAAAGTGGGATAATATTTCATGGAGTGCTAAAATTATATGGAATGAATATTTCAACGTCTATGAAGCTGTATCTGAACATTCCCACGCAATTCGATCCGTAGGCCCTATAGTGTACGGCTGGTTCCGCTCTCTACCGGCCGGCTTCGACTTGAGTAGTTGCGAGTAAGACAAGTGTGTAGCGCTACTATATTTTCGCATTCGCACGTTCCTTCGTGGTCTCTGCTGTGATGACACGCAGTTATAATTAGGCAGCGTTACCATAGCCACTTGTATTTATGTTCTACTACATTTTGTTCTCTTTTCACTACCAGTGCATATCCATCAAGTCACTGTGGAAACCGCAAAAGAAGAGAAACTTGGACTTCGAGTGTCAAGTTTTTAAGGCAGAGTTGAGTGATAATATTATTTTGTTACTGAATTTGACGGCAAAGCGTTGTATTTACTGAGCAGTGATACTATAGCTATACCAAAATAGTACAATATACATCGGCATTACGAAACTCAGCATTCGTCACAATACTGTATTCCCAACTCACAGGGAAGGGACGACTAGAAATTAGAAACTTTAAAGCGAATTATTTTCATTATAACGCAGTTTTTCATAAAAATGAAAATGATTCTCCAACTAAAGTACGTTTAGAAATAGTTATTTTAGCCAAGGAAGGAAAATCGTTTACTGATGGTGAGTTAATTTCATGTTTCACTGTAGCAGCCGAATGTATATATCCAGAGAAATTGAACTTATTTAATTCTGTCGGTCTTTCCTTGAAAACAGTTTCTCGAACAGTTGAGGACATTGGGAGCAACATCAGTAACCGATTATTTCATCATCATCATCATCTGTTTACCCTCCAGGTTCGGTTTTTCCCTCGGACTCAGCGAGGGATCCCACCTCTACCGCCTCAAGGGCAGTGTCCTGGAGCTTCAGATTCTTGGTCGGGGATACAACTGGGGAGAATGACCAGTACTTCGCCCAGGCTGCCTCACCTGCTATGCTGAACAGGGGCCTTGTGGAGGGATGGGAAGATTGGAAGGGATAGGCAAGGAAGAGGGAAGGAAGCGGCCGTGGCCTTAAGTTAGGTACTATCCCGGCATTCGCCTGGAGAAGTGGGAAACCACGGAAAACCACTTCCAGGCTGGCTGAGGCGGGAATCGAACCCACCTCTACTCATTTGACCTCCCGAGGCTGAGTGGACCCCGTTCCAGCCCTCGTACCACTTTTCAAATTTCGTGGCAGAGCCGGGAATCGAACCCGGGCCTCCGGGGATGGCAGCTAATCACGCTAATCACTACACCACAGAGGCGGACAACCGATTATTTAACAAGGCAAATGATTTCGAGTGGTATTCCTTGGTTCTTGGACAGCCGATAGACGTTACAGATACTGCTCAGTTGTTGCTGTTTATTCGAGGAGTCAATGCTGACATTGAAGTTACTGAAGAATTAGCTTTGTGTCTGTGACACAAAAACCTAGGACAGGAGTTTTCAGGAGGTGAGGCGTCAAATCCTGTTACAGCAGCAGCATCTACTTGAATGAGTAACTACCTATTATAAAGGTGCAAGTACACGGAAACTAATGTGTCCTGGGGCTGAGCCGATTTTAACAGAAAGATTGTAAATTCTAATTGGTGATATTTGATATGTTTTTATTTTCTATTTTTGATAATATATGTATTTGAGTCAAACAGTTAAAGTTATTTATGGTAGCCTTATTATAAAGCTCCTACCATTTTGTAAAATTAGTAGGGGGGTCAGTCAACATAGTACCAGTATTGCAGCTTTTTCATGAACACGACCTAAGAGGAACCTTTTATGCTATGCCATTAATTATTATTATCATTATTAATTTTCTAAATTGAGGGATCTTAGGGTGACCTATGGGCCCCCTTTTACCTGCATTTTCGGCAACTTATAAATAAATTAATATGCATTCATTTTAAATTTTATTTCATCGGAAGTCGCCAAGTGATATTTAGGCCTACAGCCAGTTGTGGTACAAGAATTAACATTACCGAGTTCGATAACTGCAGTCGCTTAAGTGCGGCCAGTATCCAGCATAAGGGAGATAGTGAGTTCGAACCCCAATGCCAGGTAATTGAAAAATGCTACGAGAGGAATAGACAGTTGTGTTTATATTTCGTGGATCTAGAGATGGGAAAAAGCGAACATCTTGGTGGAATGATGAAGTGAGAGCAGTTTGTAAACGTAAACATAAGACTTATCAGAAATGGCTACAAACAAGGGCTGATGCAGACAGGGAATTGTACGTAGATGAAAGAAACAGAGCGAAACGAATGGTTGTTGAATCCAAAACGAAGTAGTGGGAAGATTTTGGTAATAACCTGGAAAGCCTAGGTCAAGCAGCAAGGAAACCTTTCTGGACAGTAATAAAGAATCTTAGGAAGTGATGGAAAAAGGAATTGAACAGTGTTTTGAGTAACTCAGGTGAACTCATAATAGATCCCAGGGAATCGCTGGAGAGGTGGATGGAATATTATGGAAATCTTCTCCATGTAAAAGGGAATCTTCATTGTGGTGTTACGAACAACCGAGCTCATGAGGAGGAGGAAAATGACGTTGGTGAAATCATGCTTGAGGAAGTGGAAAGGGTGGCAAATAAACTCCGTTGGCATAAAGCAGCAGGGATAGATGAAATTAGACCTGAAATTGAATCGATTATTTCAGAAAGCAGTCAAGTGCCAAAAAATGAAAAAATGAGTTAATGGCAGAATATGTTACTAAGATGGTATATGGACATTTTGGTATTGAAACCAGTCAAGAAACGTCCTCCTACAATGGTCAGGCATTACGCTGAATTTCGTATTTAGTTCAGAAACCAGTTAATAATAATAATAATTGTACCGGGCGGTACACCTCCACGCCGCTAATTTAAAATGTGCGCCAGTTGAAACTCCTCTGCTGGAGGAAGTCTGAACTTTATTGACGGTATTAATTTTTAAGTTTCTCAGAAGATGTCACTACGTGGAAATTTTGGAGTTTTTGAACTGTGCCACTTTTGATGTATTTTTGTTTTACCGGTAGTAAGAAGTGTGAACTTTCTCTTCTAGAGGACACTACTGAAAAACTACAATGGTGCACCCTAGTGCGATGTGAAAGAACTATTTTTTGGAGAAATTTTTATTTCAAAAGTTTGTTTCTTGTTAAATTTCTTTCTGTTATTGTTTAAGTTGGCTGTATACCCCTCTCTTTCCCCTTGTTTTGTATTTAGCCAATCCCGAATTTCTTTAATTAATTTCTGACCAATCTGATGTATCTTCCCCCAACTTGAATATGTTGCTGTACCCTACCCAATAAAGTGATTGTGGGCGGGTGTTTTCTTCCCTAAAACGCCTCGAACTTTCCGCAAGAGTATATAAACTGCTGATTTTTGGGTCTCTGCGCCACTTCTGTACCATCTCTCAGTGTGTAAAGTACATAGCAGGGGGCGGGTAGCGCCTCTTTCTTCGGCAGCGGTCAACAACAAGGTAATGGCCGATTAATAACTTCTTTCTTTGCTAGCTCAGCAGTTTAACTCTCGGGACGGGTCCGAAGTTTTTCCATAATGTAACCTTCCTTAAAATGTAAAGACCTTTGGTATCTATTCTATCTTTAAACTACATATCGGGATAGAGAGTGCTTAACCCTCTCGAGCTCCCACTCATATTGTTTTGAGGTGAACTTACTTTTCTCAACCTATTCTTCTTTAACGTAATGTAAATTGTTTCCTTCTTAAGTCACCTCTTTAGTATGGGATTAGCCCTTGTATTAACGGCCTAGTGCCAAGTAGGTTTTAAACAAAGAGTATTAGGAGCGCAAGTTCGCCTCCTCTCAAATTGTTATTTTAGAGGTCATGTAATTAATCTTTTCTCACTTAATAGACCTCAGTGGGTTGGGTATTTTACCCCTGTGTCTATGTCCTGAGAGGACAACTTGAAGGTGGAGTTTGGTGTGGCCTTTCAGAGGCTTAATGTTTGAGAGCGAGTAGCTCTTTCTTGAAAATTGAGTGTTGTATGCCTCGAGGAGGCTTTTCTGTGTAATTTGGAGCAAGTGCTCCTGAGCATGAATGGGGTTAAAACTTATTTTGAAGTAAGGTTGGGCTGATTGCCCAAGCATTGTGAAGTCGGGGCGCGAAGCCCAAATCCAGTAAATTGTGTAACTACATTTTGTTGACTTGCTACTCTGTACCTGTCATGCTTGTTGTTTCCTTATTTTGAAAAGAAAATATAACCTTGTTAATTTTACATGAACTCTAATTTCGTAGCTCGAGACCCGTTCACACCCGCACCTTCTTTCACCTCTAACTACCGCAAAAACTCGGTAACAATAATAATAATAATAATAATAATAATAATAATAATAATAATCGTATGGCCTCAGCTACCGTGTGCAGACATTTCAATTTGACGCCATCTGGCTGTCTGCTCGTCAATTTGGACGTTCCGTTTTACTCTAGGCCCCCACTAGATGGCAGACCGAATAAACCGAAACTCTCTTGGGCGTCTATGGCTGAGTTTTAATGAATTTTGTCGGGTAAACACCAAACGTGTCATCAGAGATCTTTTACATGCCGACATCGCACGACATGGAGTGTCTAATGGACTCTTTTCCGCCCTTCAAAAATCCGACTACCTCTGCCGGGTTTGAACCCGCTATCTTGGGATCCGGAGGCCGACACTCTACCACTGATCCACAGAGGCAGCTACCTCCTGTCATGATGAGCAGGCATTGCTGATTTCATCCTTTTGTATCAGCAATGAAGTCTAAACCTATTAAAATATTTTCTATTTCCACAAAAATGACAAAATCCTTTCAAAATTCAAGAATTATCCCATAAAGATATGTTTGCAAAACTCGTTTATTTCAAAAACTAGTTAAGTTGAAAATTTTTCGTTTTTTAACTGCAAAGTTAATAACCACAAGATATTTTTCCTTAGATAGAAAGTGTTAAGATACATAATACTTTCAATCTAAAATATTAAAACCCCTACCACAACATTTTATCTAATGCAACACAGTTTTTTCATTTTCCCAAAAATAACAGACTTGGCGCTTGACTGGTTTCTGAAATAATTGATTCAATTGTGAAGTAGGGTGGGAAGGCAGGGATGAAATAGCTTCATAGTGTAGTAAGATTAGCATGGAGTGTTGGTAAGGTACCTTCAGGTTGGACACAAGCAGTAATTGCCCCTATCTATAAGCAAGGAAACGGGAAGGATTGCAACAACTATCGAGGTATCTCATTGATTAGCATACCAGACAAAGTATTCACCGCCATCTTGGAAGGGAGGGTGTGATCAACGGTTGAGAGGAAGTTGGACGAAAACCAGTGTGGTTTCAGACTACAGAGGGGCTGTCATGGTCACATTTTCAGTATACGCCAGGTAATTGAAAAATGCTACGAGGGGAATAGATAGTTGTGTTTATGTTTTGTAGATCTTGAGAAAGCATAAACTTATGGCAGGATACCGAAGAAGATGATTTTCACCATACTGGGGTACTATGGTATTGAGGGTAGATTATTAAAATAAAACAAACGCATGTATGTTGACAATTGGATTGTAGTGAGAATTGATGGTAGAATGAGTTCTTGGTTCCGGGTACTTACAGGGATCATCTGCTGAAAGGTATTAAAGTGGTAGGGAGGGATTCAGTTAGGTGGAAATGTAGTAAGGAGTCTGGCCTATGCGAACGACTTGGTCTTAATGGCAGATTGTGCCGAAAGCCTTCACTTTAATATCAAGGGACTTGAAAATAGGTGCAATGAGTATGGTATGAAAATTATCCTTTCAAAGACTAAATTGATGTCAGTAGGTAAGAAATTCAACAGAACTGAATGTCAGATTGGTGATACAAAGCTGGAACAGGTAGGCTAGATAATTTCAAGTATTTAAGATGTGTGTTCTCCCGGGATGGTAATATAGTAAGTGAGATTGAATCAAGGTGTCGTAAAGCTAATGCAGTGAGCTCGCAGTTGCGATCAACAGTATTCTCTAAGAAGGAAGTCAGCTCCCAGAGGAAACTATCTTTACATCGGTCTGTTTTCTGACCAACTCTGCTTTACGAGAGCGAAAGCTGGGTGGACTCAGGATATCTTATTCATAAGTTAGAAGTAACAGATATGAAAGTAGCAAGAATGATTGCTGGTACAAACAGGTGGGAACAATGGCAGGAAGGTGTTCGGAATGAGGATATAAAGGCTAATTTAGGAATGAACTCGATGGATGAAGCCGTACGCATAAACCGGCTTCGGTGGTGGGGTCATGTGAGGCGAATGGAGGAGGATAGGTTACCTAGGAGAATAATGGACTATTTTATGGAGGGTAAGAAAAGTAGAGGTAGACCAAGATGACGATGGTTAGCCTCAGTTTCTAACGATTTAAAAATAAGAAGTATAGAACTAAATGAGGCCACAACACTAGTTGCAAATCGAGGATTGTGGCGATGTTTAGTAAATTCACAGAGGCTTGCAGACTGAACGCTGAAAGGCGTAACAGTCTATAATGATAATGTATGTATGTATGTATGTAAGTATGTATGTATGTATGTATGTATGTATGTATGAGGAATTCCCCCCTCTTAATTATTACAGGCTCAGAAAAAGCTTCACCGGGCGAGTTGGCCGTGCGCGTAGAGGCGCGCGGCTGTGAGCTTGCATCCGGGAGATAGTAGGTTCGAATCCCACTATCGGCAGCCCTGAAGATGGTTTTCCGTGGTTTCCCATTTTCACACCAGGCAAATGCTGGGGCTGTACCTTAATTAAGGCCACGGCCACTTCCTTCCAACTCCTAGGCCTTTCCTATCCCATCGTCGCCATAAGACCTATCTGTGTCGGTGCGACGTAAAGCCCCTAGCAAAAAAAAAAAAAGAAAAAGCTTCACTTATTCTAATTCCCTGAGATCTATTTTCTAGAAATATAGCCACCCATTTAGTCACCCTTTCGTCTAGTCCAGTAACACTCATTTTTGCCAGTAGCTTCCAATGATCCACCATATCAAATGCTTTACACAGGTCAATCGCGATACACTCCATTTGAACTCCTGATCCGAGATGTCTGCTATATCTTGCTGGAATCCTACAAGTTGAGCTTCAGTGAAATAACCTTACCTAAACCCGAACTGACTTTTAAGCAAGGTTGTAGTTGTACGAATATTTAGAAAGTTGTGCCCAGGGTTGAATAAATGTATGTTGCTAATACTTGCTCTTCACTTTAGCCACTGAACACTCTAGAACAGTTAAAATGCACTAATGACCATAATTTTATCCATAATAAAAGGATAGGTACCTATTAAAAGTGAAGTGTCTGAATTACACATACGTTTTGGTGCACATATTAGCTATTTTTAGATTTATTTTGGATTTTGAAAAATGTAAATACAACACAGAATAAAGCCGTGTGCACGGCGGGCGAAATAAAACTGTCGCGGGAAATATTTATAAGGCTGACGCAGACTTGACCCTTGTAAGTGAACTGCCCATCACAGGAAATACTGGGAACCGTGATGTCGGGGCACCGATAGGTTTGTCACATGTATACGTGTGCACATCTCCCGCATCTCCCGAGTATGTCATTACGTGTGAGTGAGTGAGATGAGCAGACGTGTTTAGTGACCAGCTGAATGCAACACAAACTGGTGCTCACGATAAAACAGAGCATATTCATCGTCTAATGTTATGCGATGCACGATTCGTCGAAAACCTATGCTGAACTGTTTGCGCGAGAGTTTGACTGTAAGTGTTTTGCCAAACCCTCCAGCAAAGTCTGCAATGCAAAATTTATTGGCAAGTGGGCGTGAAACGGGTTCTGCAGCGAATAAAAACCGTAACTATCTGAAAAGAATTCGAACACCGGAAAACATTGCTGGAATAAAGGAAAGCCTGGAACGAAGTCCAACGAAATATCTGCGCCATTTATCTGTGAAAGTGGAAATTAATAGATCGTCGTGTCAAAACATTATCAAAAATGTCCGACTCGTTGGCTGAACGGTCAGCGTACTGGCCTTCGGTTCGGAGGGTCACGGGTTCGATTCCCGGCTGGGTCGGGGATTTTAACCTTAATTGGTTAATTCCAGTGGCACGGGGGCTGGGTATATGTGCTGTCTTCATCATCATTTCATCCTCATCACGACGCGCAGGTCGCCTATGGTCGTCACATAGAAAGACCTGCACCTGGCGAGCCGAACCCGTCCTGGGATATCCCGGCACTAAAAGCCATACGACATTTCATTTTCATCAAAAATCACCTGCATCTTTATCCTTACAAATTTACTGTTGTGCATGCGTTGCGGTGTCACGACGAACCTTCGCGTGTTGAGTTCTGCCGGTGGTTTCTGAGTGAAGTGGAGTAAGGACTTTGGGATCCTCAGTTTTTCATTTCTTCAGACGAGGTCATTTCCAGCATCTTCTGGTGATATTTTTTTTTTTTTTGCTAGTTGTTTTACGTCGCACCGACACAGATAGGTCTTACGGCGACGATGGGACAGGAAAGGGCTAGGAGTGGGAAGGAAGCGGCCGTGGCCTTAATTAAGGTACAGCCCCAGCATTTGCCTGGTGTGAAAATGGGAAACCATGGAAAACCATTCTTCTGTGATATTAATTAACGAGGGTCAATCCCGCGTCAGTCCTACTGTAAATATTTTCCAGGCTAGTTATCTTTTGCCCGTCAGGTACAAATTTAGTTCAGACTATAATTTTATCCCGAGGTCTGGGGCTATATGATTGCTCTTTCTCTTGGATCGTTCAAGATATTTTACTTGCCTTAAGATTTACTACAGCGATTTATACTCTTTGCCATATGTTTGAAACAATTTGTTAAATGTCTGGGAATAGCTGAGGAACACAAAATTATATACGAAATGAAATAATTCAGAAATGTTTGTATGTATTTATTTATTTATTCATCAAAAATAGCAAAAATAAAATGTTAAGATAATGTTTCCAAGAACACGTGAAATAATAAAAGCAGCGGATCACTTTACACATTTAACTTACTACGGCTTAGTGTGAGTCCTGTTCTGCTAGGCCTACAGTAAGGCCTATCACAAATGAAATCATCATCATCCACTCCAGCACATTGTTCATGAGCCCATTGTTTGCACCTTTGCAGACTGTACCAGAACTCTCATTCCCAGGTGACTGTTCCGTCTCTTACCATTTATTTTCGTAACTAATTCATCACTTTTGTTCCATCTTCCTTGTTTCTTCTCAAGCTGCTTTTTCTCCTTCTCAACCCTCTTTTCTTTTATCCGCTAAGGTTAAACTGCAGCAACACCTTTTTGTATTTTTGTTATACAACGACGTCCTTTGATTTTAGGAATGACTCTAATGTTAGCTGGTGATATTGAATCAAAAGATGTTTAACCACACGTAGGCCTATGCCTAGATGTTCCACTCGATCTGGCTGGGAATAATCGTGATCAGAAAGGTCAGGTGCCCCAGCATAAGTTCTAATTTGTGATACAGGCCTTGCCGAAGAACCAGAAGTGACGTTTCACACCGCAAATCTCAAATACATTAATCAGGAATCGAATCCGTTGCGTCTTGGTGAGAGTCGAAGAAGCTTGAGCGCTGTCCCATCACGCCCTGTTCCGTTGCTCTGCTCTAATAGTAATGGGCCTTATAATCGCCTTAGGGTATAATTATGCCTTTCACTGATAGTTTTTCCCCATTTGCTCCTATCAGATAAAGCACAATGCAACGACCAAATGCCATCTAGTGCGGACGAAATGATGCGTGAGTGAGCATCTGGTTTTAATGCTCGACACTTTCATACACGTGAATAAATTCAGTTATACATTGTGAGACACAAAAAAAATTATGCAAAAACAATCAATTATCTTAAATCAAGATGACTTGAATAACCTTATCTATGTATGAACTTTTCAGAAATAAAGCACAGCGAATCTAACTCACAACAAATATGTGACCTGGAATGAAGACTTCGACTTCGAATTCTCTACAAGTTGGCACCACTAATCGAGCATATATTGATGATAATGATGATGGTGATTCTTGTAGTTTAATGGGGCATAACATCTTGGTCATCGGCACCAATATTAATGATCCCCTACAACATGCATCGGCATTACGAGACTAAGTATTCGTTACAATATTTCCAACTAAAAGGGAAGGGACGGTCAGAAAAATTGGAAACATTAAAACGGAGTACTTCATTACAGACTGGTTTCTTCACGAAAATTAAACATGAAAATTAGGCTGCAAATAAAGTAATTTTACGAGTAGCTCATTTGTTAGCCAAGGAAGGAAATTCCTGATGGAGAGATAATTAATAATTGGTAGTAGCAGCCGAAGAAATGTGTCCAGAGAAATTGAATTTATTTAATGCTGTCAGCCTTTCCGCAAGAACACTTACTCAAAGAGTTGAGGTCATTGTTGCAATATTAGTAACCAATAAATTAATAAGGGAGTATCCTCGAGTGGTAGTTCTTGTATTTTGATGAGTCGACAGACATTACAGACATTTACTGCTCAGTTCCTGCTGTTCATTCGAGGAGTCGAAGCTGACCTTGAAGTGCCTGAAGAAATAGCTTCATTGAATACTGTGCGTGGAACAGCTACAGGCAAAAACATTTTTAAGGAAGTTATGAAAACTTTAATGAAATTCATTCTGAAGTGGAATCAACTAAAACATGTCAAAACTGATGGTGGTAAAAAGATGTATGGAACAGACAAAGGCTTAGTTGGAAACATTTTCAAGGCTTGTGAAAATACAAAGTGTCCAAAGCCTATGGTTATTCATTGTATTATTCACCAGCAGGTACTTTGTGGAAAACATCTCAATCCATCATGTGTTTTTGTACCAGTTGTGTCAATAGTGAACTTCATTCGTTGTCGTGGACTGAACCATCTTCAATGCCGTGATTTTCTGTCAGAAGTGGAAGCTGAATGTCCTAACTTGCCCTGCCATGCAGCAGTTCGATGGCTCGGCAGTGGTGAAATTTTGTTAAGAACTAGCTTTAATGTCTCCAATTAATATTAAACTTTTGAAAATTGCAAATTATTACAGTATAATTTGTGCCGTGACTCTACCGGTAGGACGACCCAAAGGAGAGCGGGCCAGGGATCTGGATTAATAAACGTAAGGTCCAACCCAGAGGTATAATGTCAAGACAAAGCTTCGAACAGCTTGACTAGAACATTTATTTTACACACAATTAAGAAAAAACATATTCGGAAGCGCTTGGGAACTAACATGGTTAAAAGGAGGGTTTTGACCCGTTTCCATCCTTCATCTTAAAACAGAAAGGTAATCCTCTCCTCTTACTAGAGGTCCAACATGAACATAACTATTCGACTTGGTACCATATAAACTTCAAACTTCAAACATATCACAACTAGGCTACTACGTATACACAGTTCACCAGCTACATCGTCCAAAAGTTAACATCCCTTTCGGGTACTATAGCAAAACGTAAAACATCGCTTCTCGAACTAAACACCCAGAATATTCTGGAACCTTCATATCATTTGCGTGTGCTCTTTCCTTGGCTCCTACCTTGATTACAAATTAATATCGATAACGTAGGCTCTAGTGGCCACCGATAGCTTATGATACAAGAAACATAGAAATTAAGGGCCATAACACTTCAAGTTCATTACTCAATAATATCTCTGCTGTACTCTGTTGTGAGTTCACAAATTAAAGTCGCCAGATACATGACATAACATATCCGTATCGTAGTTCCTCCCATCATCCTACCAACACATAGAAAATCTGAAGATCTTACCTCCCATGCCCCCCTCATGGTCCTTGGTTCGATGTAAGAGAAGTGCACTGCACCAAGAGCAGCAGGCGAGTGATTCTGTCCACCGCCTGGCGAGCCTTTTTTTTTTTTTTTTTTTTTTTTTACGGGGGGGCCCCGTAGCCCGCTCCCCCGCCGTGACCATCGACCCAATCTACATGGCCTCTGACATGCTATTAATTTCTAAGAAGAAAAGAGATAGCTGGGTAGAGTGGGAAGTGATACAAGGAGTATCTGCCTGTTTCCGTGTCAGACACGCTACCAGGCGAGATTGTGTTAGGTATATGGTGTTGAAGTATGGTGTTGAAGGGTCAGGGAAAAACCACATAGGCAGAAAGAAGAAAGAGCCTACATGTAAAACCTGACATCTTTTCATAGCACATGCAAGGATGTGGGCTGGAAAAAGACCAGAGGTTGTGTTAGTTAGGAACAGGTAACATGCACAAAACATAAACCAATTCCTTGCCATTCCATCGTCTGGGGATCAGTCCGTCTGGGCACTGCTGTGACTAGCACGGTCCTTGCCGGCTGCGGAGCCATGCGTCGAGTACCACTAGGGCCTGCCGCACAGCTCCACCTCCTTGGGGTACCTCGTACCCAGTCTCCGATCCCGGAGAGTGAAGCCAAGCCCGCCGAGGCGGGGGCCTCCTGGAAGGGGGTGGGTCATGGCGCCGGGCCTCCTTCCTCTCTGCCCGCGCCATGGCCCGGTAGACAGGGCAACTGCGATGGGAGGCCGGGTGGCCCCCCGAGCAGTTGGCGCACACCGGCGCCTCTCTAAGTGCTGCGCAGGCCGTGTAGTGGTGATCACCACCACAGCGGTTGCACCTCACCTCGAGCCCACAGCTGACCTGACGGTGGCCCCACCTCAGACAGCGGAAACTCTGCAAGAGCTGCTGAGGGGGACGTTTTACTCTCACCTGACTGCCGCTTCCCGCTGAGGTCCTCTCCTGATTGGCTCCTCGGTTGACTGTTGTCCTGGTAGCAGTCTGGGATTGCAGCTGGGCGGCCCTCTCCTGGTAGGTCGGCGTCGCCTTCTGCTTCCTGGTCCGGCGTCGTCTTCTTCTTCCCGGGGGTTTCTTCTCGGCAGGGGAAGAGGCCTCGTCCTGGTGGCCCTTCTCCAGGCCTGGTGATCCCGGGATTGCTGGTGGCTCCGCTGCGTCGCCATCTTCTTCCTTCTCCTGGCTGGCGGCGGCGGCGTCGGTCGGTGCTAACACTCGACTGCATTCCCTGTCCTGTGGGGCGCACATCGAGGTCTGCATCTCGAACGACATGTTGGCTGGCAGGGCCTGGACGGCGGCCTCAGCACGCCAAGGGGCGTCCTTGTCCACTGCCGTGCTGCCATCCACCATCACGGGCGCTCTCCTGGTTTGCGCCCGGGTTACAGGCCCCTCCTGGTAGGCCTGCGTCTGCGACCACTTCGCCTTGGTAGGTGGTCGACGGTCCTGGTTGGCGGCCTTGTTGGTCTGCGTGTACTTCGAAAAGAACAGCTTTCCAACTGGGGTCGCGCCGTCGCGGCGCTCGGGAGCGCCGCCGTCGTCCTCGGTCCTTGGCTCCGTCCGCGCGGCTGCCTCCTGGTAGCCCGAGACGTCCAGGTGCTCCCTGAGTCCTGGTAGCCGGGCAACCTGGAACTGCTGGGACGCGCGCTCCTCGTAGACCTTGAAGCTGGCTGCGTCGTTAGGGCGAATGATGATCGCCCAGGTAGCAACCATAATGCCGATGATCGGCAGTAGTGGCTCTCCGATGTACTCCGCAGTCGCATTCAGGTTGTCGAATACGTGGAGCGTCCCCTGGTGGTCGGCCTCCCCCAGCCGGTTGAACACCACCAGCCCCGGGCGTTCATAGCTGCGGACCTCCACCGTGTCGATCGCATCTAGTAGCTTCTCGACGGCTCCCTCGTAGTCGTAGTCGACCAGTCTCACTGGTAGGGTCGGCTTCTCCATCCTGGTACTCCTGAAAATAAAGCCGCCCAGGCTCGCTGGGAGGGGAAGGACTCAAGACCAACGTCAGCACGCCCCCACTCTCGGAGAAGCCGGGAGGGGATAAGCGCGCGCGAGGTGGCATGGCAGAAGATCGACATACGAAGAGAAAGGCGAGAACAGGGACACTCCAGGACGGGATGAATTCCTTGCCCATGGAGCCATAAGTGAGGAACAGGGAGCGAACACATTTATTACAACCTCTCAATGGCCAAGATAGACCGAAACACGCACAACTAATTACAATAAATTTCAATGAGCTCACTAGGAGCGCCGCACATATCAAGTTCGTTGAGGCGGGGGGAGATAAAACTCACGGTTCATAATTAATTGAAGAATAAAACGCATGAGAAATACCACCGAAATTGACTCTACAATGAATTAAAATAATTGGCCTCACCCAGCTGAAAACATAATAATATAAGACAAAAAGGAAGAAGTATTGTATACACTCCAGATGTATACAGACGGTAAAACCGAGTCGGGTGTTGGGTCTGGAATAGCTCTATATATCAACTCTGAAGTAACTTACCAACTTAGGTTCACAATATATAATAGATGCTCAAACAATGAGGCTGAGCAAGTTGCGGTACTGAAGGCCCTTGATAAGTTACAATACATAGACAATATACATGACAAATCTGTTGTAATGCACAATAATAATAAAATAACTTTGGATCTGTTGCGAATCAAACGCAAGCACAATACATTGATAGAAGAAATACAAATTATTTTACGACATCTTCAGCTAGAAAACTGAATAATACATTTTACATGTATCAAGGCTCATGTTAACAATGAGGAGAACGAACTTGCAGACCATCTGGCCAAAGAAGCTAACAATTGAACATCTATCTGTACAATCAAACAAGATCTGAGGGAGGGAACCATTCGATAATGGGAGAGCGAGTGGGAAAATACTACAAACGGAAGCATAACAAAATCATACTTTCCTGATGTACGGAGTAGACTGAAAATTAAACTAAACCTAAGTCATAATATGACAGCTATGACAACAGGCCACAGGAAATTTGGTTCGAAATAACAGAAGAACCTACGCGCGCGCGCGCGCGCGTGTGTGTGTGTGTGTGTGTGAAACAAATCATCTGACAGTTGACCATATTCTTTGGGATTGTAAGTTACTCAACTTGAGAGGTGAAGTTTGTAGAAGTGTTATAAAGTCAGTGGAGAAATACGAACTTGTGGAGAAACATCTAAAGGATTTTTCTAAATTTGCAAACAAAATAAATTTTGACATCTTACAACGAGATAGAAGTTGAGTATAATGAAGACACATGTAAATAATTGTATGTAGGGTATTAATTAATACTGTTATTATGTAAATACAAGCATGTAGTATTACTTGCTGTAATGGAGCATGCTGTCAATAAATAATTTTAAAAAGACCGACAGAGAGACAGGCACACTGACACCAAAGGGGAAAAGTTCTACCTCATGTTACTTCGGTGTTCAGATACATTAGGTGCGGGTAATTTTAAAGCCGAGAGAAATATGATGCATCCTCTGGTTTTCTCTTGTTACGATCCTTCAAATAATTGTAGGTCTGCGAGGGTGTCCGTCACTGTCTGCAGAGCATAAAACCTGTAGGAAATAGTAATTTTCTCCATTATTTGAAGAGTAAGCGAAATTATGTACGTAACAAAAATGATTTTAAATGAAGGGGAGTTTTACACATAGTCTACAGATTTTACACATAATCAATAGTGTAAGAGAAAACTGAAAAAAAAAAAAAAACCTCTCGTGGTCTTCCTATAAACTCCCAGTCTATTAGTGATTTTTAAATGATGTGCATATTGAAATCTGCACCTGGGACGAGTAGACTGAACATATAAAATTAGGTCGAGATATAATCGATAGGATAAGAGAATGTGGAAACAAAACTCTTCTGGTCTTCCTACAAACCCCAGGCTATTCAGTGATTTTTGAATGATACGCATATCAAAACTCGCTCCTGGATGAGTAGACTCTAAATATGAAGTTTGGTCGGGATATAATCAACAGTGTAAGAGAAAACTGAAAAAAATTCCCTCTTAGTCTTCCTATGAATCACGGTCTATTCAGTTATTTTTAAATTATATGCATATTTAAACCTGCTTGTGGATGAGTATACTCTAAATATGAAGTTTGGTCGAGATATATTCAGCCGTTTACTCGTGATGGTGGAACAACACACAAACAAACAGACAAAAAAGCTAAAAACTACTGATACGATCTTGAATTGACCTGAAACGAAATAAATAAATGATATAACAGACAACGGACCCCCTAGAATTTTATTTGTAATATGTTTGAATTCAGAGCAGAGATTTATATTTTTGTCAACGAATAAAACATCTCAAAACAACTGTTATCGAACAGTGAATGGCTTTGGAAATTAGTTGTAGCTGCTGATACCATAGTATTTCTTAGTGAATTCCACTTTAAACTACAGGGAAAAATTAAATGACGTCTTAATCTCCATTTCCATACAAATATGCAAGCTATACTGTACTTTCTGAGCTCAAACAACAGTTACGGCAACGTTTTTCGGATCTTGATGCAAGTATAGAGGAAATTTCCATATTTAATAATGTATATTTGACTGTATATCTGAGTAACTTTGACCTAACCTTCAATTGGATGTATCTAATTTCGAATTGAATCTGCACTGTGATAACGCGCTAAAAGGTAAATTTCAAGAGAAGAATCTAACAGAATTCTGCAAGCATCTTCCAGCTGATGAATAAGGTGAACGAAGGTAATTTTCTCGGGGATTTATATCTGTGTTTGGTTGTACCTGTCTGTGTGAATATACGTGTTCAAAGATGAAATAACAGTACAGGTCAGCATTAACAGATGCATATTTGCAGTCAATTTTGATGAATGGAACACTAACTTTGACCCCAATTTGGTGAAATATTATCTTAGAAGAAACAATTTCATTCATCTCATTAGTAAAGGTCTGTTTCTAACACTAATTGTAGTCTACTTAGTATTTGTATTAAGTTACATTTTTATCAGTAAATTTGTAAAAACTTGTCTTTACATTTATTCTAAATAGCCCACCTAAAAATCCTTGAGTTTGCCTCTCGGCGCACAGAATATACAATATTAAATACTTGGCCCTTTATAAAAAATGTTTGCCGACCCCTTCCTAACAGAACAAGTTTTTAATACTTTGAATAGTTCTGGGAATGTTCTCTTGTCGAATATTTCACGTGTAAACTGGTATCCTGATATTGTGCTTTTTTGGTTTCAGGTACGGAACTACATTTTTCTTATACTGCAGCTTTCCATAAATGGGACTCCGTTAATTACACAAACAAGAAAATGTGATTACAACGGGGACCATCCTAGCTGGTAGGTGAAAATACTAGTTAGCGTTAAGTAGTTTCAGTCACGTTGTTTGAGGGAATAATACAGTGGCAGCTTGCCAGTTTTCAGAAAAATTCTATAGTACCATTTTATTGAAATTTCTTCTGTCATGGCTTTTAGGATAATTTATTTATTATTTCATTACGGCTCACGTTATGCCCTTCATCGTAGAGCACATTCAGTATTACTTACTGGCACGTTCTGTCAAGTAGTTTATATTCTGATGAGAATAATACACTGACTGACAGAGCAAATGCAACACCAAGGAGGAGTGGTTCGAAAGGGATGAAAGTTGAGGAAAAAACAGAGTCGGCACGAAAGAATAATTGATGTTTATTTCAAACCGATATGCAGGTTACACAATGCGCACGGCATCGACTCAGTAGGATGTAGGACCACCGCGAGCGGCGATGCACGCAGAAACACGTCGAGGTACAGAGTCAATAAGAGTCCGGATGGTGTCCTGAGGGATGGTTCTCCATTCTCTGTCAACCATTTGCCACAGTTGGTCGTACGTACGAGGCTGGGGCAGAGTTTGCAAACGGCGTCCAATGAGACCCCACACGTGTTCGATTGGTGAGAGATCCGGAGAGTACGCTGTTCATGGAAGCATCTTACACCTCGTAGAGCCTGTTGGGAGATGCGAGCAGTGTGTGGGCGGGCATTATCCTGCTGAAACAGAGCATTGGGCAGCCCCTGAAGGTACGGGAGTGCCACCGGCCGCAGCACATGCTGCACGTAGCGGTGGGCATTTAACGTGCCTTGAATACGCACTAGAGGTGACGTGGAATCATACGCAATAGCGCCCCAAACCATGATGCCGCGTTGTCTAGCGGTAGGGCGCTCCACAGTTTCTGCCAGATTTGACCTTTCTCCACGCCGACGCCACACTCGTCTGCGGTGACTATCACTGACAGAACAGAAGCGTGACTCATCGGAGAACACGACGTTCCGCCATTCCCTCATCCAAGTCGCTCTAGCCCGGTACCATGCCAGGCGTGCACGTCTATGCTGTGGAGTCAATGGTAGTCTTCTGAGCGGACGCCGGGAGTGCAGGCCTCCTTCAACCAATCGACGGGAAATTGTTCTGGTCGATATTGGAACAGCCAGGGTGTCTTGCACATGCTGAAGAATGGCGGTTGACGTGGCGTGCGGGGCTGCCACCGCTTGGCGGCGGATGTGCCGATCCTCGCGTGCTGACGTCACTCGGGCTGCGCCTGGACCCCTCGCACGTGCCACATGTCCCTGCGCCAACCATCTTCGCCACAGGCGCTGCACCGTGGACACATCCCTATGGGTATCGGCTGCGATTTGACGAAGCGACCAACCTGCCCTTCTCAGCCCGATCACCATACCCCTCGTAAAGTCGTCTGTCTGCTGGAAATGCCTCCGTTGACGGCGGCCTGGCATTCTTAGCTATACACGTGTCCTGTGGCACACGACAACACGTTCTACAATGACTGTCGGCTGAGAAATCACGGTACGAAGTGGGCCATTCGCCAACGCCGTGTCCCATTTATCGTTCGCTACGTGCGCAGCACAGCGGCGCATTTCACATAATGAGCATACCTCAGTGACGTCAGTCTACCCTGCAATTGGCATAAAGTTCTGACCACTCCTTCTTGGTGTTGCATTTGCTCTGTCAGTCAGTGTATATCCTCGTGTATTCTACCTTCACTTAAGTTTTTTTTCTTATTATATCCTGTGCGGGTTGCTAACTTTCATAATAATTGACATTCTTATAAAAGCTCGGGCTTTTACGGAGGGCGTCACGATGAGTACAGGAGAAATTTCCCAGGCTTGTAGACCGTAGTCCAAGTGGATTTCTAGCTCCGAACGTTTCGTCGGAAACTGGGCCAGATATTTTCAAGGACCGGGCTAGGTGTCCGTGCGGTTAGGGTCGCGCAGCTGTGAGCTTACATCCGGGAGGTAGTGGGTTCGAACCCTACTGTCGGTAGCACTGATGATAGCTTTTCGTGCTTTCCTATTTTCACACAACGCAAATGCCTGGGGCTGTACTTTAATTAACTCATGGCCACTTTCTTCCACTCCTAGGCCTTTCCTAACGTATCGTTACCATAAGACCTATCTGTGTCGGTGTGACGTAAGGCAAATAAAAATGTTAAAAAAATAATTTCAAGGAACTGGTCCCTCCGGAGGTCAATAGTGGACTGTAACTGTGCGCTTCAAATATACAGTATGCGCAATCCGGACTTGAACTATGTCAAGGGTTTCTCGGTGCTGGTCTCTCGAATGCGATGACTAGTTGTCGCTGGTCCGTTGTCCATTTACCCTAGCGTAAGGTCACCAGATATTTTAAAACAATTTTCCGGGGACATTTACAAGCACTCCAAAAATTAATTTTGCAATGTGCTGTATGTTAGTAAGCCATTCGGTTACATTGGTTCATACATAATTATTTTAAAGAGATAAATTCCCCATTTCTTACATACTAAAAGTATTAATTTTATTTAAATATTATTTATTTACTTCGTATTATCGTAACACATTCACGGCTCAATACACTTTCATGCTCCTTTATACCCACGTGTTCTACAAAAACAGTGTTTCCACCGCTCATGACACTAAATACTGTTTGGAATAAAGAACAAAATGTAATAGATTAATTTACACCTCAACAGAGGAAAGGAAGCCCCTTCAGCATCGAATCACTTCCGTGTTCTAAACATTTTCGAACTTTGTAAACTATTCTAATACGATGCATGTGTACTGTGTAGTTCCATACATCGCCAATCGCTTTCAAACTAAGCGAAAGTTACACGCTGCGGAACTGACATTTACTTGTTTCCGAAGGGGACAATGAGTGCAAGGAAAAGACCAAAGAGATGGCAACCGGAGAGGCACAGTGAAAGGAAACCAAAAATGCACGTGGTTACACGTATGTTTACGTAACAACGACAAGTTAAAAATGCATTGAATGTTATTCTTGAGTAAAACCATACTAATACTGAACATAGGTAGATAGATTTGTTTTTCGTCAAACTGTTATGTGCCTAATTATAGATGTTTCAGTAAAACATTATACGCAACAAATACACCTTTAAATAATAGAAAGGAATCTCCTGATGTAATTGCTATGTTTAAACTAATTCTGAGGATGGTGATAATGATGCTTGTTATTTAAAGGGGCCTAACATCTAAGGTCATCGGCCCAAAATAATTATAGAGACGTTTATAGACACATATTTCCTACGCCGTAAATAAATAAAAACGAATCTCCTAAAATAATTACTATGTTTAAACTAAATCTAGAGAATTATTTATACAAATATTTACATTATTATACAGAGAGGACGTTACGAAAGTCTGGGGATTTCTGAAGCATTTGATTAAATCCAGGGACAAAAAGCGGAATACGGGGACTGTCTCCGGAAAACGAGGACGTCTGATTACCTTACGGCCTAGGTGTTCCCTGATCCTGCGTCCTTTCACCTTTGCTTTCTTCAGTGTTGGAAAAAATGAAATGAAATGAAATGAAATGAAATGAAATGAAATGGCGTATGGCTTTTAGTGCCGGGAGTGTCCGAGGACAAGTTCGGCTCGCCAGATGCAGGTCTTTTGTTTTGACTCCCGTGGGCGACCTGCGCTTCGTGATGAGGATGAAATGATGATGCAGACGACACATACACCCAGCCCCCGTGCCAGCGAAATTAACCAATTATGGTTAAAATTCCCGACCTTGCCGGGAATCGAACCCATGACCCCTGTGACCAAAGGCCAGCACGCTAACCATTTAGCCGTGGAGCCGGACTTCAGTGTTGGAGAGAGCTAGAAAGAGAGAGAGAAGTTATTGTTTTGGATAAACGTATACGTTAGTGGTAAATTAAAACAGAACGCTTGGAAAGTGGTAACCATTCGTATGATATTGCTTAGTGCTATGATTGCACCAACAATACCTTCGGTACTCTTCAAGGCTAAAAGGAAACGGTCATTTCCATTAACTCATGTTATGTTGGAGAGTTAAGAAAAATGCGGGTTAATACTTCAGCGGAGACACAGGGATCTCTACTGCTTCGTTGCATGACATTTGTAAACCGAAGTCACCCAAAACTCCTGCCTGGATCGTAAATGTGTAGGCTTCTTGCCGATCTCTAACATGTATCCCGACGATCTTCTCATTAGCCGCCAGGGTCGTCCACATGTTAAGGGCAGTTTGACATTATACTGCATGGAATCTGCATGATATGGGACATCTGGGTTTGGTGGGAATGATTCGATCACTAAGTCATTTATGAACGAGGGATGACTTTCAGTCACTTACTCTGAGAAGTCAATCAGACGTGTAGCAGTATATCCCACGAATGGCTACACAACATACTTATGATGGACATTTGCTAGAGTAGAAGCCTTCCTCAATTTTTGCATGCCGGACTGAGTAGCTCAGACGGTAGACCGCTGTCTCCTGAGCTCATGTTGGTGGTTTCGATCTCGGCTAGTCCGGTGGTACTGGGAAGTGCTCAAATACGTAAGCCTCGTGTCGGTAGACACTTGTGGAACAAAATTCCGGCACTTAGACCGTAAAACTAGTTAGTGGGATATAAAATCATTATTTTTACTGTTCATGATACTCTTTCGGGATTTTGCTCTGTGAAAGAAAACAAACGGCAATTCACGTTTCGCGGAGAAAATGCCCCGCGTTGACAAAGGAGAAATATTTGAACTAAAAGATACTTGATACTCTCCGTCACCAGATGGCTCACTGTGCGCTGGCCTTCCGAGTGGGAGTGATGACGCCATCTTAGCTCAAAATACGATCTTTCCAGTTCAGTACGTCTTTATATTGCAAAATAGAGAGCAAGGTCATCAGACTAATAAAAAACTATGGGGGAGAGACATAGTGGAAAGAATAAATAAAATAAAGTGCAAAGAAAGACAGACAAGAACAAAATAATAGAATTGTTTGAACTCCTGCGAGACAAAATTCTGGCACCTCGGCGTCTCCGAAAACCGTTAAAAGTAGTTAGTGGGACGTAAAATAGAATAACATTACTATTATTATTATCATTATTATTATTATTATTATTATTATTATTATTATTATTATTATTATTATTTATTGTTGTTTTTGCATTTGCAGGTCTTACTCGATACTACCGAGAATATGTTAGCTAGCAGTAAACTTCAGGTCTGAAAATGTAGTTATTCGTTCAATACAACCAAATTATTTTCCCAACACAATACCAATTACACAGTCACAATTTATTGTTTTTTTTTTCATTTTCATTGGTGTATTAATGTGACGCTTAATTTGAAGAAAATTAGAAGTTATTTATGAAGTGTTTACAAGGTTACTCTAAAAATTTGGAATACTTTAATTTATACAGTAATAAAAATGTTATTTGAACAGCCTCCGTTGCTGAGGCGGCAGTGCGCCGGCCTCTCACCGCTGCGTTCAGTGGTTCAAATCCCGGTCACTCCATGTGAGATTTGTGCTGGACAAAACGGAGGCGGGACAGGTTTTTCCCCGGGTACTCTGGTTTTTCCTGTCATATTTCATTCCTGCAACTTTCTCTAATATCATTTCAATTTTCTGTAATTCATTAGTCAATGCCCCAGAGGAGTGCGACGGGCTTCGACAGCCGGCATAATTCCTATCCTCACCGCTAGATGGGGGCTTCATTCATTCCATTCCAGACCCGGTCGAATGACTGGAAACAGGCATTTTCATTATTATTTGCTTTAGTCCCACTAACTACTTTTACGGTTTTCGGAGATGCCGTGGTGCCGGAATTTAGTCCCGCAAGGAATTCCTTTACGTGCCTATAAATCTGCCAACACTAGGCTGACATATTTGAACACTTTCAAATACCACCGGACTGAGCCAGTATCGAACCTGTCAAGTTGGAGTCAGAAGGCCAGCGCCTCTGTGGTCTGAGTCATTCAGCCTGGCAAACTTTAACTTGAAAAAAGAGGCCTAACTATAAAGTAAATATCTGTATTCTCAGGTAATAATTTTCACTCTTGCAGTATTCACGTGGTAGGATTTCGGGTATTTATTTGTCCTGTGATGTTAGATATAGAATTGTGCTCTATATAAGTGAGAATGCTATTCTGTTGAATGCAATTGCAAAATACCGTGGTGAAGACATTCTAGGTGAAACATTCGTTATGCAGATCCCGTTAATCTGTTAGTTTAATTCAAAATATTAGGCTGAAATACAAGGTGGTATGCGTATCTAGATTCAAGTTCTTTCATACAAGAAAGACTTGGTACATTTAATAAGAAGCTTTTCATCATCCCTGTGTGTCATTTAACTGTGTTGCTATCTTGGCCTACCCTATGCAGACAGGATGTTTGTAAACACACTCATAAACGGACTTACCCCAACCAACAAGCAAACCACCACCCTCAAATGGTAAGCAGTGTTCCATTTGAAAGTGTAGTACCAGTGTAGAAGCATTGAAGGTGTGTGCTCAGCAGTGTAGCGAGTGTATTGGATGGCACAACGTGCAGTGTTGACATGTGAATGTGTACGCGTATCGCAGTGTACCAATACGGATGGTCAACAACAGCAGTTGCTCGACGTGCGGACCGTAATCAGTGTGTTGTGGTTCGAACATGGACGTGACACAGGGAGATTAGGAACTGTATAGGACTTGTCTTGCATAGTATGTCCAAGGATTACGACTGCAATCGATCATTGTTAACTTCGAATTTCAATCTCGGAGGAACATTGATGCAATGCCACCCTGCTGAATAATGACCTTCGGGCAGCCATAGGTGGCAGTGTTTCAACTCGAGCTTTGAGAAACAGGTTGCACGAAGCACAACCACGCTCTCGACGCCCATGGCGAGGTCCAGCTTTCAAACCTAGACATCATTGGGCGCGGTAAAAGTATGCCCAAAATTATTCTCAATGATCTCTTCAGAATTGGCATTCAGTCCTTTTCACCGATGAGTATCGCATCATCGTGGTTCCTGACGATCGTCGGCAACTTGTTTAGAGGAACTCTGGTCAGCCTGCACGTCTCAGACACACTGTTCAGCTGGTGCAGCAAGGTGAAGGTTCTCTGATGTTCTACGATGGCATGGTGTGGAGCCACTGTACACTACTATTAATCATGCATGGCAATGTCATGGTTGTACGATACAGGGACGACATGCTCCGACCCATAGTGACACCGTACGGACAGCATTTTGAAGGAGAATTTGTCTTAATGGACGATAATGTGTGCATCCATTGTGGTTTTTCGTTAATCACTCCCTTCCTGATGACGATATTGCTCTATTAGGGTGGCAACCATGTTATCCGGACATCGACCTTATCGAACATGCCTTCTTGTTCTTCTTTTCTGGCCGTACATGCATCCATTAAACGAGCACTCCCGAGCTCACTCAGGATCGGCTCGTCTGACTCGGAGAGAGATTGTCCGACGTTCTTGTACCAGATCTAATGGCACTTCACTTTTCCTTAAAACAGTACATTAGGACGCCCTATATATTTCTTCGGCTCTTTGATGGCAAGAGATTTCTGTACTAAATGGTGTTCATTTCTTCTTCTGACGTCACAATACCAGCGAAGCTGTTTTTCCTCCATCTTTTCGCTGATGGGCACAACTTTAAAGGATCCTCGCACATGCTAATTGCGCACTTTGTATTACAGAGTGACTCCCGCCGACCATCGCAACATCCGCATCTCTGTGACATGCATTATTCGCTGGCCATGCTTTTTCTGCCTTGTCCAACGTTCGGAGCCTTACATGAGGGCAGGACAGATAGTGGTTTTGTACACTTTGCCCTCTAATTTGACTGGCATCCGCTTATCACCTAGGGCCAGGATTATTTAAAAATGCATATGCGCATATGCAAATGAATATTTTGAACGTTAGTGCATATATAGATATATTCTTCTCTTAAGTGTGATCGATTATCTAAGATTTCTGAACGAAATGAAAATATAATGCACTCTATTTGTTGTGCATTCTTTGGCAACACGAGAATCCTTCCCTGATCCAGGAAAATGCTTTCAGCGTCGCAATACAAGCAGCTATACGGATAATGATCCTTTTCACAACAGATATGTCCTTCTTTCTGACATTCCTTCCTCCTTACAGTAGCCTCCCAAGGTTTGCTTAAACATGTGCGCTCATCTGTTAACTTGCTCTTCGCCTAATGCAGTGTTTAACGAAATTAAAATTTTAAAATGCCTAAAGATAAGAGTTTTTTTTTTTTTGCTAGGGGCTTTACGTCGCACCGACACAGATAGGTCTTATGGCGACGATGGGATAGATAAGAGTTTTAGGTCTTTTTAAATTAAACTCTGGATATCAGGCAACAGTGGCTATACAAGTAAGGGTGATGTAGTGTACTGCCATGAGTGAGACAAGAGTGTAAAATGCGATAATATTTTTATAACTGAACAGCATTTTAAAACTTCACATCTCGGATCAAAATAACAGAATAAGAATACGCAACTCTACTTTTAACCGACGTGGAAACACAGAGTGAACTTGGTACATTTTCCGCTGATATTTGTAAAACGTTTGTATGAAGGTTGAATAATCCACATCTACGCTCGTTTCTTGAAAAGTATTGTGTTAATCAAACGATACCAGATGAATCTACACTTAGGAAGAACTATTTACTTTCAATGCACGGTTCTGTCGTTGATTCGATACGATCTGACACAGGAGAGAACTGAGTCTGTATATCGGTAGACGAAACAACCGATTCGTGTGGTCGATACATTTCGAACTTCATAGTGGGTAAATTATATCTGGAAGAACCCGGCGAACCTCATTTACTTTCGTGCAAAATGCTAGAAAAATCCAACCACGCTACAGCTGCAATATTTGTTAACGATTCCCTGCGACTTCTGTGGCTTAGAGAATCGAAGAGTGATTGTTACAAAGTGCGCTTTTTAGTCACAGATGTAGCTTCGTATATGATGAAAGCTGTTCAGTCTCTTCGAGTATTTTATCCAAATCGCATCAGTGTCACATGTTTGGCCCATGGATGGCATCGTATTGCAGAAAAGATATGTACTCTCTTTCCATCTGTCAACAAAGTATGTTCAAATGGCGAAAAATCTGTTCCTAAAAGCACCGTCTCGTGTACAGTTGTACAAAACTCATCTGCCTCAGGTTTCTCTTCCGCCGAAACCTGTTCTAACAAAATGGGGAACTTGGTTATCCGCAATATCATTCTATCAGGAGGTAAAAGTATTGATAACAGTCATACTGCGTGTGTTCGCGAAGTAAAGTGCGCATTTGAATCTGAAACTGTATATAAGTATATCAGTTTTCTCCATGTGGATGATTCGTCACTTTCGAAGATTAAGGGCCTAGATACTCGCGGTGCACCCCTACACGAATCCCTTCAGTTAATTCAAAACACACGTTAGTTATTTAAATGGTGTCCGTGGTGAAACTGTAGAAAAAGTTAAAAGGAAACACAGTGTGGTGTTGGACTCAAACCATGGACTGAAGAAGATTCAAGCCATAAGCAACTACATAAGTGGAATTATGCAGTCTTTGCCAGAAGAATATTCCGAGCAGTCAGGGCCAGTGCACAAGTATTGCCCAGTTACGTCCGTCGACGTAGAACAATCATTTACAGCGTATAAATTAATTATGTCCGACAACTGAAAGTCATTGATCGCTGAAAACATTGAAAAAACTGTAGGTAACCTACCGCTATGCATCATTTGCAAGGAATGAAACATGTTTATCAATTTAACACTGAGTTGAAATTAAATTATGCGTTTGGTAAGTGTATTTTGTTTTGTTTTTAGTGCACATTTCCTGCATATTTTCAACATTTTAAGTGCATACCTACATGCATACTTTTGGAGTTTTTAGTGCATATGAATCCGGGCCCTAGTTATCACACAGAACACCAGTAAGAGACCGTCGTTTCTTCCAACCAACACTGATGCGGTGCTTGACAAATGTATCGATATTAGCATCAGTTGTGATGACCCTATCGAACATGCCTGGAATACATTTAAGAGGGCTGTTTCTGGATGTCACGACCTATCAACCACTCTGCAAGATCTACGCCGATCATCATTGAGGAGTGGGGCAATGTGGACCAACATTTTCTTGATGAACCAGTGGACAGTATACCCAGACGAATTGAGGCATGCTTCAGTGCAAGCGGACGTGTTACCCGATATTGAAGGTACTGAAGTGTGCTCTGTATTCACTCAAATTGAGAAAGCAAAGCTCTATTGTTGTTGAGAATCCCATTCGTTATTTTGTAGGACTATAAATAATGCTCATATGGTACTCCTGCAACGGTCGCTTCCTTCCCAATCCCAACCTTGCCTTATCTCATCGTCACAAAAAAATCTGTCTGTGTCGATGCGACATTGAAATTATATCAACAATGAAAAGTCCGATATACTTTGTTGTTCCAACCTGTTGCGATTTCTTGACACATGCAGTATTTTTGCACATGTTCCGTGACAAAGACCAGAGCAAAATATAACTTCCACCGAAGTCTCAGTCTCATTTATGGCTGTAACAGTATAGCAATAGCATGACTGACCTATTGAAGAAAGCAACGACAAGCTACCTCACACATCATCTTGGTTAGTACGCCTTATTTCAGCGTCGCCTCCGGTTTTTACGTTTGCCCTATAACCACATTTCACTTGATGGTGCTGTTTGAGGAACCAACCAGCCTTCGGCCTGATAACATGAGAGCAGATTTTATTATACGATGTCTATTTTAATTTTAATAACAGTAATCATTAAACACCCGTCTCCTTTCTTGGTCTTTCTCCCAATTACCTTGGGTCAGTATAAACGTGGACTAAGTACATTTTCACGGTCGGGTGCCTTTTCTGACGCCAACTGTATGAGGAGGGATGTATTTACTATTGGATGTTTTTTGGTGGTTGGCAATTTGGCGTGTGTAATGTAAACTGAAATGTATAGTAAGGCGATTATGAACACCCAATTCCCGAGCTAGAGGAAGTACCGAAACGTGGCTAAAATCTCCATCCCGACCGGAAATCGAACCCAGAGTTCTATGAACCGAAGGCCACAGCACTGAACATTCATCCAAGAAGCCGGAAGTAATAATGAAGCCAGGAAACACAGGAGGTATCAGAGCTTTCATAGTGATCAGACTGGAAAACTTGCCACATTCTACTATAGTGAATAGAGAAGCACAGCACACGTATGATGGCCATGATAACTCGCTTCCTGCCTCGATAAAATGATGATATCACTGGTACACTCGAGTGTTTTCATACGGATATCTCAAACAGCATCTTATTCTTATTCTTCTTATACTTTTTCTTCTCATGCCGCTTTTCGAAACCCTGGTGAAACAGAGAAGGGTTATCACTTCGTACCCACCTGGCGTTCAAGATGGGAGAAAATCACAGGAAAACGTCTAGAATGGTCGAAAATGAGATTGGAATCCACTTATTTTGTTAGACATTCCATTCAGGATTTAAATCTTGCGTGGTAGAGCCGTAAATCCAACTGGGATAAAAGGACAGAACGCTTCCACATTGGCATCTCTGTGTGTCTCTACCTTAAAAGAGAGTATGAAGTTAGAGTATTTGCCTCTCACTCGCACTCGTATGTCCTGCAAATAGCTTTGTCCTTTCCTAACCCTGCGATGTTGCTATTTTCCGATAATCTAAAGTGATCAAGATTGCGTGGTCTTATAGGGAATTTTCCGATCTTTCTGATGATGTCATATGTAAAGTAGCCTAATCAATAATTAATACAAGGCCTTTTTTCACAATTAAGTTATTTTGTTGTGAATATATATATGTTCATTTAATAATGAAATAATAATAGTAATAATAATAATAATAATAATAATAATAATAATAATAATAATAATAATAATAATAATAATAATAATAATGATATCATTTGCTTTCCGTCCGACTAACTACTTTTACGGTTTCCGGAGACGCCGAGGTGCCAGAATTTAGTCCCGCAGGAGTTCTATTATGTGACAGTAAATGTACCTACACGAGGCTGGCATATTTCAGCACATTCAAATACCACCGGACTGAGCCAGGATCGAACCTGCCAAGTTGGGTTCAGAAGGTCAGCGCTTCAACCGTTTGAGTCATTCTGCCCGGCTTTTTGCAGATGAATAACTTATCACGCGATATATAAAATCCATTGATGAAAACAGATAAAGATATGTTTTTGGAATGCCTGATATTAAAATACCCTCTTTCCCTTGAAAATATTTACATAAGAAGAAAACTGTGCTTACAAAAATTAAATATGTCTTAAAAATTCTGGCATGGTAACAAAGAACAGTTACATAGCGAATAATCTGTTACATTGGTGACTGAGCGAGAATGTTTATAAATGCCTGAAATAGTTTTTAAAACAAACTAGAGCTCGATATCATATAGCATTCGTAAGTTTTCGCAATTGTGCCTAGCGCTGCAAGACGTAATCATGACTCGGTTGAAAGTTTTGCTTACTCATGTGTTCCTTATCTTGTCTTCTGACTAAATCAGCATTATTTCATCGCAAAGTTTTAGTTTGTTCAGTATTCTCCATTATTATCAATACCATTTTCCAACCTCCCGGGTAGCTTAAAAATACCAGTCCTCAAAAGTTGGAGGTTTTTGTTGAATCAACTCTTTGATGGTACTTCTTCAGTATTCTAACGAAGCAAGACGCGCACCGTTCAAAAATTCTTCAGAGATAGAAATATATCATAGTTTCATGGAACGATATCAGGTCAGTAGGGTGGGTGAGGTAACACTTCCTAGTCAAAAGACGGCAACTTCTGAAGAGTCGCAATGGACACCTGTGGTTTCACATTGTCATGATGGAACACCACTTCACTATTTGTATATTCTGGTCGTTTCTCTTTAATGGCTTCTTTCAGACGGTCCAGCTGAGAACATTATCTCACTGAATTGATGGCCTGACTACTGGGAAGCATTTCGTAGTAGAGAATGCCTTTCCAATCCCACCAAATGGAAACAAGTACTTTTCTGGAACGGAGACCTGTTTTCGCAACTGCGAGTGCAGGTTCACCTTTCCTTCGCTATGACTTTTCCCTTACAGTGATATCAATCATAAATGACCCACTTTTCATCACCCATCACCTGACGTTTCAGAAATGGATAATGTTCATTGAGCCTTAGTAAGGAGTTACAAATGCCCACATGCTGTACTAAATTCCGTTCACTGAGTCCATGTGGCAACCAAACATCGCAACGATGTTCGTAACCAAACGTTTTCAGGTGTTTCCTCACATTACTGGACGATATATTCAGCACTTGAGCTATTTCTCCCTCTGTCACCTTTGGGTTACTTTCAGTCAACTCATGGAGTCATTCTTCGTTTGCAACATTGGGTCTTCCGATACAAGGTTTGTCCTCTAAGGAACGAATTCCAATTCGAGACGTAGAAAATAAATTCTGGCTTGTCCGATCGGTTACCGCGTCCTCACCGTAAACAGTACACACCTTCCTTCGAGTTTGTGTAGCGTTTTTGCCCTTGCGAGCGTAAAAAAATTTAAGGTGTCAGAAATGCTCATTTAAACTTTCCATGTACGGTAAGTAAAATCTAGCGCCCAAGAAATGGAGCAGCTGCTAGCGTGGTCGCCGGCAGGAAGGTACACACTGAACAGCTGATAACAAGTCATTTCTTACCTGCTTACGTGAATGAGTGATGCGGCAACTGCTCTATCTCTGGCGTAGAGCGGGTTGTGGCCTGCCAAGGCTGAATATTCCTGCTATATGGATAACACATGAATGGAATGATGTCCGCATCAAATAGTATTAATAATTTTTATTGGTATGCCATATATAAGTAATATTTAAAGCTTATTTGCAAGTCCACAACTTAATAAGAATTTAAGAAAAAATAGTTAAGCTAACTTCTAAATCCTACTTTATAAAAATGAGAGATACAATATCCCAATAGTTAGTTTCTAAGAGGAGGTTAATTATCAACAGGACAACAAGCTTCCACGTTACGAAATTTATTGATTGTCATTTAAAAATGACCATGGACCACTTGACTATTAAGAAGATCTAATTGTTAAGTATAAGCCATTTGCAAGGAAATTTCTGCCAACTTCACATATATTAATTTCAAAGCAACAAGGAAACATAGAATGCAAGAAGGGGAGGAAGGAGAGATACCACAAGCAAATAAATAAATAAATAAATAAATAAATAAATAAATAAATAAATAAATAAGTAGAATGGGAAGGGAAAACGGAAGGAAGAATTAGCGAAACTCGGGAGAAAGTTTTCATAAAATCAAATACTTCCCAAAACCGGGCCTTGCCTGTATACAGTCAAGCACAAGTTTGTTCGTTCCTTTAGCTTCACGTGCAACGTTTTGGACTTCGTAGGCTTGAATACAGAACAGTACTATAGGACATGTTTACGCCAGCTGACCAACCCCGTGAGAATAGAATATAGAAGATGGCCTCCAAAGGCCTGAATAATTAACGTATAGGAAGAAAAGTTTTTTCTCAACCTCACCTCATAATGAAGACAACAGAGCACCCGGAGGAGAACCAGCTCACTCGAGGATGCAATAGAGTGCCCAGATTACATAGAGCAGCCCGTATGTGAGGCAGGTGGCTTAAATATGTGAGCCGAGAATGCGAGAGACATCATAAAAGCAGACAATAAACTGATTGGCGATTGCGTCACATGACGACGTCGAAGACAAGAGAAGGTGGGAGAGAGAGTAGTGTAGTAGCATGAAGGCCGTGGAGGAGGTCGTTCAAGCCAGGAAACCGGAACAAAGATAGAATATTACGTCGTAATGCAGATGCCCGGAATGTGGGTAAGATTATAATCTAGCATTATATAAATTCGGGGTCACTATACCGGCGGGGTCGGTGATTTTAATCGCGTATGGTTAATTCCTCTGTCCCGGGGACTGGGTGTTCTTGTTCGTCTCAGTGCTTTCCTCTTCAAATAATTACAGCACATTACACACGAACTACTACAAAATACAGGCAGTATTGAATATAACCCTCCACAAAGTCTTTGAGTCAGGAAGGGAATCCGGTCTTAAAACAGTGCTAAGTCCTCATATGAGACACAGTTCGCATCCGCGACCCCACCAAGGCGGGGGAAAAACGGTGGTGGTAGTAGTAATAGTAGTAGTAATAGTAGAATTATAATCATGTGTGCATTTAAAGCGCGCTCGCCGAACGAGTTTTTTTTTTGCTAGGGGCTTTACGTCGCACCGACACAGATAGGTCTTATGGCGACGATGGGATAGGAAAGGCCTAGGAGTTGGAAGGAAGCGGCCGTGGCCTTAATTAAGGTACAGCCCCAGCATTTGCCTGGTGTGAAAATGGGAAACCACGGAAAACCATTTTCAGGGCTGCCGATAGTGGGATTCGAACCTACTATCTCCCGGATGCAAGCTCACAGCCGCGCGCCTCTACGCGCACGGCCAACTCGCCCGGTGCCGAACGAGTTGGCCGGACGGTTAGGGTAGCGTAGCTGTAAGCCTGCATTCAGGAAATGATGGGTTCGAGCCCCACTGTCGGTAGCCGTGAAGATGGTATAGTTTTCCGTGGTTTCCCATTTTCACACCAGGTAAGTGCTGTTCTGTACCTTAATTAAGGCAACGACCGCTTCCTTTCTTCCTTTCTTCCTTCCTTCCTTCCTTCCTTCCTTCCTTCCTTCCTTCCTTCCTTCCTTCCTTCCTTCCTTCCCCTAGGACTTTCCTATCCCATCGTCGTTGTAAGACCTATCTGTGTGGGTGCGATGTGAAGAAAAATTGCAGAAAAGGAAAAACAATCGCGCTCTGAACTCTGACGTATCATACCTACAAAATTGTACTGTCGTTCGATATGTAGTTAATGAGGTACATATACATGCAACAAACAAGTATATCGGAAATGTCCAAACGTTTCACTAAAGGCACACCTTTATATGAGTTTTATCCTATCAATGCGACCCATTTAGCATCTCGAGAATGTATAAATACAGAGTTCGGATATTCAAAGTGAGGTTGATATCTGCTGTATGGTAGCGGCTGCCCAGGAAATGAAAAGGGGGAATTGCTACGTATCTTTAAAATTACATTTCTTGCGTTCTCATCTTGACTTCTCCACACCAGTTTTGGTAGTAGTGAATTTCGTGAATAATTTTCTGAGGAGAAGCGTATCAAGACCATTTCCCTAAGATATGGTGGGTGCATCCAGGTAGCTCCTGTTGTGGGTTACTACAACAATATAAACTTAGTTATGGCAGGGCGATTATCTCCCCCAGTTAAATTACCAATAAACAAAGTGCAAGACTATAAGGATATCACAGTGACGCACATTATCGCACAGTTTTCGTGCTCCCGCTATAAATACGCAAAGTGCCACCATGGCTCTAGTGTCTAAATCAAGCAGCACGGACTGTCTGCACTGTAATACACTGCCATGCCAATAGTCACGGGATAGCAGTAATTCAAAGACCGAGCAAGTGGCAGCACGGTTTGGGTCACGTAGTTGTCAGCTTGCATTCGGGGGGTACTGGATTCGAACCACACTGTCGGCAGCCCTGAAGATGGTTTTCCATGGTTTCGTACTTTCACACCAGGCAAATGCTGGGGCTGTACCTTAGTTAAAGCCACGGTCACTTAATTCCCGCTCCTTGACCGTTGCTGTCCCATCGTCGCCATAAGACCTATTTGTGTTGGTGCGACGTGAAGCAAATTGTAAAACAAATAGTATTTCAAGGTAATAGTTGGTGGCGCCACCGTACCATGACATCTTGGAGATACCCAGACCAGTATCAGGTGCGATCTGACATCTCGAGAGTAAGTGTGAACACCGTCTGTACTGGTCGTGGCAAGGTGACGTGAATTACCGTCTTTCGAAACGGGGAATGACAGTGGGGGCCCAGATGAATGGAACGTTCCATAGTCGAAGTTGTCCGGACATTTAACATTCTTCGTTCGACGGTGCCACGTATGTATCGGGCATACCTCATTTAAGGCATTACTATCCACAGTGAACAGCGCAGCGGCCCACCAAGATTGCTTAATGAGCGCGGTTAACGGTGTCTGGCCAGAATTGTCCGTGGTAACACACATGCGATACTGGCTCAAAAGACATTCTCATTGAATACAGAAGGTACCAGACACGTACCCAGCAGTTCATTGGGATATGGGAGAAGAGTACCTAACAGAGTAACCTTGTTAACTCCACGACTCCGGGGGCATCATCTCACCTGGACGCGTGACGTTGCTAACTGGACCTTGGAGAACTAGCGACAGTAGCCACGTCCGATGAGTCACTGCTCCAGTTTCGAGCTGATGGTAGGGTTCGAATATACCACAGGTCCCATGAAGCCGTTTATCCCAGTTGTCAGCAATGCATCATACAAGCCGGTAGTAGAGCCATAATGGTGTGGGGCATGTTCACATGGCAAGGCCTGGATCCGCTGATCCACCTGTACAGGTCGTTGACCAGTGACGGTTAAGGTGAAGTGCTTGGTGATCACTTGCAGCCTTTTATCGACTTCAGGTATCCCATGTACATACCCAGAAAGACAATGCACCGTGTCATCGGGCCCATGTTGCAAATAATTAGTTCGAGGAGCGTTCTGGAGTGTTTCAACGACTACTGTAGCCACCTCGTTCACCTGATATGAACCCTGTCGACGTGGCGGTGACGTCCATTCACACCCAAGACTCTGCATCTACAAATGTGGGTAGCTATCCAAACGGCATGGGTCAGAATCATTCCCCAGGTGTTTCTTTCACTCATTGAATCAATGCCATGACGATTTGCTGCACTTGGCCGAGTTAGAGGAGGGTGTACACGATACTAAACCCCTATACCATTACTTAAGGCTTGTCAGTTTATTTCGTATTCGAGGCTTCAAATGTTCTACTGAAAATGGACAATAACACGTAGCTTCGTCCTCTCAGGATTGATTTTTGAAAAAAAAGAAGAACTTGTGAAAGATATATTTGTTTTAAACTGATGGCATTCTTAGCGTAAAGGATAAAGAAGCTGTGACTCGCAAGCTACTGAAGGAATCATCGACTCTCCACGAAAGGAAACTGAGGTGGTGTTAATGAAAACATGTAGCAGCAATTGGTATTAAAAGAGATATGAGATACTGGTATTATGGTCTGAGAAAGGATACATTTCATCAAGTTTTACCAGGTCTTTTTATGCACCCCGAAAGGCGAGAGGGATACTGGGTGCCCTAGGAGATGATTGATGCCAGCCGCACGGTCTAGGGGCAGCGAACTTATCTCTTACCGGCTGGTCCTGCGTTCGGTTCTCGGCCGGGTCAGGGATTTTATGTGGATCTGAGGACAGGTTCGATGTCGTCTCAGTCTACGCGAGAACTACTGAGGAGCAATCTGACGGTGATATGGCGGCCCCAGTTTAGAAAGACAAGAATAACAACCGGGAGAATTCGTCTCACTGTCCGCGCGTTCCTCGTAATCTGCAGGCCTTCAGGCTGAGTAGCGGTTACTTGGTAGGCCAAGGCCTATTAGGGCTGTAGTGTCATAGGGTTTGGTTAAGAAAAGATGGACATGTGAAGCTGTAAGTGGCTACAAGTCTAATCCATGGAGTAAGATGAATTCCTCTCCAACACCAGTTTTATTATTATTATTATTATTATTATTATTATTATTATTATTATTATTATTATTATTATTATTATTATTATTATTATTATTATACAATTTGCTTGGACGAGGCATTAAGGTACAGAAACCACTGAAAACCATCTTCAGGGATGCCCACAGTTGGTTCGAACTCTGCATCGCACGAATGAAAGCTCACAGCTACGTGATCCAAACCGCGCTGCCAACTTGCTCGGTCAACTCCTATTAAACGGATCCCGTTTGTCATTCTACAGGTTCAGTGGAGGGGACTACACTATTTCATTCATATTCTGCCGCCTATAGTATATCATTTTCATCGATTTGGCAACAGACTTGTCTCACTATGTGTTGACGGGTACATTGATGATTAGCAGGCCTTGGACAAGTGTGCTTTAAAAATGCAAAATACCAGGTGGTTACAGTTAAGCTTCCCCACTTAACCGTCTCTATGTGGAAATCAAGGGATCGCATGAACAGGAGACGTAATGTGATCATTGCTAAGGACATGGGGCATGGAAACAATGAATAGGCAATTCCAGTGAAGCATTTTTAAAGAGTTGCCATATCATACAATATTCCTGGTTTTTGTTGTACTTCTTTTCTTGTCGTAGCGTCCGTCGCAATACAAAGTGTGCTCGAAACGGCGCCCATCTTTGCCTAGGACGGTCTGAAAGCGTAGGGCAACTCTTTCCAAGGTTACACGAAAGATATTTATGGGTATGCCTGAGACCTCTCTCTATATGCTTCCCTTCATATCGACACATGTATTAAATTCGCATGTATTGTTCTGAAAGATTATATGTAAGTAATATAATAATGTTATTGGTTTTATTTCCCACTAAATACTTGTATCGTTTTCGGAGACGCGGAGGTGCCGCAGCCGTAATCTGGACATATTCGCATGGAGTTTGGTACACGTACTAAAATTAGTTTCGTGCCTAGAGTAGCTGCCTGCTGTCATTTCATGATGGATACAGTACTTTTGCACCCATCTCTTGGCACAGGCCAGAGTAAAGTGTAGCTTCCACTGAAGTCCCAGTCAACATCCATGGCTGTGACAATATGGAAGTTGCTGGGGTTTGGGTAGTGCTGAGTAATGACATTCGGAGCATGATAAGTGCATCTGAGTGTTATGAAAGGTGCTGCTCATAGGGTCAGCCGTGCTGCAATAGTACTTTCTGACCCAGTGAGGAGAGCAATGGCAAACTACCTCACTCCTCATCTTGCGTAGTACGCCTCATGTTGGTGCTGCCATTGGTTTTTAGGGTATTTGAAGGTGCTCAAATACGTCAGCCTCATGCCGATGGATTTACTGGCACGTTAAAGAACTCCTGTGGACACACTTCCGGCATCTCGACGTCTCCGAAACCTATGCAAGTAGTTAGTGGGACGTAAAACCAAGAACATTATTACAGTATGTTACTACCATATAATCCACCATAGCAATATAAGCGTTGTAAAACTCTCCAAAAATGTGGACTGGAGCTGCTGCTGAAGTGGAGTTAATTCTTCCCACTGCAATATACAACAGTACTTGTTTTAATGTTTGAAATCAGAAACGAGTCTCTGTTATTTCTAAGAATTTGTTTGTGCTGAGAAAACCAACGTTTCGCTGCAACAAATTGTATAGGCACATATGTAGAGTTTGCTGTTTTCCAGCGACAATGTCTCTTCAATGACCGACAATTTACTCTCCGTTTTACCAGACCAAATATTGCCAAAATGTTGTAATATATTGCCCCCTTCATGCCGGGCTCAGCTCGCCGGAGAGCGAGGGTCTCAGTCGTGGACCGTTCGCTATCGGCTGTGCAGAAATTTTTAAAGGCAGGGATAGATGAAGGACTAGCGACAAATGAAAGGAGACTAAATTAGGTTTTCACATTTATTAAACTAACACTCTTTTAAAGAAAACAAGTAAATTAACAAAATCTGGGTTGAATTCTTGAATAACATCTTCTCCTCGTGCTTTCATTCGTGAGGGATCTCGCTCAAATAAAATTTCAATGATTGTTCTTTTCTGCAATAATAAATATAAAAATCATTAACTTACTGAAAAATTGACTGAAAACAAAATAATATCTGATATCCTTCTCCTATGATAATTAAAATTAAAATCTTCCCTCTGGGTTTTAATTATTTTCCAAGAAAATGATTATTTTCTTCTCCTTATTTAAAATTATTGGAAATTATTTAATTCATTAATTTATGATTATCAAGTCTTCCCTAGACTTTCCTTTCCACAATTATATCATTTATATAATTATTGACTGAATAAAAATTATTTTAATAAATTTTACTTGAACATCTATCATTCTAACTTTTGCTCAATTTTATGCAGAAAGTGACTGTACAATATCTAACAATTAAATCTCGTGACATCAGTCCACGGACGTTGCCTTCTCTTATCCACTTTGAGTTAGTAAATTAGGCCCTAATCTATCTTAAATTACGATAAAATCTTTTAAAGATTCAAAATTGATCCAATTACGGACACGCGAAATAATACAAGTCGGTCAAAACTTTGACGCACATAATGAAAATTACCTTCACAAAATCGTACATGAAATATTAAAAAAAAACACAGATTAGGATCAAATCTCACATCACACATTCACACAGGGTTACACGGCATTATTATAACATTATTTACACGAACACTAACCCATTATTATTAATTTTAGGATTTTATTGTGAATTAGGGAAATCATTCTCTAGATGACACTATCACACACATCCCAGGTATCAATTCAGAATGTGATAGAATTAAGGTTATCACTTATACAAAGAAATTAACTATACAACGATGTTCAAGGAGTATTTTAAACAGAAATCATCCTAATTTAGCGAGTAGAATAATATAACACAGGTCAAAATAATAGGATACGCGCTTACGGTACATGAGTTGCGGCATTTATATTTATTCATCATAATGTCGTGGCTCTCAATTATTCTGCACTGAAGCTCGAAGAAATCATGTCCAGTGACACATCTCTTCCCAAAATTGACTCTAATGGGTGCATAAATTATTACTCAAAATATAATGCCCATCTGCAAGTCATATTCAAATTCATAGCGCAGAAATATACCTATAACTCGTCGATACTCCGTCAGGAGAATTTTGCCATGTCCCAGGCTTACTTTACATAAAGTGAGCACACGATAATACTCTCCAAAAATAACTAGCATTAAACTCATGACCTTATTAAATCATTTTAGCCCGTAATTAGCTTTAATTATTTTTACTCATTATTATTATTATTATTATCCCTGACCGTGCGTAATCTCATTCGTAAAGTTGTCGTGTGAAGTTATTCGGATGACTCTAAATAAATTCGAACCCATAAACATGTTGTACAATCGTAGAATGAAATTCTACACGAAGAAAAAACACTAGAACACTGTCCTAATTTGTTTCAAATAATTTTCAAATTATTTCAAAACTAATCAAAATTAACGCGGGGTTCATTTAATTTTTATCTCTCCTGTCTTCTAAATTCTTAGGACAGTTAAGGTCTCTCTCGATGATTCACACACATTTCTAACTAATAGAGCAAACACACACTCATTCCAAGGTTCTAACTACCTCTCACCAATGAAAGAAGAATGAAAAATCAAACTACTGCAAAACTAATAGAAATCCAAAGGAATAAGTAAGGCTGCGTTTACAATTATTTACAAAGATAGAAAGCAATTGAATTCTTAAAGAATACTCATGTGACTGGTGTGAACTGGATTGTGGCTGATGACCTAGCACGTGGTCACATCACCTTCCGTCGAACGAAGTTTCGCCCATGTCCAATGCCTTACATGTTTAGTGACTCATGGAGGCGTTGACGATGTACAGGAACTTGCAGTATTCTTCGTAGAACTGGATATCCATCTTGCAGTAAACTCGAACTCAGGACCTTTCTTCTTTCAAGTTCTTGTAGAAAGCTGAAACTAACAAAAAGTCTTAGAAATAGCCCAGGACTCACTCTCGATGCTTTATAGTTTGGCTGAAGACACTTATCTTAGAATAACCCTAAATTAATCGTAGTGAATTTGTCGAGTGTCTGAATTGCTGTTTATACAGTCCTCGATGCCTTCTCCAATGTGAAGTCTTCCGATGAAGCAAACGACGTCCAATCTCTTCGGTTGCCGCAGTCAGAGTAATGCTAAAATTTAGCGTTCAGAAGTATAAAACCCTCTACCAAATTTTCCTCTGGAATTACCACTAATTTCCTGTCGTAAGACATAGGTGTGTCTCTTAATTACTTCTAATTGGTGGATTTGTTGAATTGCAGTGAAGGTTGTCACTTTTATTGGCTGCTCCAGTTTTACGTCACTTGACTTTCCATTTATTGATCGATTGAGATCTGCTTGCTCGCCGGGTCACGTGGTACGCACACATGTGTCTGAAGGCCACATAACAGGAATTCCAGGCTGCTCCCTCGTGTTCTCTGTAGGTCGGGAAAACCTGTTCGCGAAGTGACTGGCTCGCCCTGGCACGAAATACAGAATCTCACCCTCTTGTAGATTAAAATAATGTCCCAACACGCTGATGAAATAAATCATTTCCTTTCTAATAAAATATTACCACTTTTGAAGGGGACAATATGGTACCCCGGATTGTTTTTCAATACATGGTTTACATTATTTTTCTATTGATTTCTTTGTAATTTCACCTACCGCATATTTGAGGTAAGAGATTTTCAATCAGACCTACATTTGTGACAAGTGGTATATCATTTCGTTCCAGCGTTGTGTTGGCTGTAGAAGTGCAGTTGAAATATTACATAAGTTAAATTAATTCCCCCTGGTTTCCTTCCCTGCGTATAGCACCCTTCGCTTCAACCATGCTTACTGCTTCATTATAATTTAGTTCTTTAAGTATGATCTGAAAAATGTGAAAGTTGTTATAATAATAAATGTCAGCCTCTGACCAAGTCCCCCATCTGGTAATTATCTGTTCAAGAGGAAGTCGAATTTCGAGAGCCAACTGTTTAAACAAATTTATTCTACTGGAAGATTTTAGGAAACCCCCTCTTACGCTTGATATTAAACAATTAACAGAAGGAAAATTTAAGCGCACAGTTTCACTTAGGCAGTGAACTGCGTGCGCCAGACATGTTACATTAATTTAATTTCGTGTGGCTATTTCTAGTCGAATGCAGCCCTTGTAAGGCAGACCCTCCGATGAGGGTGGGCGGCATCTGCCATTTTTAGGTATAGCTGGGACGGGCAACGCGTACCCAGCGGCATTCAAACAGTTCGGCAAACGTTTGATCTCCCTGGCCACTCACTTGCCTAGCAGGGGGGGATTTATGACGGCAGTGGGCTTTAAACCGGAAGTTCGCATTCCCCTTCAGAAATCCTTACAGCTCTGTTGCCAATGCACCTCTTGTTAAATAGGCGTCAGTCTCTTTTTTCAGCTCAGACAATTCACACTTGCTTTGTCGCTGTTTGAAAGTTTTGGATTATTTCTTTGCTTCGTTAATTAATATTCGTGAAGTGTGTTGCTTTTCATTTCGCTTCATGCAGTAATGTGGAGGCCGTGGGAATCACACCTGCAAATTATCGCATCAGAAAATCCTGAATTAAATCTGCCAGTGCACGTAAACGATCCTCAACCGAGCACCAGTAGCAGTGATATTCGACCGAGTAGTACTGGTTCCGTGTCCGCGAGTGATACTCAGCCTGATAGCAGTGGTTCCGTGCCCACTATTGATATTCAGCCGAGCAGCAGTGGTTCCGCGCCCGCGAGTGATTCTCAGCCGGATAGTAGTCGTTCCGCGGAGAAAAGAAATGCGACTAAAACTTTAAGTAAGCAAAGTCAACGGCTGGTATGTAACGCATACGAATACGTTATGAAGAACAACGTTCGCAAGGGTTATATTTCTGAGACAGCTAAAATGTTTAAACTTAACAGGAAAACTGTAAGTAAAATAGTAAAGAGGGGACCTACAACTCCGCAAAGGTGTGGTAATAATAGGGTTATCTTTAATAAAATTGATGATTTTTGCTGTGACTTGGTGAGACGCGAGGTATATACATTCTTTAGTAAAGGTAAGTCACCAACTATACAAGAGCTGTTAAAACATTTGAAAAATGTCTGTGGCTTTCCTTATGAAAAAACTACTCTACGACAGCTGTTGATGAAACTTGGGTTTTGTTTCCGTATTCTGAGGAAAAATCAGATTGTAATGAAATCTGCTAGAATAGTAGCTTATCGTTATAAATTCATAGACCGTCTCCGGAAATTGCGTGCAGAGTTGTCTATCTAGATGAAACTTGGTACGATACTCACGACATTGTGAAGAAAGGGTGGGATGATGGAACTTGTAATTGCATACTGAAAGCACCAACATCTACGACACGGATAGCAACCAAGATAGATTTGTAATTCACCTTGCAGGCAATGACGAGGACGACGAATAGAGGTAAGGTAAATACTGCATTTGTTTTAAAAGTAGCTAAGTTTGCTGGCTATTTTTGTCCGAACTACATACTACGATATTATTTATTATTATTATTATTATTATTATTATTATTATTATTATTATTATTATTATTATTATTATCTTTCTTAATCTGTTTACCCTCTAGTGTTGATTTTTCCCTCTGACTCAGTGAGGTATCCTACCTCTACCACCTCAAGGGCAGTGTCCTGGAGCGTGAGACATTGGGTCGGGGAGAATGACCAGTACCTCGCCCAGGCGGCCTCACCTGCTATGCTGAACAGGGGCCTTGATGGGGGATGGGAAGATGGGAAAGGTTAGGCATGGAAGAGGGTAGGAAGCGGCCGTGGCCTTAAGTTAGGTACCATCCCGGCATTTGCCTGGAGGAGAAGAGGGAAAACACAGAAAACCACTTCGAGGATGGCTGAGGTGGGAATCGAACCCACCTCTACTCAGTTGACCTCCCGAGGATGAGTGGACCCCGTTCCAGCCCTCGTACCACTTTTCAAATTTCGTGGCAGAGCCGGGAATCGAACTCGGGCCTCCAGGGGTGGCAGCTAATCACACTAACCACTACACCACAGAGGCGGACAATTATTATTATTATTATCCCAGTCCCTAGTTCGTGATTTTACTTTTCCTTTGCCAGCCGAGTTGGCCGCGCGGTTAGGGGCGCGCAGCTGTGAGCTTGCATCGGGGAGATAATGGGTTCAAGCCCCACTGTCGGCAGCTCTGAAGATGGTTCTCCGTGGTTTCACATTTTCACACCAGGCAAATGCTGGGGAAGTACCTTAATTAAGGCCACGGGCACTTCCTTCCCACTCGTAGGCCTTTCCTAGACTATCGTCGCCGTAACACCTATTTGTGTCGGTGCGACATAAAACAAATTGTAAAAAATTGTTGCACTTTTCCTTTCCTTACTGAAGGCGAGACACTGGTATTAGCAGCACAAAATTAATATTTTAATAGGCCTACCGTACTTTGGTATCAATTTAAGTTTAGTCTTTGTCGAGTTTATTTGCCAATTCCTTCTTCCTGTTCTTTCTTTCTTTCTTTCTTTCTTTCTTTCTTTCTTTCTTTCTTTCTTTCTTTCTTTCTTTCTTTCCTTCAACATCTGCGACCACCGCACGGGTTAAGCACACAACAAATTATTCTGCGATATTGGTTTGTGTTGTGGTTCATGATTAGGTTTTTAAAATTATATTTTGACTTTAGAAAATGTTTAAATAATTGACGCAAAATATGACAACCTTGCTTTTGACAGCGCTCACTTGCCTTTTAAACGACACGCGCCCCTTGTGTCCAGATGAAAGGAGCCGACTGACAACCCTCATTATTACCAGGGTGGGCCAAGTTTTGATATCAGACGATACCGCTTGGGTATGCGTTGAGCGTCAGGACTATAACTGCGTGTTATTGTGGTGGAGGATAGTGTTATGTGTGGTGTGTGAGTTGCAGGGATGTTGGGGACAGCACAAACACCCAGCCGTTGGGCCATTGGAATTAACCAATTAAGGTTAAAATCCCCGACCCGGCCGGGAATCGAAGCCGGGGCCCTCTGAATCGAAGGCCAGTAGGCTGACCATTCAGCCAACGTGTCGGACACATGTTACGTGAATCACTGTATTATCGTATTATAAATATTTTTAGTCCCGGGCCTGCCTTAACCGTACAGATACGAACAAAACTACATTTTAATACCTAATTCCCTCTGGCCACAATAACAACATCGTGTTATAAATTTTTTCGCGGATGTTGATTGATTTGTTCCACTATTAGAAGTCCTTCACATTTCATTTTGACCGACAATTATATAACAAACAGATTGTTTACGTGCATCAGGCATTTCTTGTACTGTTCTTTGATAAATTAATGGATCATTATATTTTCCATCGTAAGTCCGATGTAAGTTACACGTGTTTCTATGAACGCACGTAATTTAGGATGTTCTTATTTATATAACGGAATATGAGGACTAGTCAAAGCTACCCATAAAAACCAAACCAAACCAAACCCCATGGCACTACAGCCCTTGAAGGGCCTTGGCCTACCAAGCGACCGCTGCTCAGCCCGAAGGCCTGCAGATTACGAGGTGTCGTCTGGTCAGCACGACGAATCCTCTCGGCCGTTATTCTTGGCTTCCGAGACCGGGGCCGCTATCTCACCGTCAGATAGCTCCTCAATTCTAATCACGTAGGCTGAGTGGACCTCGAACCAGCCCTCAGGTCCAGGTAAAAATCCCTGACCCGGCCGGGAATCGAACCCGGGGCCTCCGGGTGAGAGGCAGGCACGCTACCCCTACACCACGGGGCCGGCCAAAGCTACCCATAGGTCCTTTTAAAAGGTTGAGAGCTGGGGCCCCGAAGTCCCTTGAAGTAATACTCTAGTCGAAGGGATGTTAATAATATGAAGATATGTTGTCTCCAAAGGGATCTGGTGCAGATCTTTCGATTTGAAATCGTTGAAATTTTAACGCAGAAATATGTGAATTAGGCCTACGTGAACAGTAGCAAAATCCCCATGCTTCGCTACGGCTTTTAAATGAAAGTTATTTTTCAGAGTGTTACGTTTTGGAGAGCCACTGTCAGCTGAGCCTGTAAAATACGTCTTCAGTTTGCACTTCAAACGGTTTTGGGGGAATGATTATTTATTTTTATAATCTACTACACACTTGAACCCCGCACGAAAAAATTTGAATGTTTTAAACCATATCTGATTCAATATCTAGGACATAAAAGCGACCAACCTGTGAAATTTTGATTTTGTACGTCGAACAGTAATGGAGGAAACAATACTTTTTAAGGGGTAAACGCTTCGAAATATTTATTAACATCTAGGATAAAGAAGACAACCCTTCATTTAAAAATGTTCGTGCCTGAAACGGTTTTGGAAGAATGGATATTGTGTTCCTGAGCGTCAGCTTGTAACGGTTCAAATCCCGTTACAAGATGATATCTGTATTTTTATTATTGTATGATTTTATCTGGATTTTATTATTATTATTATTATTATTATTATTATTATTATTATTATTATTATTATTATTATTATTATTATTATTATTATGTCAGTATTATTATTATGTTATCTGTGATATTGTACTATTATTGTAATTATCCGTTTTATTCAATTTTGCAATTGCCTGTTGCTTGCAAGATTGCACTTAGATGTATACATATATACGTATGTGTAGTATAACACTCAATACCTGTACAGTGAGAATTGTAGTATATATCAGAGATGGGATGTGACGTTGGGGCATTGTGCAATATTAGTGGCGATTCTGCCAAGTCATCGCCACTCCATGGCTATGTCATCGTATTTATTTAGATATGCGCGCATCGACTCAATCGCCGCGGGGCTATTTCACCACTGTATGTAATATCTGTCGCGTAGGTGGGAGTATGTCATTGTTATTTCTGGAGATTACGTAGTTGTGTCAACCTACGTCTATATAAGGTAGCTCCATGTTGTAGCGTCAGTCATTACTTATACGGATGCAGTACAGTGAAGTAGTCTACTAGATCAAGAGGCCTTGGTTGGCCAGTCAACCAGTGTGAACGAGAGATGGAGAAGACTCAGTGAGCCATTATTGGTCATTGAGAGAGTGAGACCAAATGGTTGGTCCGTCACTTAGTGGAAGACGCGGACGCAAGGCTTACCAAGGAGTCAGAGAGGGCAACCCTGGACCTGCCAAGAGGTCATACCATATTGACTTACAAAGAAGTCAGATGATATGGAGAAGAAGCAGTCGCAAGGATGTATCACCACGTTAGGCGTGACACATCTACAGTAAACACCAGAGCAATGGAATACGTCGTAATTACACTAAAAGTGTTGAAGGTACAGTCAAGTGAATCAGTGAGGGAAATATTTCGTATAAATTGTTAAATGTCCGGTCAAGAAGAATCTAAATTCATGCCTAGTTTCTTTCAGTTGCAATGTCATAATTTCATATTTTCATCTGTTTTATCGCAACAAGACTCACTATTTTTTGATATATTATTTAAAGAATATATATTGTTCTATCAAACGAATTCATAGTTTCATTTCATTGAAAGTAAAATATCTTAACCTCAAAATTAATGGGGAAACCGAACGCCAATCTCCTTTTCCCAGAACTTATATGGTATGTTGTCAACAGTAAGCTTATTACCCCACACCCTGTTAGTTTTTAGTAATAAATGTTTACAATGTGTCGACGCAACGTGGGACTCGAATAAATTCAGAATTTGTTCTGAATGACAGCATATCATAGGTTCATTTTGGGAGGAGTATGCGCATTTAAGCCAACGGAAATCATTACCGGTAAATTTCAGGACTATAATTTTGTGATATATATTTGTATTTTGGGGATATGTCAAGGGATTTGAAGAGGGAAATTAATTTGAGATCGCGTACTATCACTAGTGAACCAAAGATGGACACGGAAGACAGTAACAAGTCATGTGAGGACGAGGTCATTGCTTCTGCGGACATCCAAGGTGAAATTCAGAGTAGGGAGCAGGTGAATACGATGGAACCTTCTGAGGAAATTCAGGAAAGAGCAGAAATTGAGAAGCACACTGAAACTCAAAAGGAAATCGCGGGGGGGATGAACCAAGATTTTCTAAATTTGTTGATGGCCAGATTTACCGAGCTCAGTAATGAAAATAAGAAAGAGAAGAAAGAGATGAAAGAATTTTTTAGTAGTAATAGTAGTGAAAATAATAAAGAGATGAAAGAAATGAAAGAATTAATTAATACTAATAATGAAAATTGTAAGAAACTGGTTGAAAATAGTAAGGAAGAGATGAATGAGATGAAAGAATTATTTAGTAGTAGTAGTGAAAATAATAAGAAAGAGATGAAAGAATTAATTAGTACTAATAATGAAAATTGTAATAAACGGATTAACGCCATAAGTAGTAAAATGGAAGAAATGATTGTTAGTATTAACGGAAATTTTAATGTGATCAATGATAAAATAGATGGGTTAAGTGAATCACTAAATTCTAAAATAGATACTAAGATAGTAGAGGTAACTAATCAAATATCTAAGTTAGAAAATAAGTTAAACAAAGAGTGTGTTGACCTTAGAGGAGAAATGGAGTTGAATCGGAGCGATCTTCATACTCAAATTGATCATGTCAAAGGAACATATACAGAGAATATCGTAGAGTTAAGTAATAAGATTTCTAATATCCGGGAAGAAATTCACGAGATCATAGATAAAAGACTAGACAAGATCTATAATGCAGTGGGGCAAGATATGAGGGAATGTGTCAGAAAGGTAGAAACGTTTGAAAAAGAGCTTGGGCAGGTCAGAGAACTAAAGAATAAACAAGAAACATTGTCGCAGAAGGTTACAGAGAAAGAGGAAAAATTACAGGAAGAATTGAGAATAATGAAAGAGAATGCGGAGTGAGTGGCGGAAGAAAAAGTTATGAATTGCCAGAGGGTACTACGGCAAGAAATGAGAGAAGGTCAGATTACAAGAGAAATAATAGTAACGAGTGGTTTATACAATAGAGACCAAGATTTGCCTAAGTTTACTGCAAAACAATTTAATCCTATGGAATTTGTAACATTAGTTGAGAAAAGATTTGCAAATAAGTTGAGGGATAATATTATCGAATGGGAATACGTATTAGAGATCTTGTCTAATTCTTTCATCGGTGAAAGCGAAACCTGGTTTCAAGTGTACCGTAATGATATGTCTAATTTAGGAGAATTTAAAGAGAAGTTCGTTGACAAGTTTTGGGATGAGAATATACAAGATCGTGAGAGAGAACGGATTATGCTTGGTAAATATAGACAACAGGAGGGAGTGTCTATGACAGAATACTTTCTGACACACGTGCTTATATGGAAAAATCTTAATAGTATTGGTTCAGAAGTTGATATCGTAAGGATTATGTTAAAACATTATTCTGATAAGATTAGGGAAGCTGCGTGTATGCAGAAAGTCAGTACTATCAAAGAAATGGAGGTATTGTTAGATAGTTTCGAGGCTCTGAATGGTAGAGTAGTTGATAATCGACCGCAAAGTAGAACTGTAGAAGGAGCGCGAAACAGGTCAGATAATTATCAGAGGAGAGGGAATAATAATGATCAGCCGAGGAATAATAGAAATTTCAATAGTGATAGAGGTCAGCAGAATTACCAGAGAGAATCGGAAGATGGGAGGCGTGCAGATGTGAATTATATGAGGAATTATAGACAAAATAGCTGGAGAGGGAATAATTATGATCAGCCGAGGAATAATAGAAATGTCAATAGTGACAGAGGTCAGCAGAGTTACCAGAGAGAATCGGAAGATGGGAGGCGTGCAGATGTGAATTATGTGAGGAATTATAGACAGAATAGCTGGAGAGGGAATAATTATGATCAGCAGACGAATAATAGACATTTCAATAGTGATAGGGTTCAGCAGAGTTATCAGGGGCAATCCGCTGAAGGGAGGCGTGGAAACTTTATAGGCCAAAGTGACGGAAGGCGTGAGGATTTTAGTCATCAGAGAGAGAGTAATAGGATAAATGCGAATGGTATTCAGGAATAGTCATCGAGCAAGAGTATTCCAAATTCACAGGGAATCGGGTAAATTAAGTGAACAGTCTGAAGGTAGTAGATGAACAGGTATGTAGTATAAGAAGTTATGTAGTAAAAGTAGATTTAAGAGTATAGTGTGATTGTGACCTAAGTAATGTTAAGTGGGATATTTAAGTAGTGACGTAGTCGTAGATAATGAAGTAATTAATGGTAGCAGTAAGTTAGACGTAAGAAGTGATCTGTTAAAGTGATGTAAGTACTTGTGATACCGAAAATATGATGGAAATAGTGAGGTAATAAGTCGATGATGGAAATTGTGAAGGTAAATGAAGGTACTATTAAATATTATAACAGCCGTTGGGTAAGTCAAAGTGAGTAAATAAAATGATAGCGGTACCAATCATAATTGAAGATAATTGTAAGTTTCAGCCACGCCTTGTTGTACCAGAACTTGTGTATTCAGTTGTTTTAGGAGTTGACTTGGTTGCAAATCATGGAAGTAGAGTAGACTTTAATTTAGGTAGTGTGTGTTTGTTCTGGGAGTAATCTAGCAAAGAAGTACGTGTTAATTATGATGGTCTGAGGTAAGTGTGTGGGTGACGTGTGTTCTTTGAAATATATGAGAGGTAAGTGAAGTTGTTCCTAGTGAGAGGAAATGTTTTGTTGGGTGTGTTACGTGCCTGTACGACCAGTATCCGCGGGATAGTCGGTATGAGGCAGTGACGTGAGGTAATTTGAGTGAATTACAGGAGTAATATGTTCGATGTTAGGTAAGCATCGAGAGGTATTTAGTGGTAAGTGAGGAAGAACACGTATATGAACATAAATTGTAGTAAATGACCAATGATCGTTTGTGGGAGGTAAGTACCCCATTCAACTTAAATGTGCTAGTGGAGTCTAAGAACAAATAAACATTATGCTGGATTACGGAATAATTGAACCATCTTGTAGCCATAGTGTTGATTCTTTAATTATTGTTGCCAAGGAGGATGTGATCTATTGAGATTTGTAAGTTAATAAGGGCAAAATTGATTCAGTTTGAGTGACAGAGTACTACTCAGAGTTCCATCTCATCATCTGCAGAGGCGGGAAATATGTTGAAGTTATTATTTTATATCAGGGGTATTTCACTATTGTGAACCGTATCGGGAAGTGTGCATATTCCTTAAAAGATCAGGAAGGGGACATTGTCGGTATTTATAGTATTATACGTATATGTAAAGAAGTATTTCACGTGAGATTTGTTAAGATTAAAATAAGATGATTAATTTTTGTAAGAAACTGGAAATAAAACTAACATCTGCGATTTGCGTGTGAACCAAGTGTCGTATTGGTGTATTGGAAGAATAAGTGCTACATTGTCATGTACTGTGTGACAAGAAAACGGAGAACAGGACATTGGACAGTTATCTGCGATAACAATATGCGAGAACAGTTCTCATATAAGTGAATTTTCACAAAATGTTTTGATATGTTAAAAAAAGAAGAAGAATGTAGTATAATCAATTAAAATTATTTGTATGTATTTAATCAAGTGCTATACTCTTGTGATTTGTATGAGAGAAAGAGAGAGAATAGGACACTGGACTGTTATTTACGATGGCAATGTGCGAGAAGAATTCTCATATATGTGATGTATTATAAAATGTATGGATGCTGAAAAAGAAAATTATTGTTGTATACTCATTTAAAGTGTTTATCTGTGTCAGTGTTATATATATAATTTTGTTCATAAATCAATCGATTCTTTGTTCTTCGATTTATTTATGAGGGAGGCGAATTGTAACGGTTCAAATCCCGTTACAAGATGATATCTGTATTTTTATTATTGTATGATTTTATCTGGATTTTATTATTATTATTATTATTATTATTATTATTATTATTATTATTATTATTATGTCAGTATTATTATTATGTTATCTGTGATATTGTACTATTATTGTAATTATCCGTTTTATTCAATTTTGCAATTGCCTGTTGCTTGCAAGATTGCACTTAGATGTATACATATATACGTATGTGTAGTATAACACTCAATACCTGTACAGTGAGAATTGTAGTATATATCAGAGATGGGATGTGACGTTGGGGCATTGTGCAATATTAGTGGCGATTCTGCCAAGTCATCGCCACTCCATGGCTATGTCATCGTATTTATTTAGATATGCGCGCATCGACTCAATCGCCGCGGGGCTATTTCACCACTGTATGTAATATCTGTCGCGTAGGTGGGAGTATGTCATTGTTATTTCTGGAGATTACGTAGTTGTGTCAACCTACGTCTATATAAGGTAGCTCCATGTTGTAGCGTCAGTCATTACTTATACGGATGCAGTACAGTGAAGTAGTCTACTAGATCAAGAGGCCTTGGTTGGCCAGTCAACCAGTGTGAACGAGAGATGGAGAAGACTCAGTGAGCCATTATTGGTCATTGAGAGAGTGAGACCAAATGGTTGGTCCGTCACTTAGTGGAAGACGCGGACGCAAGGCTTACCAAGGAGTCAGAGAGGGCAACCCTGGACCTGCCAAGAGGTCATACCATATTGACTTACAAAGAAGTCAGATGATATGGAGAAGAAGCAGTCGCAAGGATGTATCACCACGTTAGGCGTGACACATCTACAGTAAACACCAGAGCAATGGAATACGTCGTAATTACACTAAAAGTGTTGAAGGTACAGTCAAGTGAATCAGTGAGGGAAATATTTCGTATAAATTGTTAAATGTCCGGTCAAGAAGAATCTAAATTCATGCCTAGTTTCTTTCAGTTGCAATGTCATAATTTCATATTTTCATCTGTTTTATCGCAACAAGACTCACTATTTTTTGATATATTATTTAAAGAATATATATTGTTCTATCAAACGAATTCATAGTTTCATTTCATTGAAAGTAAAATATCTTAACCTCAAAATTAATGGGGAAACCGAACGCCAATCTCCTTTTCCCAGAACTTATATGGTATGTTGTCAACAGTAAGCTTATTACCCCACACCCTAGAGATGGTCAAGAGTCTCATTCTATTATTGCTGTACTGAGTGACAGCTGGCGCCCTTCAAATAACGTATGTGTAAGTAAGCAGGTAACAAGTAAGTGTGAGTACAAGGTTCGACGAGTGTGTATTTTATTTAATGAATGTTAATTTTATAATTTCCATTTTAAATGCAGATATTCAGATTTTTCAATTTAATCCAGTTTTATATGTTTGTAAAGATAGTCAGCGAGTTAGGAAGTTCTCAAGCTACAATCTAAACCTCATAGGGGAGACATTTTTTTAAGTATACGGTATTTTACACGTAGGACATAAATGAGGACCCTTTTCGCAAAAAATACGACTTTGTACGCCAAACGGGTTTGGAGGGATGAATAATTAAGCTTACGGAGCTATGCTCATTTGACACTTTAGCGGTGGAACGTTGAAACATATTTCCTATTTCACACCTCCTGAAGATATTTTTCCGTGGTTTCCCATTTTCACACCAGGCAAATGCTGGGGCTGTACCTTAATTAAGGCCACAGCCGCTTCATTCCAACTCCTGGCTCTTTCCTCTCCCACCGTCTCCATAAGACCTATCTGTGTCCGTGCGACGTAAAGCCACTAGCAAAAATTTCCCCCCCAAGGATTTATATATAGTGCTATTTGGAATTTTGTCTTCGTAAGTTAAACCCTTTCGGAGGACGGAATTAACATATTTGTTTTCGGATCTAAACCCTCATGTAACTCTCTGAAGGGTTAAATTCGTATCAAACATTCTGTTATTTAACACCTAGGATATCATTTGACATTTTAACATCGTAATTCAAACGGTTTCATATAAAGCGCATCATCCTCACCCCCCAATTGGGGGTGTATTGTTTTAAAACCACTTCTTATTTGCATCCTCATAAAAATAATTCAACTCCTTTCAAACCCCCCTTGAGTTGTTGTCCTACACTCCCCCCCCCCCCCGTCAACAAATGTGCGTATTTCTTTATTTCTAAAGGAAATTCCAAATATAAATGTTCACGTCTGTAACATCGTTCGTTTTTGTAATATAAGTATCTTCATGCAAAGAAGTGAACTAATTTTTCAATTCATTTACTCACCTTTAGTTGGATTTTACGAAAACAAAATAATGCGTGTTTCTTTATTTTAAAAGAAGATTCCAAATACAAACTTTCATGTCTGTAACATCTTCAGCTTTTGAGATATAAGTATCCGCATACAAAGAATTCAACCCCTTTTCAGTCCTTTTTACACCCTCTTTAACTGGATTTTACGAAAACAAAACAATACATGTTTCCTTATTTGTAAAGGAGATTCCAAATGCCAATTTTCACCTCTGTAACCTGTTCGTTTATGAGATATACTCATTTTAAAACTTCACCCACTTTTTCAGTCCTATTCACCCCCTCCCCTTAAATAGGTTTTACAAAAACAAAACGATACGTGTTTTTTAAAAGAGATTCTAAATAAAATTTTCATGACTGTAACATCTTCAGCTTTTGAGATATAAGTATCCGCATACAAAGAATTCAACCCCTTTTCAGTCCTTTTTACACCCTCTTTAACTGGATTTTACGAAAACAAAACAATACATGTTTCCTTATTTGTAAAGGAGATTCCAAATGCCAATTTTCACCTCTGTAACCTGTACGTTTATGAGATATACTCATTTTAAAACTTCACCCACTTTTTCTGTCCTATTCACCCCCTCCCCTTAAATAGGTTTTACAAAAACAAAACGATACGTGTTTTTTAAAAGAGATTCTAAATAAAATTTTCATGACTGTAACATCTTCAGTTTTTGAGATATAAATATCCTCAAAAACATACTCAACACCTGTCTCACCTTTTTTCACCTTTTTCCGAAGACAAAAAAACAATACGTGTTTCCTTATTTTTAAGGAGATTCCAAATAGCAATTTGCACGTCTGTAATATCTTCAGTCTTTGATGTATAAGTATCCCTATAAAAAGAATTCAACTAAGTTCACTTCCCTTCACCAACCCACACCCTTAAGTGGATATTCCGAAAACAAAAAAATACATGTATATTTTATAGGATATTCCAAATACCAATATTCTTGTCTGTAACATCTTCAGTTTTTGAGATATAAGTATCCACATTAAAAGAATTCAACCCCATTTTCAGTCCTTTTTTACACACCCTTTAAGTGGATTTTACGAAAACAAAAACGTACTTGTTCATTTATTTTTAAATGTAATTCCAAATAACAATTTTCAGGTCTGAAATATCTTCTGATTTTGAGATACCAGTATCCTAATACAAATAATTCAAGCCCTTTTTCAGTCCTTTTAACCCCCTCCCAACACGTTATTCTTCCTAAAACAGAAAAGTGTATGTTACCTTATGTTTAAAAGAGATTAAGAATACAAATATTCCACGTATGTAACATGTTGCGTTTTTGAGATAATACTCATCTTAAAAATGCACCTCCTTTGTCACTCGTGTTTAACCACCCCTCCCACCCTAAGTAGGTTTTCAAAGAACAAAAGACAAAAAAATACGTGTTCCTGTATTTTAAAAGGAGATCCCAAATAAAAATTTTCATGACTGCAACATCAACAGTTTTTGAGATAAAAGTATCCTCAAGAAGGTATTCACCTATTTCACTCCCTTGAAGGGATTTTTCCGAAAACGAAAACGTGCGTGTTACCTTATTTTTAATGGAGATTCCAAGTACCAATTTTCACTTCCGTAAAATCTTCAATATTTGATGTATAGGTACCCCCCAAAACTAATTCATCTGTTTTCACCACTCTTCATCCACCCTACCCCGTTAAGTGGACTTTCCGAAAACAAAATAATACGTGTTTATTTATAAATGAGATTCCAAATACCAATTTTCATGTCTGTAACATCTTCAGTCTTTGAGATGTAAGTACCCACATGAAAATAATTTAAACCCTTTCTCTGTCCTCTTTGCTCCCCCTACCCCACTGAAGAGTTTTTTTCTGTCTGTAACGTGTTAAGTTTTTTATATATATTGTACATATGCTCAGTATAAAAATTTACCCTCCTTAACACTTCCCCTTAAGTGGATTTTCAGAGGACAAATGATGCGTGATCCTGTAATTTTACAGGAGATTCCTAATACCAGTTTTCACGTCTGTAACACGTTATGTTTTTGAGATACACTCATTTTAAAAATTCACCCCTTTGTCACTCCTGTTCACAACCCCATTAAGTAGGTTTTCCAAAAACAAAAAGTCCGTGCTTCTTTGTTTTTAAAGGAGATTCCAAATAAAACTTATATGACTGTGACATCTTCATTTTTGGCATATAAATATCATGTTAAAGCTCGATGGTTGAGGTTCAGATTAACCTTTAACATACTGATCAGACGGAAACATGCTTTCAGAGGACTTACTCTGTTCCTAATCAACTTTTTATTAGCAGGTTAAATGTCATCACGTTTATTACTGCTAGTGCCAGACAGAAAAAAATTACCTTTTCAGATAGGGAGAAAATCTTAGCACTCAAGGAATCATCAGATTTACGATGTTCAGTCGTTAACTTGAGAAACGATAGAACAACGATAAAAGAAATGCAGAAGTCTGGCTCGAATGCGTTTGAGCTTATTTATCGAAGGATCACTACCTTTAAAAAACTAATTGCCGAGTCAAACTCTGCAATACTAGCCTCGATCAAGGACAGCGGCTGACAGACTTCTTTCTCCAAAAAACAAGAAGTGTTGTAGGTTGAGTCAAGGCTGCTTTAAGAAGTGGCAAATTGTCCATTACAGTGCCAGCAGATTGCACCTTTCTAATGAGGAGCTTGTAAATAAATTCCTCCATACGAAGGTACCATGAACAAGGAACGTCCCGAGAGTCAGACACATTGGAAAATAGAAAACATAGAAATTCTCAGAGTCCAGGCCAAAAATCTACAAGAATGGTCAAGTGGGGTGGTGTTCGGGCCTTTTTAACCACGCTCTGCCATCACTTGTTGCCAAGGGTCCGAGATGAAAAGAAACGGCAGGGCCTGTGGTCCTGGACAAATAATTACCACGAGAGTAAATTTAAATTTTGAACGTATTTCTCAAAGAGTCAGTTAATTCTGTTTTGTTTCCTTTTAAAATCAATCAGTCAATGAAACAATCGTTCAGTCAATCAATCAATAATCTGCACTTGGGCTGTTGCGCAGGTGGCAGATTTCCTATCAATTGATTACCTACCCTGTTCTTAAATATTTTCAAAGAGATTGGAAATATATCGAACTTCTCCCGTGGTAAATTATTCCACTAAATTAGCCCGATAATTGAATAATTGCCCCAATTTGTCCTAAGGGATAACAAGAATAAATAAAGCATCTATACGTTTTATTAACCTAGCTTTCAGCGCTTCGTTAACAACTAGGGAGACTAAGCTCCCAATTCCAATGACTTATTAGTCTTTACCAAAGTACGACGAATCTTTGGTATACAGCAGAATCACGATGAGTGACTTTCCAATTTTTTTTTTCTAGTTGCTTTACATCGCACCGACACAGATAGGTCTTATGGCGACGACTTTCCAATTTTACAGACACAGAATAATTAGTATACCACAGGGAGTTCGAACTCCGAACTCTCCTGACCTTTAGAGCCTTACATTAAATCTAAGGCACTGTATTAATGTATTCCCAGAAGGGAAAGATAAGCCTTAAAGGCTTGCAGTCTTTTATACCCATGTCACTCGCTGCCCTTATTTCACAAGTCGAGTTTATAGGCTCAGACGGTTGAGGCGCTTGCCTTCTGACCCCAACTTGGCAGGTTCGATCCTGGCTCAGTTCAGTGGTATTTGATGGCGCTCAGATATGTCAGCCTTGTGTCTGTAGATTTATTGGTACCTTAAGGAACTCCTGCGGGGACAAAATTTCGGCACCTCAGCTTCGCCGAAAATCGTCAAAACTAATTATTTGGGCGTAAAAGCAATGTTGTTTATTATTATTATTATTATTATTATTATTTTTTTTTTTTTTTTTTTTTGCTAGGGGCTTTACGTCGCACCGACACAGATAGGTCTTATGGCGACGATGGGATAGGAAAGGCCTAGGAGTTGGAAGGAAGCGGCCGTGGCCTTAATTAAGGTACAGCCCCAGCATTTGCCTGGTGTGAAAATGGGAAACCACGGAAAACCATTTTCAGGGCTGCCGATAGTGGGATTCGAACCTACTATCTCCCGGATGCAAGCTCACAGCCGCGCGCCTCTACGCGCACGGCCAACTCGCCCGGTATTATTATTATTATTATTATTATTATTATTATTATTATTATTATTATTATTATTATTTTACGGGATGCAACAAAATTAAAGCTTGGATCTGAAGGATACAGAACAAGCAGGAGCAGAAGACGTAGAGTAAATTAAATAAATGTTCATTGAGAAAATAGGCCTAACACAAGAAGATGATGCTGAACCCACTCGAGCAATCCCAAAACATGGTCGCAATAAAACCTAACAGGGCAGAAGGCACGCTTACACAGTGTATAAGCCATACTACATTGTGACTAAGACAGGGATGGTAAGTGATCGAAAAGCAAGAAGGAAATTTTTAAATTTATAATAAGCTTAGTTATAAAATATCTAAATGAACAAGGGAAATGAGGGCCCACATTCGTACTTCCTTATGATATTACACCCATTCGGTTGGTTTCATCTGTAGCTTGAAAACTTAGAAAACCTACTTCTTATAAAATTAAATTAATTTAGGAAACCCTGCATTAAAATCAAATAATCGTGGCACGATCCTAACCGTTACATGCTAGAGGGAACCTTCCCATCGCCAAGCGCAAGTAAGTTAGACGCTTTTCTTGATCCTCATAACGTGAACAATCCTAAGCGTTGCCCCAGCTCGCCCGCTGCCTTACGTGAGGGAGACCCTCACTCGTCGATACACCAATCAGTAAGTTATAGATATATGGAGGCAGAGATCTATCTTATTTATAATGGTGAGCTGAAGAATAATTGGTTGATTTAAATTTAAGAGTTCAGTAGGGGCTATTCAAGAACTGAAGAAATAAACCTGGGGTAACAACTACTAACCATTACAATACTCCACTAAAGATTGTTCACTCCCTTTTCATAGGTGGCACCCCAAAGCAAAGTAGTGACATCTGTTAACAGGCTTCGAAATGACGCAGTGTTCTTAATGTTCTGCTTGTTTCAATAAGACGTCACCATATTCAGGGAGAGACCTTACTAGTGTCACAGTTATGATAAATCACTTAGTCTAAAAATTTGCAAGCAAGCAGACTTTACGTTTACGTGCCTGTCTATATCGTGATCATGGCCACGGAACTTCCTGTTTTACATTCAATCCGAATCATAGGGACGTGACTTTTCATCTCAAAATTCCCTCGTGCTCTGGTCTAGATTCGAAACGCGGCCGCCTTGGTGAGGATCCAGTGACGATAGAAGTATATGTCTTAAATAACTGATTTCTATTTTCACTTTCACAATTACAGTCCTTCCCTCACAGCCACCCTCTAGACCTGAGCCACGCCTGCCGTCACTGAGTAGGACTGTTAAATCCCCTCCAGTATTTTGCAGCTACTTCATTTCTTTTACACTTCCACACCTTTTTCCTTTGTTATCAAACACCTGAAATTCCAGAAAATTTGGCATTTATTGAAATGGTAAATTGTTCTCTCTATCTTTGTTCATATTATATTTAATACGAACAATGTCTGCTAGCCTTTCCATGTCAGTAAAACAACGTAAATCGTGGTTACATAGCAGTATGAGTAACGCCGCTACTTGGGGCAAATTCGCGCTTGCGCTTGCAGTGTACCCTACAAATGTGATGTGAAATCCATACTCGCTGGCCCACATACTTGAGTGGCAGCCTCACTGGGGCTCCAGCTCAACTTCTTTGGATTTACATTTCAGATTCATCTAAGTACGTTAAATTATTTGTTCTATATATATATATATATATATATATATATATATATATGTATATTTTATAGCTGCCTCTGTGGATCCGTGGTAGAGTGTCGGCCTCCGGATCCCAAGATAGCGGGTTCAAACCCGGCAGAGGTAGTCGGATTTTTGAAGGGCGGAATAAAGTCCATTCGATACTCCATATCGTACGATGTTGGCATGTAAAAGATCTCTGGTTACACATTTGGTGTTTACTCGACAAAATTCATTAAATCTCAGCCATAGACGCCCAAGAGAGATCCGGTTTACTGGGTCTGCCATCTAGTGGGCCTGGAGTAAAATGGAACGTCGAAATTGACGAGGAGACAGCCAGATGGCGTCAAATCGAAATGTCTGCACACGATAGCTGAGGCCATATGATTATTATTATTATTATTATTATTATTATGTATATTTTATTATCGTCGTTTATGATTGTGAGTTTAAAGATACCTGTTACGAGATTAATTGGGAAGCTAAGTTCTTTTTCCAGTGGTGGTGAGGTGGTGGTGGTGATGATTCTTCTTAGTTTGTCTCCAATAAGATACTACGATAGTACCTTCAAGTCTTCAAGGCACACTGCCGAATGTTACATCTATATAATTTCAGTTACACTCGCATTTGCTCTTAGCTTATCGATCAGATTTTATGCGCCCGATAACCTCGAACTTAAGTTTCTTTAAATCAACATCGTCGTTATCGTCACCACTACCACCACCACCACCACCATCATCATCATCATTATCATCATCGCCTTGTGTCTCTCGCTCACTCTCTCCAGGCCTACAACCAAGGGTTTGGCTGCTTAAAAACAGCAGTTATCATGATCAGAGTCATATCTTCCATCACACACACACGCCTACCTTTTGTTTAAAGGATAACTACATTAATACTAAAGAACGATACTTATAACGAAACAAAGCATGTCTTTTTACTCAGTTACTGTTCAGATGTGTACTATTATTCATATAATGAATTATGAGCAAAACTTATACCTATGAAGTTACAAAGTTGTAAAGCGGTAATGATTATCTAATAGAATCAAAATTTCCTTTATAACATACCTAATTATGTACAAACATATACACAGTCCGGTTTCATTTACTCTGTTGCTTCTTACCTTGAAGTTATTACAGCCTGAGTCTAACTATCTTCGCTAGAGTCTCACTAATCTTCTCTTAACCTGAATTTCATCACAATTACCCTATGTCATTGTTACGTCCTGTGTGTACCAACAATCATTCTCGCACCACTCATGCCTATTATTTCCAGCTTAAGGAAAATATCGCGAATAAGGATAATTTCTTCTCCCAGTCACTTTTTTTCTTCAGAAATACACTCTCCGCGCGAGTTGGCCGTGCGGTTAGCATCGCGCGGCTATGAGCTTGCATTCAGGAGATAGTGGTTTTGAACTCCACTGTCATCATTCCGAAAGGTCCTGGGTATTATTCCCAGCAGGGTTTCCCTTTTTCACACCACTCAAATGCTGGGGCTGCATCATTATTAAGGCCTCAGTTGCTTCTTTCCCACTTCTAGCACTTTCCCATCGTTGCCGCAAGAACTGTCTGTATCGGTGCGACGTAAACCAAATTATAGAAAGAAATTAAAATACACTCCTAATACCATTTTATCTTCCTTGAATTTGTTAATTCCGCTGGCACGGAGGCTGTGTGTATGTGTCGTCTTCATCATTATTTCATCCTCAGCGTGATGCGCAGGTCTTCTACGGGCGTCAGTTCGAAAGACCTGCATCTAGCAAGCCGAAATTTTCCTCGGGCACTCCCGGCACTAAAAGCCATACGCCATTTTATTTGTTATCAACCCTAAAGTTAGTTTTCTGTGGTTTCCCTTTTTCACACCACTCAAATGCTGGGGCTGCATCATTATTAAGGCCTCAGTTGCTTCTTTCCCACTTCCAGTACTTTCCCATCGTTGCCGTAAGAACTGTCTGTATCGGTGCGACGTAAATCAAATTATAGAAAGAAATTAAAATACACTCCTAATACCATTTTATCTTCCTTGAAATGTCATATTTAAATCATTCACAAGCATTATCTGTTCAGAAGTTTATTTATTTTCTTGTCGCTATTGAGAACTCTCGTCTTCCACATTAAAGAACTCATGTCTCATTTGCCATCCTGGTGCAACCTTTGAAAGACAGGCCCATCGGCAAGTGTGTGCAGCGTCTGCTTTGTGTGGCAAACTGCGTGTTTGTGTGGTGGAGGATAGTAATGTGTGTAGTACATGATTTGAAGGAATGACGGGGACAACAAAAACAAACCAGCCCTCTGCCAAGGGAATTAACAGTAAGGGATAAAGGAATGAAGGAGCGAAAAGGAACTGGCCACACTACCGTACGTAAACTCCGGCTCAGGCACACCTCACCGGAGGTTCGGACCTGCCTTCGGGCAGAATACAAGCTTACCTTACTTAATTAGATTATATGTGCTAGAGCTTCTTCTAAGAGGAAAACGTCACCTACATTTTCTTCGAAATGAATTATTGCTGGAAGATGCCGGGAACTTCGAAAATCGTTTTAAAAGGGATTGCTGGTTAGTTACATGGACCATGTTACATCGTGCCACAATGGTCATTCAACAGCGTGCTCAGTCAAACAGATTATCAGTTGGAACACTTATTTCGTTAGAGAAATGATGTTTAAGTAGTTTGGTTCTCACGAACTGATCATTCTCCTCTCGTCCAATAATTATTCTTTAGCATACTGCCTTTTCGAGGGCCACAATAATCCATCAATTGAAACTAGTCCGCAGAAAACGTCTCCTAATAATAAGAATAAGAATAAAAATAAGAATAAGAATAAGAATAAGAATAAGAATAAGAATACCGAGCTCGATAGCTGCAGTCGCTTAAGTGCGGCCAGTATCCAGTATTCTCGAGATAGTGGGTTCGAGCACCGCTATCGGCAGCCCTGAAGATGGTTTTCGGTGGTTTCCGATTTTCACACCAGGCAAATGCTGGGGCTGTACCTTAATTAAGGCACCAGCTGCTTCCTTCTCACTCCTAGCCCTTTCCTACTCCATCGTCGCCATAAGACCTATCAGTGTCGGTGCAACGTAAAGCAACTTGCAAAAAAAAAAAAGAGAACAATTCCACGTTGCATTGGAGCCTACGTCAACTTGTTTTGTTTTTATGTGTTTTGGAAAGTTGCATTACGTCGCACCGACACAGATATGTCTTATGTCGATGAAGGGACAAGACATAACTAGGAGTGGGAAGGAAGCGGCTGCGGCCTTAATTACGTTACAGCCCCAGCGTTTGCCTGGTGTGAAAATGGGAACCACGGGAAACCATCTTCAGGACTGACAACAGTGGGAATCGAACCCACTATCTCCCAAATACTGGATTCTGGCCTCACTTAAGCGACTCAGCTATCGAGCTCGGTCCTACGTCAACTTAGCACTGACGTCCACTGATTCCGTGCCTGTTCTAGTTGAACCAAAAGTCTTACGCGCAAATTATAGATTATTGCGTATTTAGAACTCTAACTATCAACGAAATGTACTGTATATTTCCTCTTCTGTTTTCATTCTATTCGCATTTATGACTGTTAGAAAGTGAATGAGGGGCGCTATCATTACACAGTCTGTGATATTGAATCCATTGACCACTAAAGAGTTCAAGCAGTGACACCCACATTGTAGCGCTTGCCTTATTAACGAGCAATGTCGTAATTAGAATTTAAAAGGCGGGTGACATAAAACTGCAATATAAGGAGCAGAAATCTCGCTTTGTATGTTATAAAGTGAATATAATTTGTAGTTGGTCGTTGATAATACGTCTGTTAATCTTAGGAACTCTCTCTGTGTGTGGAAATGATGTTTAAGTCGATAGGTCGTTTCCGCTATTTCAGTAACACAACGGGCGATCAGGCAGTTTCCGTTCGACGGCCGTACAGTATCTGAATCGGGACGCCGATCGGGAAAAATCTCCGTGAGCATCGAGGCACTCATCCCACCTACGCACCTGGTTTGAATGTCCCTGGTGTGGTAAAACACCGCGTTCTGCTGCATGAAGAAGTCCGCAACGCCTCGTCCGACTTGAAGCGTCAGCACTTCAAAGCCTTGTCGAGGGGACCGAAGGCGTGAAAATCGCATGGGGAGAGATCAGGACTGTAGGGCGGGTGCTCGAGTGTCTCCCACTTGAGTTTTTGTTGTCCGTAATGGATGAGGCTGGCCTCCCAGATCGACAAGCGTCTTGTGTCAAAACGCGACCCGCATGCAACTTGGTGCACCATTCCACAACGGTGGTTTTCGGCAGATATGCAGCCCCAAACACAGTCTTCATTCTCCGATGGATGACCACCGGTGATTTTCCTTCGGCAGCCAAGAACAGAACAACAGGACGTTGGCCCTGTTTGGACGCATTTGGATATAACGTCGCCATAGTTCTCATGGCCGCACTCTACGCACGCACCTTAGCGCGACACGACTGCCACACTCCCTTTGCCTACATGTCCGTGCTTACACACCCGCATCGCAGTCGCGCTACGTTGCATATCCGCTGTAGCAACGCCCTCAAACGAAAATGTTTGATCACGCCTTATAACTTTTACCTCTGACTAAATACTTTGGTACTGTTTTCGGAGACTTCGAGGTACCGGACCTTGAGGTCCGTTAGGAGTTCATTTCACGTGTCTATAATGTATTTCTTTTTCTTTTTCCTGGCGGTTTAACGTCACAATGTCGCATCGAAGGTTTTCGGCTACGCAAGGTTAAGAAAAGGCAAGGATTGGGAAAGTAGCGGCCATGGCCATGGCTTGTCTGAAAATGGGAAACCACGAAAAAACATTTTTAGGCCTGCCAACGGTGAGACTCGAATCCATCCTCTTCCGGATCAAAGCTCACAGCTACGTGCACCTAATCATGCAGCCGTCGCTGGACGTTCTCACCTTTATTTCAAAGGTAGGGTTTACCAAGTGCTGAGACTATGAAGATGTTACGCAGAAAAACACAAGTCTCGAAACATAAGTGTGTTTATTTGCTTTACGTCGCACTGACACAGATAGGTCTTATGGCGACGATGGAATGGGAAAGGCCTAGAAGTGGGAAGAGATAGGCCGTGGCCTTGATCAAGGTACGTGTGCCTGGTGTGAAAATAGGAAACCACTGAAAACCATCATCACATCTGCCGACGGTGGGGTTCGAACCCAATATATCCCGGATGCAAGCTCACTGCTGTGCGTCCCTAACCGCACGGCCAACTCGCCCTGTCGAAACTCAAGTTATAATGTCTTTACTTACTTACACTTGGCGAAATTCAAAGTTAATTTACTACTGAGAGCGCAGAGAGAGAGAAGAGAAGTTCGTAGAAGTAGAAAATAAATGCTAGTCTTTTTATGTGAGACGTGAAAATAAATTCACTTTCAATATTAGCTTGAAAATAAATCAAGGAATATTCATCGTCAGAAACAATGTTCACACAAAATAAAACACAAGTACGTTAAATCCATACGAGGAGGAAATATTCACAAGTTCCTAAACGTAATATGTCCAATTAAATGAACACTAGAAAATTATTTACACAATTTAAGTATATACATTCTCGAGCACACTCTCGAAGCACGATGAATCGACTAATACTGAAATATATTCATAATGTTAAATGTTCTCGAGCGCTATCTCGAAATACGGAGAAATAATTAACAATCAAAAGATCACAAGTTCAAGAGTACTGCCTCGAATAAATATCACTGAAAATTACAAATGTGCGCTTCTGTGGTGTAGTGGTTAGTGTGATTAGCTGCCACCCCCAGAGGCCCGGGTTCGATTTCCGGCTCTGCCACGAAATTTGAAAAGTGGTACGAGGGCTAGAACGGGGTCCACTCAGCCTTGGGAGGTCCACTGAGTAGAGGGGGTTCGATTCCCGCCTCAACCATCCTGGAAGTAGTTTTCCGTGGTCTCCCACTTCTCCTCCAGGCAAGTGCAGGGATGGTACCTAACTTAAGGCCACGGCCGCTTTCTTCCCTCTTCCTTGTCTATTCCTTCCAATCTTCCCATCCCCCACCTAGGCTCCTGTTCAGCATAGCAGGTGAGGCCGCCTGTGCGGGGTATTGGCCATCCTCCCAGTTGTATCCCCCGGCCCAATGTCTCACGCTCCAGGACAATGCCCTTGAGGCGGTAGAGGTGGTATCCCTCGCTGAGTCCGAGGGAAAAACCAACGCTGGAGGGTAAACAGATTAAGAAGGAAAGAAAGAATTGCAAATTCTGTCCCGAGAACGGAGAAAATATTTATCCTAAGATTTCAAACCTAAGATGAAACTGGTATGCGTTAAACACTTTAAAATAATTATAGGGTTAGCGTAGAAAATGGCATAAGCACTCAAAATCAAGTATTCACGCAGTGAAATATCACAAGTTTTGATTCGTAATTTGCAACCGCACAAAGTTCAAGTCTGCGTACAATACTTAACGCGACTTAACGATGTGTGTCGGACCTAGTCCAAGAGCGTGCTGACTAGCATGACACGGCTGTGGATCTTTGAATGGATATTGGTGTATCATCATCATCACATAAGTTTTCATTCCTCATCCCGAAAGGGAGGGGCGGGCCACCTAGGAGGTTGCACACCCTCTTTGACCAAGAGATGCGGGCGGGTTAGGGAGATATGATCAAGGAAGGTGGTGGGTAAAGGATGTGCAAAAGGGGGACGTGGGAGGGGTTTGGCCCCGTGGCTGGGGAGTTCGCAACTTTATTTAATTTAATTATTATTTACAATAAGAACTTTTCCTTAAACGTACATAAATATACATACCCGGTGGTTCACAGCCCCTTATTTTTGTCGGCGGTAGGTAACTCAACTGACGCGTATATCGTAGTCACCCCAAAAATGTAGTCCTACCTGCTTCTTTATAGTTTTAGTACAACAATACCGTTTATGTAATGCTCGCAAATATGGTAGAAATCATTAACGGCACTGCTGTTTCTATTACTTGAACTACAATGAATGTGTAAAACGACCACAGCTGCGAATAACACTATCTTACGTTTGGACTGCAAGTGTCTATAAGGACTCCAGCGTTAATAATGCACTGCAGCTCGCGGTTGCTAAGGTGTTTAAATCACGCATTGCTGCTGTTGCATCAGCCAAGCTGTGTGGTAGTTGGTTCGATTCACAGGCTGGTATACTCTGTTTCATTTAATGCCATTTAATTTTTTTTATATTTTTTTTAGAATTTGCTTTATGTCGCACCGACACAGATAGGTCTTATGGACACCGATGGGATAGGAAATGGCTAGGAGTGGGAAGGTTGTGACCGGGGCCTTAATTATGGTACAGCCCCAGCATTTGCCTAGTGTGAAAATGGGAAACCACTGAATACCATCTTCAGGGCTGCCGACAGTGGGGTCCGAGCCCACTATCTCCTAGATACAAGCTCACAGCTGCGCGCCCCTAACCGCACGGCTAACTCGCCCAGTGCCGTTTACAGTGATTATAATATTCTAAAGAGTGAATTTCTGTTTGGTCCTGAAAATGACCGCTCTTTTTTCCGATGTTACATAGCCAGGTCGGACTGCGGCCTGATGGTCTGTAGGTAGGAAGTAGGGTGCCCTCCATTTTCATAGTAACATGTGTTGGAAGTGTTGGCCACTTTACAGTGTTCCTTTAACTTTAAACCATTACGGAGCACGTGACATACATATTAATTCTACCGTACTTTCTCCATAAATTAGCAAAAATTCAGCGGTCCTTTCATAAGAATATATCGTGAGGTAATTAAATGGTGCTGTGATGTGACTTGGGAGGTGTGGATTATTATTTGCGTGTGCTGGACTCGGGAGGTTGTGGATTCGAATCCCATGCTGTCCGTCCTGAAAATGGTTTCTCTAGGCTTCCCATTTTCACCGTCAGGCAAATGTATGGACGGTACCTTAATAAAAATCAAGGCCGATTTCCTTCCCAGTCCTTCACCCACCCACCCTTAGGAGAAAGACGCTAAATCAGAGCGCAACCAACAGCAAGAAAAAAGAAGTAATATTTTATTATATCCCCGCTAAAATGGAGCACCTCTATGGTTTAAAAAATTGACTCATGCTCTATTCGAACCACTAGAATGCCGATATTCACACAGCTTGTGCTCAAGCTCTAAATCGATTCAGCCACGAAGTCAACATACATGATGCTTGCTAGAAGATTTAATTAAGCATGGCCGTTCCACCCCCAAAGTTAATTTTCTTCTTCTTCTTCTTCTTCTTCTTCTTCATTTCCTACCGCTTTTTCCACACCTGTGGGGTGCTGGGTGCGAGCTGCGTCGCTCATGTGGATTTGGCTCTGTTTTACGGCAGGATACTCTTCCTGACGCCAACCCTATTTGGAAAGATGTTATCACGATTGCTTGTTTCTGTGGTGATTGGTAGAATGATGTGTTGTGCGATTATGAAGAGGAGAGTGATGGGACGGACACAAACACACAGACCTATGGGTAGAAGAATTAATCAGAAGCGATTAAAATTCCCACCCCGGTCGAGAATCAAACCTGGGACCCTCTGAACTGAAGGCCAGTACGCTGACCATTCAGCCAACGAGTCGGACCCACCTCGAAAGTTAATATCCGTGTCAAATTCGTCAATGATGGTTTACAGTATTCATTTAACTTTTTTACATGACAGAGCACTTGGCATAACCTATAAATTCGATCCTATTGCGGGTACGTGTGTTATTTTAAGGTGCAGTAAATCATATATTTTCAGAATGGTACGTAGTATTTGGCGCAGAAATTCGCATAATAGTTTTTCCTCTGCTTGGTCCATGGATCAATTTACTCTGATGGCAGAGGTAGGGGAGAGCCTCATTGAACACAAGGAAAAATTTCAAGTTAGTTAGTGTTCAGAAAACCAAATTATAAGGAGCTTTAAGTTATACGCGTGTCCCCCTCTGTGGTGTAGTGGTTAGTGTGATTAGCTGCCACCCCCGAGGCCCGGGTTCGATTCCCGGCACTGCAACGAAATTTGAAATGTTGGACGAGGGCTGGGACGGGTCCACTCAGTCTCGGGAGGTCAACTGAGTAGAGGTGGGTTCGATTCCCACCTCACCCATCCTCGAAGTGATTTTCCGTGGTTTCCCACTTCTCCTGCAGGCAAATGCCGGTATAGTAACTATCTTAAGGCCACGGCCGCTTCTTTCCCTCTTTCTTGCCTATCCCTTCCAATCTTCTCATCCCCCACAAGGCCCCTGTTTAGCATAGCAAGTGAGGCCGCCGCGAGGTACCTGTCTTTCTCCCCAGTTGTATCCCCGATCCAGAGTCTGAAACTCCAGGACACTGCTCTTGAGGCGGTAGATGTGAGATCCCTTGCTGAGTCCGAGGAAAAACCCGACCCTGGAGGGTAAACAGATCAGAAGAAGGTTATACGCGTATATCACAGCCATCCGCAAAAACTTTAGTACCTGCTTCTTTATGGCCTTAGTACAACTATACCTTTTATATAACACTCGCGAATATCATAGAAATCATTAGCGACAGTGTTATTACTTAATATATCTGAAAACAATAATCACTACCATCACGATATTTACAGCATAACTCATGTGTGAGGCTCCAACTGTCCTTTCTTGTTAACATTCCAAAGTGGCATCACCGTAAAGTATCCAGTCAGGTAACTTTTCATCAATGTACTCAAGTTAAACTATCATTCTAATAAAACTCAATTTTCATACCCGCAATATTTCAAGTCAGCGATAATTTCGTCTCGTAAAGATACGGAATAGAAATCGATTTACAATAATCAAGTATTATCTTGACCGTATGTCAGGTGGATTTCGTTCGTGAGGTCGGCTATCACAAAATTCACTGCTCTGGTATCAAATAGAACCGTCACTTAGACTTAAATGCCGTTACCTACGGTATTACATAAAATAGTAATCACAGGAGAAACATCAACTTGTACTTAAAATATGCGTTACAACGCGCTCACTTGGATTTGACAACCTTTAAATTCATCAACCGCTCTGGATTGCTACAGGACATCGTTCATCTTATACAGCCTCTCCCAGAAATATTACAACTCAACTTGTACACCATGTCACAAAAATTCCTCTCCGTCGAAATACAGGACCTTTTGTCATCGGCATCCTCCTCATGCTACATCACTCATGAAATACAGGCTCACTCTGCCTTAACATCTTCCTAACTATTCTCACAATATTTCATTGCCATTAAAATTCATTTTCTCCTTGTTTGAAACTTTTTAAATACAAGCGATCCCTTGACCAACCAACTAACTTTACAATGATCTCAAAATTTGCTTCTCTAAATTTTTCCTGACCTCAGGAGCAAAATAGCATACCGTGATTTTCTGTATCACAAATACACGGTGTCACAAAATTTTAGTTTCCCAAAATTGCCAACCTTATTATACTTCACTGGATTTCGATATAAACCGCGAATGTCGTTTATAACTGCTGAACGCATAATTTATCATCTACATTTTATCCTGGCTTGATTATTATTATTATTATTATTATTATTATTATTATTATTATTATTATTATTATTATTATTATTATTATTATTATTATTATTTGATAATTTGATATATGACTTCATCACACTCATAACGGTTATTTATCGTTATCATTATTGTAAGTTTTTCCGGTCGAACATTGTTTCATTGATTTTCATTGAAGTATTTAACTTCACTTTTACATTTTTTTAAATAAATTTAAACACATGTTAAAGTCTCGCGCGCTGACATATATAATAGACAATTTGCCACCACACTAGAATAACGACAACACACTTCCCCGTCATCGCAATATACTTGACTACACACGCCACTTATACAACGTGATATTCTGATTTATTAATTTATTAATTTAAAGGGACAAGCATTTACATCTCTAACTACAAATCATAATATTTGAATTTGACAGACCTGTAAATTGTAGTCGTTTTGGCATGGCATTATCTCAGCTTCATCTTGTGCCAGCAACCTCCAATTTAGCCCGTCATAATTGCAGGGTACATTCTTTTCTTAAATATTACCTTATATATACACAGATTTTAAACTTGGCTTGAGGCAACACACGTTACCATAAATTATTTTATACACGTATAACATTTAAACCATCCCGCTTCATCTCGAGAACTCAACTAATGCAGTTTGTTGAATCTTCCCAACTCCTTTCTAACCAGATGTTCACAGGTGTGATTGACCGTGAGACACAAATCTTATCTCCGCCAGACTGTCGTCTACCGGGCGAGTTGGCCGTGCGCGTAGAGGCGCGCAGCTGTGAGCTTGCATCCGGGAGATAGTAGGTTCGAATCCCACTATCGGCAGCCCTGAAGATGGTTTTCCGTGGTTTCCCATTTTCACACCAGGCAAATGCTGGGGCTGTACCTTAATTAAGGCCACGGCCGCTTCCTTCCAACTCCTAGCCCTTTCCTATCCCATCGTCGCTATAAGACCTATCTGTGTCGGTGCGACGTAAAGCCCCTAGCAAAAAAAAAGACTGTCGTCTTCCCTCACCGATTATAAAAAATAACATTGTCCGCAGTAAATCACAAAAACTATCTATGGATCTGCTGTGTCCCTATGAGAAGTTCAGGAATCCTATATTTCTTAAACTTTTGATTTACTTCCCCGACCGTGATATGTGTAAGTACAATATTTCAATAGCTAGTCTTGTCTTCCTTCACCACTTACCACTTGGTCAAATATTCATCCCTCAAGCCGAATGGCTTATAGAGATTCTACAAGTCTATTTCGCCCACAGAAATTATTCTTCTTAAGGTTGCCTGACGTAGGTTCACACTCTCGGAATATCAAATTACGACCGACTCTCCTGCCTGAGGAGGGAGTAGTTATGCATTTTCTAGGGATGCTAGGCTTGGCGTTATGTACTGTGGTGCAGTCATTCCGTTTGAATACCACTGGGCCGATTTCTTCGAGACTCACTCCAGATATTCCACCTATTTTTCTAGTCATGATGGTGTTGTTTGCTGATTTTTCCTGTAACTTTAACGGGCGTAATTAATTAATTTCATGAATTAGGGTTGCCGCGAATTTTTACTGTATGTCCTTGACACGTGTTTCCCTCGCGGCCAACATAGATGCCAACTTCACTCCAGGCCTAATTAAACACATTTCCACCCTGTGGACTTTAGCTTCATCAGATATTTCCCAAAATTCTTAATTACTTATTTCTTTGTTAATGGCAGTGCCGAAATCTCTCGCAATGAGAGTTATTATCCAGAATTTCATTATTAATTACCCGAGGTCTGCCGAAATGTTCCGACCTGGTTCGAATTGGAGGGCCACTACCCACCGTGAGTTGCCATGCCACGGAGCGCGAGATGAGCTTGCAATAAAAATATGGTTGCACTCTATCTTGTAGTTGCAAATTTTTAGCAAGGTAGAATTATGGGTTCAGTACCATATTTTGACGAAAATGGAAGCAAATGTCCCCTCAATGGATGTAATCTATTATTTTTACAAGGTTAGTGTGTCGAAAACACAAGATATATCCCCTGTTGTGATTAATGATAATAATAATAATAATAATAATAATAATAATAATAATAATAATAATAATAATAATACATGGTGTTCCGGGGATTCTGAGGAACGCAAAGGTCAAAGAAGTGCAGGCATGAGTGGGTGGGTATAGAAAAAATGGAAGATTCATTTAAAACTTAGAGATTTGTGATTACATTTCCTCCTTTGATCTTTTGTTACTTTTCAAATTTTAAACATTACATTTTGCTAAGCAAATACCAATTAAATAGGTACAAGGTCTAGCTCGTGAGCTTGAGTAACACATGAGCTTGAATCTCCCTAGTAACCAATTTAATAAGAGTACTATTGCTTCCTTCAATACATACTCAAGGAGAATGAGCTCCAAATTTTACACCAATAGGACGAGCGTCTTTGCTCTACACAATTACTTCCTAGGAGATTATCCTCCAAAAAGGCACCTATCTACATTTAACAAAACCGTAGAAACTGTATTAAATGCTCAACAGTCTGATTTACCAAGACACAAAATGAAAAAATAGAAGTTGACTTTAACAGGGGTAACAAGTACCCCTTCTACGTGGCTGTATTTAAAAACAAACGGTTAAGGTTACTGGCCGAAAATCAAAATGTTAAGAGGTGAACTCTTGCACTCCTCTGGAATTCACCAGAACATCATTAAAACCCTATGTGGGCTTATGGCACGAAGTTGCAGAGGATAAGCCTATACTACGGAGGTGACTAGATGGAAAGTTTTAATTTACAAAATTAATTGGTAGATTTTAAAGGTTACAAAATCATAGTCACCCCTATATCAAGTTGAAAGGGAATAGAGGAGGGTACCTCTCTTTATTCCCTAAGTTCGATTAAATTATTTAGACTAGCTTGAGAATTTATATTGAGAAAAATAAGTTAGATTGCGAAGGAATTTGAAACCTTCCTCTCGAACTAGCTTTCCAAGGATATTATATGGTTAAACGGAGTCTGCCATTACCTTGAGCTGGTGGACTTCCTGGCAATGGACGAGGCAGCCCTGTCCCCTGCCTTGGCTACGAACACCCTCTAAAACTCGTGACTGGAGCGATCACAAGAACAGTATGGCCAGAACGGTCCCAAACATTATAGCGGAGAGGAAGGTTCCAGATTTCTGTGGGCCGGAACCCTGACACACCCCTAATTTTCATTGGACAATCAAATAAATATAAAGAACTCTGATTGGTTACTTAAATAAATGTACAAAATTTCTTAAAGGCTGTATATTGTTTTATAATTGCCCGAATATATGGAAAAGGGACGGCAATAATATGTGTTCGTATGCCCGACATCTTATACGAGCGCGATATGAAGCTCCTCTTGGCGAGCTGGACACGTCACGAGCAATGAACCTGCGGGTGACGTCACGGCCCCACGTTGGGCGCCATTAATACCTTCTCTCCTCTCTGTACCAGGAAAAGTTGATTTCAAGAACATGAGATCTTTCTGAGGGGTGCCTAATCCTTAGGAGTTGGTACAGAGAGAGAAGATCGCAAGGCGAAATAATAGATATTATACCTTTCTTTCCTTTATTCAATCTCTGGAAGGTCACCCTATTATATCGCCGAATCATAGATATTTACTAGAAAATAAATACCAATTTCAACAACAGAATATCGAAAAATCAAGTTGATTAAGTAAAATTCAAGTGAATAATGTTTTTCTCAAACAGTTATGTCCATCATAACTTTCGTGGCATAAATTAATGCTAAAGCATGTTGTAAGTAAATAAGAAATCTTAAAGTATTTTCCATTGGCACTCGCGATTTCAGATTACGCTTTCTGTATAAATTAAATAAAGTAAATTTGGTAATTCCTTCTTGTAAACACATTAAAATCAAATATGAAACACTTGAAATTAAATCCGATCTTCGAGTATAAAGTTCTGAGTATTGTCCTATTATTTTTGTAAATTATTGTACACTTAACATAAATATTGTAAATTGAGAGTTTATGATACACTTCCACTATGAATGAAGCACTCAATTGATATTTTAAAGTTCCAATAAGTGAGAAAATACGACATTACGAGAGCACACAGTTATTTGAAGGTCTGTCGTTACTTTAAGAGTTGTAAAGTGTTAATTTTCCAAGTTTATAAAATATTAAGTAAGTGAGCTTTTAATGTTCTTTGTCAGTAATGACACTGTTTATAAAGGTCCTGTTCAAATTCAGAATTATATTCTTGACTTGGAAAAAAAAGCACTGATATCACCTGACATATACGCCTTTTTCTTGTCCTCGAACAGTCGAATACTGCTCTGCAAGCAGCAATCTAGAACTCAGCTATCAACAAACACCACGATGTTCCATAGTACCACGTCCCTGGAACTGTCCCTCGTAGTACCAAGTCCACGTTGATCTGCATCAAATCTCCGTCGATCTACGTCAATCTCCGTCGTTCTCCGTCGATCTCCGTCGTCTCGAGTCAGTATTTCTTATGTTACTAAAAGAGTGGCTTTAACACGAGAAAGTCCAACTGACTAGGTTCAAAATGTGCATCATTTGATTTTGCACTGCCAGAATTGATTATCACAGTCTCAAAAGTAATAACTATTCAGTGCATGAGAAATACGTCGGAGCACTGTCTATTATCGTAAATTACGATAATGAGAAAATACACTTCCCTGCACAGTTCATCTTGACACTTACTGCACACTGTTCGTATTGTCAAAAATAACTTTCATTCGAAGCGCAGTTTATCATGGCCTACTTTCACAGCAAAGAAATAAATAAATAGCTCTCTCTCGTTATATCTCGTAATTTTCCTTCTCACTATCACAGTTCTACAAATATTCGTGCATGAATTTTATACTTCACAATATCACTGAATTACGAAGTTCATTATACAGTCTATCCACACGGATTGTTTTAAATGGTACAGTCTGTTATGACGATATGCGAACAGTCTTCCGGCATAAACTAAAGTGTTCTAGGCTCTGATAATACTCAAAATAGTCAATGTGTTGCGACCTACACTCACGATATTCGGAGTTGAAACAGTCCAACATCATTACAATTTAAAGTAGCCGTGCTAACTTCAAGTTTGTTGTAGTCATTCACACGAAAATTGAGGTACTTCTTAAGTCGAAATTTTGGCGAAATATTACAAGTCGTATGACTCCGATGTTGTACACACGTTAATTTCTAAAGTTTGAATGTCTGACGAATGGCAAGTCCCACAATTTATAAGTTACTCACTGGTATTCACAGAAACTAAGTGTCAACTTGCAGTCGAAGTTATATAAGTATTGCGATGTTCCGGTGGAACGAACACTGAATTCGACTCGTCGCGTGCACCATGACATGCGAGCCAGCTGTGTAGAATGCGAACTGAATTGCTACGGTTTGGTCCGCTGCTTATATTCCGTACGACCCAAGGCTGCTTGCCACGTCACTGGGGGAAGTGTGATTCCTTTCTCGCCTATATCTCTTAAATGCCGTGATGGATTTTATTGAAATTGACATATGTTTACGTTCAGAACATGAGCTACACGATGATGTGTGTCTCATTTCCGTAACATTATCGGCTAAAAGTTAGAAATTTTCCTTCCAGTACATTCGAGAGAGAGGCGTAGAACATGTGGCCGTGACGTCACCCGCAGGTTCATTGCTCGTGATGTGTCCAGCTCGCCACGAGGAGCTTCATATCGCGTCGTACAAGATGTCGGACATACGAACACATATTATTGCCGTCCGTTTTCCATATGTTCGGGCAATTATAAAACAATGTACAGGGCTGAAACAGTTCCTGGTACAACAATTCAGTTGAGGAAACCTTAACACACAAAATGACTTTGAAAATGAATTGTTCATCCTCACTCCAGAGGGCGGACATAAGTTGATTGTAGCGACATCTGTCGATAAATGCTCAAACTATTTCCGAAATCAGTTTCAGCGCTTGTATTATAGATGGTCTTCTAAAATACGCTGATTTTAAATGCGCGGGGTGGGTTTACCTCCGGTACGCATGGCATTGAATCCACTATCCATCCAATTGAACACAAGTGGATATGGATTTAGCATCTAGAACAAGCGGTAAGAGCTATAAATAATCAGCCATCTACTCTAAATACAGATGATATTAAGCTGTATGCCTCTACCAGACCCCATGTGCAACATCTCGTCTCAATTACCAAGACCGTTTCTTCAGATATAGGCATGCGGTTTGGATTGGACAAATGCAGAAACCAAACAGTCATCAGCTCAGGGACATCTTCTAGTTTAAGCGACGAACCCGCAGAACAGGTGGAGGAAGAATAAATGAACAAATATTTCGAATTTCATCAGAGCACTCGTATGAAACATGCCGACATCAAGAGAAATACAACACAGCAATACACAGCACGCCTCACCGAAGTGCTATCATCGAAACTGACAGCTGAACACCTCACCAAAGCAGTCAATACGTACGCCATACTACTGCTCACGTGTTCCTTTAGCGTCATAAAATGGACCCAAACAGAACTTCAGGAGTTACAAACGAAAACAGCAGTATCACTCACCCGGTACCATATGCTTAATCCTAAATCTGCAACTGAACGTCTTACACTTCCGTGATCACTAGGTGGTAGGGGGCTTTTTACCCATTGCGAACTGAGCACCTGCCATATTGTGAGGAAGTTTGTAGGAACGATTTTTCCTCCGAGTTACACCAAACAGCATAAAAATCCAGGCCGCAGTTCAGGTGATACTGAAGGACAAATTCCCAAAAGGGGAGACGAAAAGTGTTTATGGGCATCATTTGTGTCAGTAGTTGTATATATGTTTGTTGTAATTATTTCTGTTGTATACGTTTGTTGATATCTGTACAGTTTCATAATGAAGAGGGTGACTCCTTGCTTAGGCCGAGTCAGCCCATTATGTTACCGGCACAATCCGAGCGTTCCTAAATTAATAATAATAATAATAATAATAATAATAATAATAATAATAATAATAATAATAATAATAATAATATGAGTTTTATTCTCCTATATATACCGGTACTTGCACGGTTTTTAAAGACGCCGGAATATTATTCCTCAGGGTTTCTCTTGTGAAAATGAAAACTTACAACCTGTTTTCCAGTCATTGACCGGGTCAGGGATGGAATGAATGAAGCAGATATAGGCTATTAGGCTATTAGTACGATGTAGTGATGCAAATTCCAGTGCCTCTGCTGGCACTGGTGTGCACAGTGCCAGTGCCAAGCGCGTCACCGTGCCAAAACACCGGTGCCGTGGCACTGTCAGCGCCACGATGGCTACTTATTCATTGGACTCGTATAAAAACGTTTATGCTTCATGTATTGACAAAAAAGGAACTACACATAGATATGTCGTAATTTATATTAATATTTACATGCAAAATACTACAAAATAACCCTCAAATAAATTTTCCATTTACATTCAAGAACAGTATTTTTTCAATTCATTTGCTGACAGTCTGTTAGTGAAAATTTGACCAGCTTTCGAAAACACACCTTCGGCAGGCGCGGATGTTGGTACAACACACAACTTCCGGACAGCTAAATAATAAAGGTTGGGATACTGAAGCTTTCTTCCCAATCAGCATTTTAATGGATCTGCCCGCCTAGCTATTAAGGGGTCTTCCAGGTACGACGAAGCATATGGCGTTTTGAACACGTTATCATCGATCTGAACGATATACAAGATTTACAAATATCTCACACTGCTATGTACTGGTTTTTATCATCTGGACTGAAATTGCTCCACAAAGGGCTAGATTTTCGTTTGTCTGCCACTGACACGGAATTCAAGACAATCCGTAATATAACGAAAGAGAATAAAGCATAATGTGGCACAGTCCGGCAGCACTTGGTAGGACGGGGTGACCAGTAGGTACCTACTGTAGAAGCGACCTGTGCTGGCACTGGCACTGCCATTGACACCGGCACGGATCTGAGAAGCACTGGCCTGTACATGCCGTGTAGGAGGCAGTCACGTGGCCACACACAGTAGTGCTTCATTCGGCAAGAGTGCCAGCCGCCAGTGTCCGCCATACTGTTCGATTTACTCATGAAAAAGTGGACTTGATCGAGGTGTGTTCTTGTCCTTACTAAACGTATAAATAATGTCAATATTCACGTCACAAATCGTTTTCTTGTAAACGTTTCACAAACTTATTTTTATGGCAGTGCCACTGGCACTGGTTCATTTTAAATCGTGGCACCGTGCCTACCGTGCCGTCTCTGGCACCGGTGTCAAAGCACGGTGCCAGTGCCTTCCTTACATCACTAGTACGATGGGGTCGCCACTCGCAAAGTGATTAATTAATGAATGGTAGATGCTATGAAATGAGAATGGAGAGTGTTGCTGGAATGAAAGATGACAGGGAAAACCGGAGTACCCGGAGAAAAACCTGTCTCGCCTCCGCGTTGTCCAGCACAAATCTCACATGGAGTGACCGGGATTTGAACCACGGTATCCAGCGGTGAGAGGCCGACACGCAGCCGTCTGAGCCACGGAGGCTCGGTTTCTCTTGTGTACTAGTGAATCTACCGGCATGAGGATGGCGTATTTTAGCACCTTCGAATACCACTGGAATGAGCTGGAATCTCGAACACGCCAACGAGCTCAGAAAGGCTACGATCTGAGCTACTCTGTCTACTGCAAGTCGCTGGGATCAGGAGTGAGACCACCCAATTTCACACTCCCAGACCTCTTACAATGAAGGTTTCAGTATGCATTGCAATGGGAGTGGATTCAAATGCCTGCATTGAGTAAGTTATAAATTCAACGAATTTTTCGACATTGTCATATTAACATCCGTAGACGAGCGGTGAAGCCACCTAGATTTGAGGGTCGAAACTCTAAGCTGACTGTGGGCATAGTGACTGTAGTTCATAAGTTAAGCACACCCCGGGAAATTGTTGAGATAGCGCCAAAATATCACAGTTACTATACTGTATACTACCACGAGAATGCCTGTTATCGAGCAGTCCTTGTACGCGAATATGGAGTTTGTTACAATAGTCGACAAAAGAACCCGTTCCTTCACAAAGTAATTAAAAGAAAATATTTGTTAAGACCTATCTGTGTCGGTGCGACGTAAAGCCACTAGAAAAAAATAATAAATAAAAAAATTGTTAGGATGTGGTCTATACTCGGCCAGGAAGCAGCTGACGTTAAATGTACAGGAAATATGGAATTTGTGCAGTGTTCCCTTAAAATCGTTCGTCATTTGTTATTTTTTTTTGCTAGGGGCTTTACGTCGCACCGACACAGATAGGTCTTATGGCGACGATGGGATAGGAAAGGCTTAGGAGTTGGAAGGAAGCGGCCGTGGCCTTAATTAAGGTACAGCCCCAGCATTTGCCTGGTGTGAATATGGGAAACCACGGAAAACCATCTTCAGGGCTGCCGATAGTGGGATTCGAACCTACTATCTCCCGGATGCAAGCTCACAGCCGCGCGCCTCTACGCGCACGGCCAACTCGCCCGGTTCATTTGTTATTACATCGTGCGTAATTAACATAATTATGTTATCACAGCTCTTTAGAATTTTGATTTGTTTTCCATGGTTGCACCCAGATCATTTCACACTGTATCGTGCAGTTCTGATTAACGTTCCCATTTGGTTTAGCGAGTCAATAAAGTGGAACCCCCATCCACTCCGTGACCATTGAATTTACAATCGTATCAATAGTAGCAATTTCACCACAATCCCAGTGGATACAAAGTTGCACATGCAAAAATAGAGCACCTCGTCAAGTGATTTACAATGAACCATTTATTCTCCTCCATGACTCTTGTTGCTTTTTATGTCCAGCTTTTGCAAAATGTTTTCACAGCCAAGTAGAACATATTTTTAAATAACTTTGTTACTGTTTTGATGATAATACAGATTAATACCCCTTTCGGCTTTTTTCTCTGCTCTTACTAAACTAATTTGACAAGTCGTTCTTAACAGTGTAAATATGGAGATTAAAATCTCAGACATAATAATTCTTCTTCAATTCACTCTTAGCCAAGTACGTGAGTGTTTATTCATACATCGTCCTCTTGGAAAAGGAGAAAGAATTTTAATTTTCTTAAAATTCTTCCCGTATTTAAAGGTACATGTAATGAAATAACCAATTACATTGGTGGTTTGTTCCTGAGAAAATGTTAAATATTCTCAACTATGAATTTCATTACATGTATGAGAGCCGTGATGAGTGGTTCAGACGCTTGAGACGATGGCTTTCTGTCCCCAACTTCGGCAGGTTCGATCCCTGCTCAGTCCGGTGGTATTTGAAGATGCTGAGATACGCCAGCCTCGTGTCGGTAGATTTACTGGCACGTAAAAGAATTCCTGAGGGACTAAATTCTAGCACCTAGGCGTCTCAAAAATCCGTCAAAAATTATTTAGTAGGGCGTAAAGGCAATAAAATGATTATTACTACTACATTTATAGGAAGCAAGCACTGAAAATGAGAACCTCCATTGTGGTTCGAACAAGAAACCCCAACTCAACAAACTATGTTGTAAAGCGAATTCTAAGTTCCATTGATGTTGTGAAAATGATAATTTCTTCTTTCTGACACCGGTGGTCTATTAACATCATGGTTTGCTTTAATCGTGGTAGCCTGCAGGTTTTGGTGCCGATATTATAAAACTCAGTTCCAGATACTTTGTCAGGTCTTCTGAAGAATTTCTTTGGATCTCAGCATGATTTATTCACTTATTTATGTCTTTATAAAGTGGTGAAATTAGAGCTCTTGGCCCTCTCTTACATTTCACCATGTACATTGTTTTAGATTTTTACCGCATTGATTTAAATTATCATAGTAATCAATTACAATTAATGAGAAGAACATGTAAGTCAAATAAGAAGTAAACAATAATACAATTAATTACGATTACACTGAGCGAGTTGGCTTTTCGGTCAGGGTCACGTAGGTGTGAGCTTGCATTCGGCGGATGATGGGTTCCAATCATACCGCTGGCAGCCCTGAAGATGGTTTTGCGTAGTTTCCCATTTTCACAGCACACAAATGCTGGGGCGTAACTTAATTAAGGCCACGGCAGCTACCTTCCCCATCCTAGCCCTTTTCCATCCTTACATCGCCAAATACTTTCCGATGTGGTAATGCGACATTAAACCACTAGCAATTACAATTGCGAACAATGAAAATGTATAGGATAAAAAGGGGAATAAACAATTATATAAAATTTTCAAATTAATAACTGAAGAATGTCTAAGTAGTCCGCCTCTGTGGTGTAGTGGTTAGTATGATTAGCTGCCACCCCCGGAGGCTTAGGTTCGATTCCCGTCTCTGCCACGAAATTTAAAAAGTGGTACGAGGGCTGGAACGGGGTCCACTCAGCGTCGGAAGGTCAACTGAGTAGAGGTGGGTTCGATTGCCACCTCAGCCATCCTGGAAGTGGTTTTCGGTGGTTTCCCACTTCTCCTCCAGGCAAATGCCGGGATGGTACCTAACTTAAGGCCACGGCCGCCTCCTTCCCTCTTCCTTGTCTATCCCTTCCAATCTTCCCATCCCCCGGAACGCCTATGTTCAGCATAGCAGGCGAGGCCGCCTGGGCGAGGTACTGGTCATTCTCCCCAGTTGTATCCCCGACCCAAAGTCGAAGCTCCAGGACACTGCCCTTGAGGCGGTAGAGGTGGGATCCCTCAATGAGTCCAAGGGGAAAACCGACCCTGGAGTGTAAGCAGATTAAGAAGAAGAAGAATGTCTAAGTTAATACTACGGTATTTAATAACTTAAAGTAAAACTTATTCTATTGAATACGAGGTAAAAAGAGACGAGCTGAATATTTCTATGTTAAAATCTTAGTTCACTAAGAACCATGCTTTATATATTAGTATGTTACTATTTCTATTCTTAGGAACCAATCCATAATCTAAAATGAGAGGATTAAAACTAAAATGACATAATCTATGATACTTACATTTAATATATATTTGATTTCATTCGCTCATACATCCATTCAAGTCACCTATAAGGAATTTATGGCAGACTGTTTTCAACGTCCTGGTCGAAGAAGAGTGTTTAATATCTACTCGGATCATGTTACACAGCCTGAAAGGAGTGTCCAGGAAGGAATGCTTGTACTACTACTAAAATGTTTTCATTCCTCCCCTGAAGGGGGAGGCGGGCCTCTTAGAAGATGACGCTGTCTCCCAGGCCCGGAGATTGGTTACGGTGAAGGGGATGCTCAGAGAAGTTGAGGGGGTTGGCGGCTGTGGCCTATATTGGGAACTGTCCCGGAATTCGCCTTAATGCAGGAGAATGGAAAACCACGGAAAACCAAGGAATGGTTGTAGGTATTTTTCCGATGTAGTGCTATTTCAAGCAGTGATTCGGAACGAGTATTAATTTCGTGAAATGAAGAAATAAGCCTAAAATTGGGTGGTAGATAAACGGGGCTGCTTGGAGAAGGAAACTGGCAGACGAGGATCATTCGTTGTATTTTCCTACAGTCGATTAAGTGTAAGCAACTCAACGTATCGTAGTATGGTATTGTATCTACATAACGTCTAGGATGGATGGCATATCGAACGCTAGAGTTCTGTACACGTTGTATGTTGCTTTGCTACTTGTTCGCAGGTTAGGTCAATCAGTACACTATCAAAGTAGTCAAAGATTGGGAATGGAAGTTTCTGTATAAGTTTTAATTTAAGGTCCAGAGAAAGAATACTGACATGATGCTTTAGGGGAGAAAGGGATGCACGGACCTTTATGCACACTCTAGTTAAAATATAAGCTCATTCGAGGTTAGAGTCTCGTTTATGGTGATGCCAGGATGTAAGTGTCTTCGAGTAATGCACTTCAGTATCAGCTATGGTAATATTGGAGGAGCCTTTTGATTACTTAAAGCACGCAGGAACGTGTGGTGTCAAACTGTAATGCTTCGAGTCTTTCGTGAATCATGTTTTGTGTTATCTAACTTATGTTTATTACTTAGAAATGTGCGAAAGGTCATGGACTCGGGAGAGGAGGGATGGATGAGATTAAGTGACTTTTCTCAAGTAGATGATGCAACCGACTGGGAAGCTGCATTATACAACGATTTGTGGACTGTATTACTGCAGTATTGGTTGCATTCTTGGCTCTGTTTTGCCCCAAGTCTCTTCCACAGTCCTTCGCACAAAACACAGAGCAGGTTGGCTGCGCGGTTCGGGTCACATAGCTGTGATCTGGAACTGGAGTGGTGCGAGGAAGTAATACGTGTTTATGAAGAAATATGTTTAAAATGCACGACCCTGCCGCGAATCGAACCCGGGAACCCTGTGACCAAAAGCCAGCACGCTAACCATTTCGCCGTGGAGCCGGACAACTTTTCCTAACGGGTAGGCTATACTCTCATTTCGGGCTTTGCAACAACTCGTTCGTAACAAGGCTGCACCTTCTTCACATGCAAATTATTGCTAATTATCTGCTCATGCGGGTGACATGTTACTGTTCGCACGTTACTAGCTTGTTAACACTGCTGATAAGGTAAGGTAATTACTTAGGTACTGAGTCATTATGTTTATTACCAAACAAGATAGAGGAAACATGGTTTAACTTTGATGTATGCAAATTAGGAATGAAGACCTACGCTACTCTCTTACAAGCTATAAATATATAACTATGGTAGAGAGCTTCAACGTATTAATTTTACTTTTCCAACTTTATTAATGCCAGGGCAGGTACCTTGGTCTGCAACAAACGGTCATGGTGTGTAGCAAGCTTTTAAGGGACATGTTCCTGTTTTGTGCAACTCCTTGCTACGTATTTTGAAGGCATGTGAAATCGAATCCTCAATTTCAGAGTTTTTCTTTCTTGTTGGTGTACCAGTAATACATAATAATTTCGTGTGGCTATTATTTGACTGCCCTTTAAACTAGGTTGTGGAGCATCTGCTATGTATAGGAAACTATGTGATAGTGTGGTGGAGGGTTAAAGTTGTGGAAATGTTGAGGACAGCACAAAACCGAAGTCCTCGAACCAAAGAAATTAACCGTTCGGGATTCAAATAACTTGACTGGCTGAGAGTCGAACCTGAGGCCCGCTGACCAATGAACTCCAAAGTTGGACGTTTGTAGTACTGATCTTTACTTAATGGAGCGTACGTGTTGGTTCGTATCTCAGAATAATAATGTTATTGGTTTTACGTCCCAGTAGCTACATCTCAGGTTTTGGGAGACGCCGAGGAACCGGAAGTTTGTCCCACAGAAGTTCCTTTACGTACCAGTAAATCTACCGACACGAGGCTGATGTGTTTGAGCACATTTGAATACCACCAGACTGAGCCACGATTGAACCCGCGAACCTGGGCTCAGAAAGCCAGAGCTCTATCATCTGAGCCACTCAGCTCGGTGAAGCAAGTAAGGAAGTTGAACGTGGTCAATAACTAGTGCAGAAAGAGTAGAATCCTTCCACATGTTGCATTACAGAAGAGTGGTAAAGGTGGGGTGGGTAGAATGGTTCATGCATGAACGTACACTGAATAAAGTTAATGAGAGCAGAACGATTTGATGAAATTTGACCGAGAAGAAAGCTAGATTGATGGGATATGACTTGAGACACCCAGAAGTTGTTCAGTCGGTTTTACAGGTAGTGTAGGAGGTAAGTGGGAAGACATGACATGAATATAGAAACAGCACATTTCAGTAGATGTAGGATGCAATAGTTGCTTGGAAATGAAGATTTTAGCCAAGGATAGAGTGTACAGAGAACTGCATCAAATCAGTTTATGCACTAATGACTCAAGATACAACAACAACAACAAAAAACCACAACAACAACAACAACAACAACAACAACAAAGACAACCACAGTATAGAAATATACACATCATTGAAGGAAAGATAAATAAACAGATAAATAAATAAATAAATAAATAAATAAATAAATAAATAAATAAATAAACATGCACAAACTCGTGCACGAGACTAGAATCGTACCAGCACGAGCTCATTTACAACCTGAACGCCTTTCTACTCTCGCCAACATGAAACACGTTATTATTTATTTATTTATTTATTTATTTATTTATTTATTTATTTATTTATTTATTTATTTATTTATTTATTTATTTCCTCTTGCTGGCCTTTAGTAAACGTCTGCTCTTCTTTATTGAGTTCATGCCAGAAGTGTGAGCAACCATCAGGACCATCCAAATTCAATTTCTCCTCATCACTAAAGATCACACGTTTCCATACTTTTAGGTCAACTGTTCTCTTGACGATCTTTCCGTTGTGCTTTACCGTCATACGAAGCTGCTTTTCATTTTTTGTATTTCAAACTGTCCCTCTGATTGACCCTCCTGGATAATGTAGATTTGCGGACAACGACAGTGGGATCTTGTGAGGGTTGTCCCAGCATTGTTCCTCCAGCACTAAGCATCCAATAACTTGATCCCTTTTGTCTAGTTTTCAGCTTCTGTGACCTTCCAAGCGACTTTTTTGCTCAGTAATTTTCTTTAACGTGAGGGAATTGTATAGCGTAGTGGGTGATTTGGAACTTATCCTTTCTATTCCCCAGGAGGATAATCCCTCTTCTCTAAAGGCTGTAATCAGTCCCTGCTCGAAGTTGGATAATGTGACTTCCGACTCATTTAACTTTGACCTATGACCTCCAAACACGCAAAAGGCACAAGATAGCTCACACTTCAACTGTTGCCAATAAAGAATTGAAATAGGAAAATGTGTTCCTATGAAGAGAAGTAGGTGATCTTATCAACGATTTTCAACATTATTTGGGACTGTAGGTACATATATTATGTTATTGAAGTTCACCAGTAACAAATAAGACAACGCTGTGTATCGTATAGAGAGTTCCTGTTTACAGTGCATAACCGGTTTCATGCTGGAATTGTTTACTATGCCAGTAAAGAAAAGCAAAGTCATCTCCGTTACAGGCCATGAAGGCCCTGAGAGTGGTGGAAGGTAAAGGCTTCCACTATTCGTAACCTCGCCACTTGATGGGGTAGAGTGGTTAGCTCTACGCCCGGCCGCCTTTGCCCCCAGGAATTAACATGGTACTCATTTATGGTGTAGGCTGAGTGAACCTCAGGGCGATATGCACCTCCGGAAGTGGAAATATCATTTCTTAAATGTTACGACTTCCTGACGGGGATTCGAACCCACGTCCTTCCGGGCGAACCGAGTACGCCTTTACCGCCTCAGCCAGGCAGCCCCTTTACTATGCCAGTACACCACAAAAATATAGTGGTTTTACCAATATGCAACGCACCCTATTCGAGCTCCTTTACGCTGGATTGAGTGGCTCAAAGGGTTGAGACGCTGGCGGGTTCGTTCCTGGCTCAGTCCGATGGTATTTGAAGGTGCTTAAATACGTCAGCCTCGTGTCGGTAGATTTACTGGCACGTAAAAGAACTCCTGCAGCACTAAATTCCGCCACCACGGCCTCTCTGAAAACCGTAAAAGTAGTTAATGGTACGTAAAGCCAATAACATTATTTTAGAGATCCCTTATACAATATAATAGCCATCTGGAGCCCGGTTTGAAGTTTGTGGGAATTTATCTATCCGTGTCACTCTTTAAGTGAGTTTAACAAGCAAAAATTGTACGGTTATGATTTTCTATTGCTCAACACTTCTTCATAACTGGGAACAAACCATGTCCCCATTGCCGTAACAACTGGAAGGAAGTGGATATTAACATTTAGTACGTCGAAGGAGTGTATGTAAACCTGTATCATAACGTTCTTCCAGGGAAATTTCAGAGTCCTGTTGCATAATAGACTTTGGTTCATACACACGCCCATCTAGTTTCCTCCCCTTTAACTGTACAGGTGAAAATATTAAATGCTAACGGCTTGCTGTCTCCTGGTCACTGCTACACGAACACTGTTTGTGCTCAGTTTCTGACGACCTACCAGTCCACATTAGCAGACGGAAGTACTGTGCCCAAGTTAACACTAGCTTGAAGAGTTCTGGAAAATTGTAAGTTAAGCAAAAAGAAGGATATGGAACACGAAGGCTTGTAGTCTATCGGCCAATGATCTCACTTCGTTCATTGTCCGAAAGGATGAATAAGAGTGAAATTTGGACGGAATGCTTCCATATGTTAGTCAGACACTACAATTATTACATATTCTCGGAGTATTACTGAGTGGACGTCCGACTCGTTGGCTGAATGGTCAGCGTACTGGCCTTCGGTTCAGAGGGTCCCGGGTTCGATTCCCGGCCGGGTCGGAGATTTTAACCTTAATTGGTTAATTCCAATGGCCTGGGGGCTGGGTGTTTGTGCTGTCCCCAACATCCCTGCAACTCACATACCACACGTAACACCATCCTCAACCACAATAACACGCAGTTACCTACACATGGCAGATGCCGCCCACCCTCATCGGAGGGTCTGCCTTACAAGGGCTGCACCCGGCTAGAAATAGCCACACAAAATTATAATTATTATTACTGAGTGGACTTCTCAGCCCGTTAGTTTGAATCCGTTCTCCAGATTTACGTGAAATACGAATCACAGGGGAGTTACTTTTCATTTCAAAAGCACCACATATATGTGCCGGAATTTCAACTACGGCTGCTTTCGTTAGGACCTTGGCACGATGTAGTTCGGTTTTCACGCCCTTAAATAATTCTCTATACTGCTTAAGTAGGATAGCCCTATATCGGTGATGTTACCTACTTTTAAATGTACACTCAGTGACCGAGTTGACCATGCGGTTGCATTCGGGAAATAGTGGGTTCACCGGGCGAGTTGGCCGTGCGGTTAGGGGCGCACAGTTGTGAGCTTGCATCCGGGAGATAGTGGGTTCGGACCCCACTGTGGGCAGCCCTGAAGATGGTTTTCCGTGGTTTCCCATTTTCACACCAGGCAAATGCTGCGGCTGTACCTTAATTAAGGCCACGGCCACTTCCTTCCCACTCTAAGCTCTTTCCTATCCCATCGTCGCCATAAGACATATCTGTGTTGATGGGACGTAAAACAACTAACATAAAAATGGTGGGTTCAAACGCCACTGTTGGCAGCCCTGAAGTTGGTTTTCCGTGGTTTCCCCTTTTCACATTTCCTGTACATTAAGGGGACCCAGTAGAGTGAAATTCGGCAAAAAATGGAATTTTTACTTTTTTCATTCCAAAAATATCTAGAGACTTTCTTCTTCCATTAGAGCTATCATTCATGGTCATATCTTAATTATAAGTGCTTTGTATTGTGTTTCCAAGACAAACTGCGTGGTCGCGGTAAATTTATCTGCCGGGAGATCTCGTTGTTGACAACGACAATACACGTTTCCTTGGCTCCCTCCTCATATTCCAGCCCAGTGGTGGTATATGTGTGTAGATGTAACATAATGGGTATTTGTGACATTTGCTAGCCTATTCATAAGACCAGTGTTTAGAGATCTAGCAGAGCCACAACTTCTGGAAAAGTGCCTTCATGGACGAACCCAGAACCCCAACGAGAGTGTTAATAATTTGTTTTGGACACGAATTCCCAAGAGAGTTTTTGTAGAGGTCAATACCTTGCATTTTGGAGTGTACGATGCTGTGGTTACATATAATGAAGGTAACATCATAAAGTGTAAAACCTTAGAAAAATTGGGAATCTCTCCAGGGTATCACATGATAACAAGTATGAAGAAAATCGATTGTGAACGGAAAAGGAAGGCTGAAGGTGCAGAAAAGGACTGTAAAAAACTGTCAAGACAAACTAAGAGAGCTGTGAGAAGAAGACTAGAGGATGGGATGCAAGACAACCCAGATGATCCATCATATGGGGCAGAATTACATCGAAAAACTTTGAAGGCTTGTTTCTGCAAGTTCACTTTTTCTGAACAAAAGGAACATTTTCTCAAACTATTTAGTATACAATCTTGAAACTTTCAGATATTACATAAAGTCATAATATACACACTTTAACACAACGTTTCTGGAGAGAAGTGTTTAGTACAGAAACAAGGGGCTAAAAAGTGAGCGATTTTTTTCCAAAAAATGTTGCACTGAATAGAAATATTTAAAAAATGGACGAATATCTATAATGAATAAATCCCTGTGTTAAAACACGCAAGAAGGTATAAAGAAAGCATGTTAAAAATGAAACCTTTAGTATGAACCGTTTCTGAGATAAATGTACCTAAAACAGTAAATTTAACATTATAGATATAGACACTACCGGGTCCCCTTTATTAAAGCCACGGCCGCTTCCTTTCCACTCCCAGCCCTTTCCTATGCCATCGTCGCCATAAGATCTTGTACAGTTCAGTTTCACAGTATATTAATATAGCGCAGCACGGTTTTGTACAGAAACGCTCTACCGTGTCCAATATGGCGGTGTATATCAATTTCATTTCAGAATCTCTCGATAGGAGGCAACAAGTGGATGTTGTTTATACGGTCTTCTCCAAAGCCTTTGATTCAGTTCAACATGATGCTCTGCTCACCAAATTGTCAGCATATGGGATAGGGAGAAGTGCTTTTCAGTGGATTAGAAGTAAAAGCTGATGGTATTATGTCAAAGCCGTACCACACTACTTCAGGTGTCCTCCAAGGCTGTTTACTGGGCCCTCTTTTCTCTGTCATATTCATAAATGATATAACATCAGTTATACAACACAGTAATTGCCTTCTCTATGCTGACGATCTAAAGATCTTTAAGGTAATCAATAGTGAGTTGGACTGTAAGTTGTTACAGTCTGACTCAGGCCCGGTTTCATCAAGACATGTTAGTACTTAACAAGGTGTTAAATCATTTTAACATACGATTTAAGAAAAATTTGCGTTTCATCAACAAATTTTAACATTAACAAATGTTAAACTGCGTATTAAAGTTAACATCAGCCATTTCCAATGTTAAATGGCTAACATTAGCATTTAGCAACCTGGTCCTAAATGGCTGCTGTGAATCTCGCTTTCGAGGCGGAATTGCTCTATTTAGATCTTTTACAAAACAATCCTGATCGAAGAAGAGTTCAGCTACGTAATGACTTTGAAAATTTGACGGATCCGAAATTTCTTCATAGATACAGGTTATCGAAAACAGTCGTTGCTAAGGTTGTTGACGAAATTCAAGTGAGGTTAGAATATCCTACGAAGAGAAACTTACCTCTTTCTCCAATGTTGCAGGTACTGATAATATTGCGAGTTTTTGCTACTGGTTATTTTCACATAATGGCCGGAGACAATGCTGGAATTTCTAAAGCCACTGTTAATAGAGTTGTTTGTCGAGTGTCTGCAGCAATAGCATCCATGATAAGGAGGTATATAATATTCCCTTCAGTAGAAGAGCGTCAGCAAATTATCCGCGACTTCTATGAAATAAGCCGTTTTCCTGGTGTTTGTTCTACGTGCAATAGATTGCACACATGTAAGAATCCAATCACCTGGAGGTAATTGGGCCGAAATATATCGTAATCAAAGGGATATTTCTCTGTTAATGTTAATGTTCAGGTGATTAGTGAGCCTAACCTCCAAATCAGGGATATACTTGCTAGGTGGTCTGGTTCTGCACACGACAATACAATATTTAATAACTCCCATATCGGAGCACAGTTTGAAGTGGGACAATTAACGAAGTGATTTTGTTAGGTGACAGTGGATACCCGCTAAAAAAAAGTATCTGTTTACCCCATTGAAACCCTCGCGGACTTTTCCCGCGCCTCGTCCTTTACTTTTATCGTCAAGCCATCTGTGCGCGTGCACTCAATAACTTATATATATTTACTAACTAATTCAATTAACAACTCTTTTTCGAAGGAGGAAAAATTAGAACTACGATTCCGTTTCACTTCACGCGCCATATTTTACAGCTGTACTCAAAGAAAAGCGCATCGGAGCGCGCTGTAAAACAGCATGTTCGTACCACTGCCTCCTTGATTCGCACCAGTTCGCAATATTGGGAGAGTTAACAGTCGATTAGTTAACATTTCACAAGAAAAGTTTGATGAAACGCAAGAAACCTAACTAGATGTTAAATTTCTAACTCCGTATTAACTAACTACTTGTTAGTATATATTTAACATGTGTTGATGAAACCGGGCCTTAAGCTACTAAGTAACTGGTGTAAAAAGTGGCTGCTTGGTTTGAATGCTTCAAAATGCAACGCAATTACATTTTCACGCAAGTTGGAACCAGTAAATTACCCTTACCATTTATGCAATTTCCAAATAGCTCGTGTGAATGAAATAAATGATCTTGGTGTGACACTTTCAAACTGCTACGGTCTTTCCTTCGAGAAACATTGAGACAAGATTTCTAGGAAAGGGTTTAAATTACATGGCTTTCTGAAAAGAAATTGTGGCGAATTTGTTTCTCCTAGAACTCTAATAACTTTGTTTTGTACTCTAATCAGGCCATCGTTAGAATATTGTTGCGAGGTGTGGCTGCCTTCTCAGCAGTATTTAATACAAAACTTGGAAAGAGTCCAAATAAGGTTCATGAAGTGGATCAGCTACAAGGGTTTGGGTATTTCTCTCTCTTCGTCCGATTACGAGTCATTTTGTGAGACTATGAGCATGAGGACATTGCACGCACGCCGCAGATGTGCCATTACCCTCTTTCTTTATAAGTGTCTGACGAATAGAGTGGATTGCTCAACATTACTGGAGCTGATTCCATTACATGTTCCTCGTCGAAATACTAGGCAAAGGTATATTTTTCATCTGCCTAAAGTGAGAACTGTGGCTCGGGCTAACTCATGGTTTGTGAGGGCACTAACATCACTGAATGAGGTGGGTGAATCAGTGGACCTTTTTCACTCACCCCCATCTAAAATCAGACATGCCTTAATGACCTCATGAATGTAAGGCCCTATCTGTAAGCTATGTAATTATGCAAATGTTACTAGATGTAGTTTAATAATGTAATTTATTTAAGGAGATTGAGTTTTATTTATTTATTTATTTATTTATTTTACTTATTTAAGGTTTTGTAAATATGCATATAAATAGGTCTCTAGATTTAGTTTGAACTTGGTTATTATTTTAGGAAATTAGTGTTATTTACTTAAGGTGTATTTGTTGAATATTATGTTTTATTGAATCATCATTAATTGGGAAAATAACCTGTTGAAATGAAATAGCGTATGGCTTTTAGTGCCGGGAGTGTCCGAGGACATGTTCGGCTCGCCAGGTGCAGGTCTTTTTGATTTGACACCCGTAGGCGACCTGCGCGTCGTGATGAGGATGAAATAATGATGATGAAGACGACACATACACCCAGCCCCCGTGCCAGCGAAATTAACCAATAATGGTTAAAATTCCCGACCCTGCCGGGAATCGAACCCGGGACCCCCGTGGCCATAGGCCAGCACGCTAACCACTTAGCCATGGAGCCGGACAATAACCTGTTGATGATAAATAAATAAATCTATTCTATTCTATTCTATTCTATTCTATTCTATTCTATTCTATTCTATTCTATCTGTCTCGGTGCGACGTAAGGAAAATTGTAAAAAAAATTAAAAAATAAAATAGAACATTCTCCAGCGCGCGATGATTTTGCTATGGGCGACCGCGCGCTCGTTTGCTGCGAGCAGGTCGAGGTCGGTAGCAGGAATGCAGATCATACAACAGTAACACAAACTATTTTAAGTAGATCATTACTTACTAAATTACGAAAGGATGTGTTAAAACGGCCCACCATCATTCTCCACAAAGTTGTGGCACCTCGTCAGGATATTATTCATCACTCGCTGTAGTTCACGTTGAGGATCCCGGAAATTTCTTGACGAATGTTATGTTTCAGTTTTTGTATGGTGAGCTGCTGGTTCAGCTTTCACACGGCAATTTATAATTTAACCAAGAGACTGATAATAATCGCAGGTGGATAAATTGGGGGACCAAGCGGACAACAAAGGAGCCTCCGTGGCTCAGGCGGCAGCACGCCGGCCTCTCACATCTAGGTTCCGTACTTCAAATCACGGTCTCTCCATGTGAGATTTGTGCTGGACAAAGCGGAGGCGGGGCAGGTTTTTCTCCGGGTACTCCGGTTTTCCCTGTCATCATTCATTCCAGCGACACTCTTCAATATCATTTCATTTCGTCTGTCAGTCATTAGTCACTGCGCCAGAGGAGTCCGACAGGCTTCGGCAACCGGCACAATTCCTATCCTCACCGCAAGATAGAGGCTTCATTCATTCCATTCCTAACCCGGCCGAATGACTGGAAACAGGCTGAGGATTTTGATTTTCAAGCGGGCCACTAATCCGTACAAACAACTGTGTTCTGGGGAAACACCTTGTAAGTTTCTGTCATGTAATTATTCGCAGTGTGTGCAGTGCCAGAACCTCTTGTTGAAAACAAAACTTGCAAAATCTTGATCCTTGTTGGTTAATTGTCTGAAGGTCATCAAAAATAGCAGAATCGACCGTATTCTAAAAAGAATGGTCTTATGGTTCACATAATTTGTGACATGGAGGGGCACTTCATGTATCAAGTAAGGTTTAATAGAACACAAGAAACGATTGTTTTATGTACACTCAATCCAGTCCCCGTCCGAGATGAATATATATGAGAATAATTTCCACTCTATAGGCTACATTTTCCAGACTCCACTCACACGATGTGCGCCTACGTACAGGGTCACCTGCTTGAAGACCATGTGCCAGATATTTTATACGGCCTGAAGGATAATAATTTGGTAGCCTTTTGTACAGATTCAAATGTAACGCATGAACCATAATACCCTTTATGACTAAACAGGGAATTAAGACAGAATAAAAAGACACACACCTGGCAACAGCTGAAACGTGAAGGCGGAATTGGGCACGTGTAGGACAGCCAGCATGGAAGCGCGCGCATATATATCAAAAGCGAGGGTCAGGGAATGAAACAGGTGATGATCACGTCATAACCTAACCTAACAGTCCTATCCTAACCTCACAAGCTCCATGGAGGAGCCCATCGGTCAGGTTAGTGACCGGTTTTTAGTGGAAGGATCTAACCACTCCGTTTGGAGCATTGACCCTGCGCTGGTCTACCAGAAACCTGCCAACCGCTGACCCAGTGAACATTCTTCGTTCTAGCATTTCATGAGAAATTTCAGCGCAGACAACAGTAATATATCGTTTTATATCATATGGTGTAGTCGGTATGTCTTTCCCGAGAGAAAACTAAAAGGTTAAAATCTGGTGAATGAGCCGGACAAAGTGCAGATTATCTCCGTTCAACAAACGATTTGGGTACAGTGGATGAAGTACTACTCAAAAATTTCAATATATTTCCACAAGAGTTTTTCGCCCTTAGGCGTTTTAAGTGTTGTCTGCCACTAGGGAGCGGTGTTACTGATACTACTACTATTATTATTATTATTATTATTATTATTATTATTATTATATAGGGGCTGCCTGGCCGAGGCGGTAAAGGCGTGCTTGGTTATCCCGGTAGGACGTGGGTTCGAATCCCCGTCACGAAGTCGTAAAATTTAAGAAACGAGATTTCCACTTCCGGAGGTGCATATGGCCCTGAGGTTCACTCAGCCTACACCAAAAATGAGTACCAGGTTAATTCCTAGGGGCAAAGGCGGCCGGGCGTAGAGCTAACCACTCTTCCCCATCACGTGCCGTGGTTAACAATGGTGTAAGCCTTTACCTTCCACTCCTCCAAGGGCCTTCATGGCCTGTATGGAGGTGACTTTGTCTTTGTCTTTTATTATTATTATTATTATTATTATTATTATTATTATTATAATAATATATTGTCCAGCTCCCTTTGCTGAAACCATGCGTATGAACCGAATGAAGTAGGTTCATGTGAGGCGAATGGAGAAATAGATTACGTGGGAACTTAATGAACTCGACAATGGTATGCAAGAGAAACGAAGAGAGACCCAAGCTACGAAAGTTAGATTTACTTTTTAATGCTTTAAAGATAAGAAGAGTTCAAGGAAACAAGGTCACAGTGCTAGTCGCAAATAATAGGTTATACAGGCGCTTAGTTCATTTACAGAGGCTTGCAGACTGAACGTCAAAAGACATAAAACCGTGTGTATGTGTGTTACTATAAAGGACACGTTGGTGCCTTGGTCTCACATTTCGACTCTCAACCTGACTGTTCCGGGTTCTAATCCCGATAACTTCAGGAGGGATTTTCAATTGAATCAATTGCATGCTGAAAAGAAGGACATCCGGTCTTAAATCCCGGCCAAGTCATGAACACTGTGTGGGTTCTCCGGTGACCCAACTTGATACGGAAAGTTTTTGCTAACCCACTAACCATGGGCTTAATTCAAACCTGTGCGTTCGCCACCTAAAGAATGATTGCCCCCAGCTGAGCCAAGGACCACTGATCAAGCATCATAAACCAGAGTTTACATGCTGTAGAGTGGGTAGCTTTTGCTCCTCATATGACCAATAGCACGAGGGCTACCCATTTAAGCGGTGACCACGCTCTGTGTAGCTTAACTTCGGAGATCTCACGGGATCCGGTGCTTGATTCACCATCGCTACGCCACTGAGAGAGAAATGTTATTCCTGTACATAAAATATTAAGCAATTTCATTGGATATAGCAGCCGTTTAGGCAAAATGGCGCTGTGTTCGGACCGGTAAATACAGTATAATAGTACAACGTTGCACATATTACGATGACGTCAGATACCGCACTGGCCATGTAACAGTTGACCACAATATGAACAAGAAACGAGATCTACGCGCAATTTGTTTGTGCCCAGGTTATTGGTGCCAGACGTTTGGGTCATTCCATCTCCGAAGTCGTGCAGGCACTGAGCTTTCCTCGAGCCACCGTGTCGGGAGTGTTCTACGAGTACGGAGTACGTGGATTCGGGGAAAACCGCCACAGCCATCATCACCACCACCAGGATCAACTGTCGTGGAGTACAACATGTTGATGGTGAGGATCGCCGATGGCTAGCTCGGATGGTGAGAAGCGATAGACGGGCCTAGGGAGCAGCAGATCTCTAGCGAATTCACTGCTGGACATCAACGAAGTGTGAACAGCCACGTCATCCAGAAGGCTCTCCTTGCAATGGGGTACAGGAGTCACAGTCCTGCAGAGATACCTCTCCTCACCACGCGTCAGATTGCACGATGACTGGCATGTGGAAAAGAACACCGCTTTTGGACTTTTCGATGCATGGAAAAATCGCCTGGATGGATGAGTCGAGGTACCAGTTGGTACACGACGATGGCTTGGTAAGGGGCGGCATCCAGCACAAGAGACAATGTGTTTCTCTTGCCAGTAGGTTATAGCTCAGCCGATGCTGGTGGTGGTGGTCGAGGTATCCTCGTACGAGGACTGTTCACGTAGGGTGAAATGGAATCCCTGGTGTATTTGCCAACGTCCCTCACCGGTGAAGGTCATGCCAACGCATTTGTTCGCCTCCAGCACACTGGCACCTGCAGAAAACATTTTCCTGTAGCAAGACAATGAACAGGCTCATCGCTCCCGAACTGCGCCGATTGGTTTAATGAACATTCCAGAATCACGAGGATGCTTGCCTAGGCCTGAAGATCACCCGACCTCGATCTCATTGAGTGCATCTGCGATGCTATCTAGAGGGAATCCTGTGCCTTACTCCACCAATCTCCGTACATTATGGGAGGCTGTGCGGTGTCCATGTATCAGAATGGCTCCCCAACACTTTCGATACCTTGTGGAGTCCTGCCATGCCTCATCACTACGAACATCTGAGTGAAAGGGGGCGCTACACGCTTCAAATCAGTTATCTCTGATGCAATTGCTCATCAGTATATAACATCTAGTAGTCTTTATAGGCACCGAAGTGCTGCTCTTTTTCTCTAACAAGGCTTTTTAAAAGGACAGCAAATCTGTTGATTAGAGTCTTGCATATTTTAAACACTCAGAGATGGCTACGGACTGTACCGAGATTCAATTTTACAATCTTTGGCCCAGGATTTGAGGTTTATCCTGCTGCACTGCAGAGTTCGCTCGGTACTGCATAATCCCGCAAGTGACCAGAAAGACTTGCGACTCAGATGTCCCCAGTCTCTGAATAACACCTATGTTCTTGACCAGCTCCGAGATGCTTTACCCACATCTTGGAGAAGTAGTCAGCAACGTATATTTGTGGCCCTCTGTAGTCAAGTATAACGTGGTCGAGAGGGAGAGCGTGAGGTTTATAGAAGGGGGAGAAAGGGAAGGGAATTTTATCGAAATGTTCTATCTTCCCCACATCAAATACCACAAATCGCTCACTGATCCCAACACTCGTTCGGACGAGAGAGTTGGGGGAGTGTCAGATACAGAAAGCATTCACGCCTCCCCCAGCATTCATTTCAGCAAAATGGAGTAATCACTTTTATCAAACAGGGTGGATAGTAATGCTAAATGAGCGTAGATGTCATACAACGAAACTGATGATGGAGAGTGATACGCTAGCATAATCAATCTTCTGAAGACCGTAAGCCACATACAGAAGTAGATGATTAGCAATGAACATGCTGACTGGTTTTCAGGGATGCCGCGGGTGTCAACAATTTGTCTTGTAGGAGTTTTATGTGGTAAAAATCAACTGGCTGGAAGCTGTAGCTTTATTAACAACATAGGCTACCGTCTTTTCCACCAAACTGAATCAGGTTCGGACCTGCAATTCAGAGTTTCGGAGGCTAGTTTTTGTTGTTGTTTACAATTGGCTTTACGTCGCACTGACACTGACAGGTCTTACGGTGACGATGGGATAGGAAAGAGCTAGGAGTGGGAAGGAAGTGACCGTGGCCTTTAAACCATCTTCAGGGCTGCCAATAGTGGGGTCCGAACCCACTATATTCCGAATGCAAGCTCACAGCTGCGCGCCCATAACCGCACGGCCAACTCGCTCGTTTCGGAGGGTAGTATTTAATGAAAGGGGTACTTCTTCTTCTTCCTCTTCTACTTCATCATCATCATGTCTGGCTCAATTTCTGATTGGTCAGCGACTGTGTCGTCTGTCCTCGGGGTCCAGAGTTCGATTCCCTTGTCTCGAGCACTTTGTTTTTGATGCTGTCCCCAAAATTCTTGCGAATCACACAGTACACATAACACTATCGTCCACCACACTGACACGCGGTTTCGTATACTCGACTGATGCTGCCCACCATCGCCGGGGGGTCTGCCTTACACGGGCTGCACCAGACTAGCAATAGCCACATTATCATCATCAACAATTTTTGACTAACTTAATGTCAGTATTCAACAGGTACATTTTGCGGTTATACATATATTAGGATCAGTGTAATTGTAAGGAAGGAACCCCTCGAAACTTAAAATCTGAATTTACTCTATACATGTGCAATGCCATTTCGCTAGATTCACTACCACATGTGTGTTTCAACTTCTGTTAAAAATGTTTGTAGAAATATAACCGAAGCCGTCCTCTGAAGCCATTTCTAACTTGTCATGTTCAATCAATCAATCAATCAATCAATTGATTGAACAATCAATACTGATCTGCATTTAGGGCAGTCGCCCAGGTGGCAGATTCCCTATCCGTTGCTTTCCTAGCCTTTTCCTAAATGATTTCAAAGAAATTGGAAATTTATTGAACATCTCCCTTGGTAAGTTATTCCAATCCCTAACTCCCCTTCCTATAAATGAATAGTTGCCCCAGTTTGTCCTCTTAAATTCCAACTTCATCTTCATATTGTGATCTTTCCTACTTTTATAGACGCCATTCAAGCTTATTCGTCTACTAATGTCATTCCACGCCATCTCTCCGCTGACAGCTCGTAACATACCACTTAGTCAAGCAGCTCTTCTTCTTTCTCTCAATTCTTCCCAACCCAAACATTGCAACATTTTTGTAACGCTACTCTTTTGTCGGAAATCACCCAGAACAAATCGAGCTGCTTTTCTTTGGATTTTTTCCAGTTCTTGAATCAGGTAATCCTGGTGAGGGTCCCATACACTGGAACCATACTGTAGTTGGGGTCTTACCAGAGTCTTATATGCACTCTCCTTTACACCCTTGCTACAACCCCTAAACGACCTCATAACCATGTGCAGAGATCTGTACCCTTTATTTACAATCCCATTTATGTGATTATCCCAATGAAGATCTTTCCCTATATTAACACCTAGATACTTACAGTGATCCCCAAAAGGAACTCTCACCCCATCAACGCAGTAATTAAAACTGAGAGGACTTTTCCTATTTGTGAAACTCACAACCTGACTTTTAACCCCGTTTATCAACATACCATTGCCTGCTGTCCATCTCACAACATTTTCGAAGTCACGTTGCAGTTGCTCACAATCTTGTAACTTATTTATCACTTTATAGAGAATAACATCATCCGCAAAAAGCTTTACCTCCGATTCCACTCCCTTACTCATATCATTTATATATATTAGAAAATATAAAGGTCCGATAATACTGACTTGAGGAATTCCCCTCTTAATTATTACAGGGTCAGATAATGCTTCACCTACTCTAATTCTCTGAGATCTATTTTCTAGAAATATAGCAACCCATTCAGTCACTCTTTTGTCTAGTCCAATTGCACTCGTTTTTGCCAGTAGTCTCCCATGATCCACCCTATCAAATGCTTTAGACAGGTCAATCGCGATACAGTCCATTTGACCTCCAGAATCCAAGATATCTGCTATATCTTGCTGGAATCCTACAAGTTGAGTCAGTGGAATAACCTTTCCTAAAACCGAATTGCCTTCCATCCAACCAGTTATTAATTTCACAAACATGTCTAATATAATCAGAAGGAATGCCTTCTCAAAACTTATATACAATGCATGTCAAACTTACTGGCCTGTAATTTTCAGCTTTATGTCTATCACCCTTTCCTTTGTACACAGGGGCTACTATAGCAACTCTCCATTCATCTGGTATAGCTCCTCCGAGCAAACAATAATCAAATAAGTACTTCAGATATGGTACTATATCCCAACCCATTGTCTTTAGTATATCCCCAGAAATCTGATCAATTCCAGCCGCTTTTCTAGTTTTCAACTTTTGTATCTTATTGTAAATGTCAGTGTTATCATATGTAAATTTTATTACTTCTTTGGCCATAGTCTCCTCCTCTGTCTCGACATTATCCTTGTAACCAACAATCTTTACATACTGCTGGCTGAATACTTCTGCCTTTTGAAGATTATCACATACACACTCCCCTCGTTCATTAATTATTCCTGGAATGTCCTTCTTGGAACCTGTTTCTGCCTTAAAATACCTATACAAACCCTTCCATTTTTCACTAAAATTTGTAGGACTGCCAATTATGTTTGCCATCATGTTATCCTTAGCTGCCTTCTTTGCTAGATTCAATTTTCTAGTAAGTTTCTTCAATTTCTCCTTACTTCCACAGCCATTTCTAACTCTATTTCTTTCCAGTCTGCACCTCCTTCCTAGCCTCTTTATTTCTCTATTATAATAAGGTGGGTCTTTACCATTCCTTACCACCCTTAAAGGTACAAACCTGTTTTCGTATTCCTCAACAATTTCTTTAAACCCATCCCGGAGTCTGTTTACATTTTTATTTACAGTTTTCCACCGATCATGTTGTATGTCACTTACGAATATGATGTATTAAAATCCTGCCTTGTTTACTTTTGAGCGCTGTTAGAGATGAATTCCATAGATTGAAATTCTTTTAACGCTGCTCGGAAAAGGAATTCCGCAGCACTTGAATCAAATGAAGTTAAGGAGACTGGCAGAAATTAGACTAATTAGTGTGTTTGGGTTCGATCAGACCGATTGCAATTAAACTAGTTAGGATGATGGATGTAGACGTCGTAAAGTTAATGGTAATAGTCATTCCTGAATAACTGTGAGGTTCTTCAGTCTGTCAAAAACTAATTCACGATAAAACATATTTAAATAATACCCGAAAAAGAAAAAAATAATTAAAGGTATCTTTTCCAGATATAATCTTTCATTTGATGTCGAATGTGTTGAAAAATGGTTTCTGTCATAACAAAATAAAGTCATTCTGCCGTATAATAATAATAATAATAATAATAATAATAATAATAATAATAATCTACCGCTTTTCCCGCACCTCTGGAGTTGCAGGTGCAACCTGTGTCGCGCACGTAGATTTTTTTTTTTGCTAGGGGCTTTACGTCGCACTGACACAGATAGGTCTTATGGCGACGATGGGATGGGAAAGGCCTAGGAGTTGGAAGGAAGCGGCCGTGGCCTTAATTAAGGTACAGCCCCAGCATTTGCCTGGTGTGAAAATGGGAAACCACGGAATACCATCTTCAGGGCTGCCGATAGTGGGATTCGAACCTACTATCTCCCGGATGCAAGCTCACAGCCGAGCGCCTCTACGCGCACGGCCAACTCGCCCGGTACACGTAGATTTGATCGGTTTTACGGCCGGACGCCTTTCCTGACGCCAACCCTATATGGAGAGATGTAATCACTACTGCGTGTTTCTATGGTGGTTGGTAGTGTAGCGTGTTGTCTGAACATGAAGAGGAAAGTGTTAAATGAAACACAAACACCCAATCCCCGAGCCAAAAAATAATCAAATATGATTAAAATCCCCGACCCTGGCGGGAATCGAACCCAGTACCCTCTGAACCGAAGGCCTCAACGCTGAACACTCGGCTAATGCGTTGGACAATAATAATAATAATAATAATAATAATAATAATAATAATAATAATAATAATAATAATAATTGTACCGGGTGGTACACCTCAACCCCGTAATTTTAAAAGAAGCGCCTTAAGGAACGCTATCTGTCATACAAAACGTGAAACAAATAATGCATGAAGTTGGGACATTGACCAGAAGATGTGACCATTGAATTAATGAGTAATGAGTTACTTTGAAGTTGCCTAAACTGACTGAATTTATTTGTTTTGTGTTTGTTTACTTCAAGAAGTTTAACTTTTCTCCATAGAGGTCATTACTAAAAAACTGAGGTAATGCACTCTGGTGCAGGGTAAAACAATTAGTGATTTAAAGAAGTTTTGTGTTCTTATGTTTTCTCAACTAAATTAATATTCATTAATTTTGTTATTTCAAGATTTGCATCACTTCTTTCTCATTCCGCCAGTTTTTGAATCTGGCCAATCATGAATTTTCTGTAATTATTTTTCAGCCAATAAAATAGGTTTCTTGTACCTTTTGAATTCAGCCTCTAAAAATGAGAGGGTGTGTCCGGATTTAGTCCAGAATCCTCTCGAACCGTCCCCTCGGGTATATAAGCTGCGGATTTTCAGGCTACCTTGTCTTTTAATCGCCGTATTTCTGAGAGTGTGTGCGTTAAGGCAGGAGGCGCGGCGCCTCATTCTCCGCCAGGCAGTTCAGCAGCCAAGGTATTGGCCACCAGTCATATCTCTCTGTAGCTACCTCCGCAGACTTACGCGAGGGGAAGGTTCTAATATCTAAGTATGTAACCTTCTGTTTTCTAAAATGTAAACCTTCTTTCGGCTATTGTAAAAATTTCATGAAGACATCAATTTTAAATCGGGGATAGAGAGTGCTTTACCCTCTCGAGTTCCCCTACAATTTATCTTGAGGTGACTACGATTTCGTAACCATTTTTCTCCTGTAAATTTCCAAGTAACTTTTTGATTGTAGTCAACTCAGTAATTTGGAGTTAGCCTCTGTATCATCGGGCCGCGAGCCCAATTAGGGTTTTATACTTAATTTTCTAGGAACGCAAGTGTACGCCTCCATACATTGTGTGTTTGGGCCAGTAATTTAACCTGTTCTTCTTTCCACGAAGGCCAAGTGTTTTGGGTAATAGATACCCCTGTGTACAAATTGCAAATATTAGGCTGGGCCTAGAGAAGCCGGAAAGTGTTAGATTTTATGTAATGTTGCCCTGAGTAGGCTGTAAGAAATTGGGAGCGCAGTCTCCTTGGTTAAAATTGGAGAGCACGTAAGCTCTTTTCTGAAATTGCTAAATTTTCTGTAACATCGAGAATTGCCTCGGGGAGGCTGTATAATTTGTATCGGTTGGAGCAAGGTGCTCTGTTTTGGGAGATTTCTCTCCTTGTCTATGTAAATGCTAATTGGCGATAAAGTTGGAAATTTAGGGCTTAAAACCTGAAACTGTTAAATTCCCTATTCTTGGGTTTTCCAATTCTTGTATGAAGATTGTTATTGTATCTGATCTTTCTTTTCTTCACCTAGTGAAGAAGTTTGTTGTTAAATTTGCGATTTAAAAAGAATATAACCTTCATTTTTAAAGTTTTAATTTAATCTTTGATATAGTCGACAGACCCATTCCACCCAGCACCTTCTTTCACCTCTTTCTGCTTCACGAAAACACGGTAGTAATAATAATAATAATAATAATAATAATAATAATAATAATAATAATAATAATAATAATAATAATAATAATAATAATAATAATAATAACAATAATGTGTTTCTGCAATTTGAAGTGGAACATGCTGTATGGAAGGCATAGAATGGTAAGTTACTACTTCAGAACTTCCATTTACGCCGGCCGTTGTAACATTGGTTGTCCACAGCATGAAAAGATGTGTGATTATGAGCTGGAATCCGCCAATTTTCTCGTTTTCCTTGTAAGTATATTCAGTCGTCAGGCTTAAGGCTGGTTGGATCCTCAACAGCACCGCCATCAGCTGTCATAGATGGTCTACGCATCACTGAAGAGGCGTACTAGGGAATTGATGAGTGAGGTAGTTTCCCGTTGCTTGCTTCACCGAGCCAGAAGTTGCTATTACATATCAGTCTGGAAAGCGCACTGAAATGATGCATCAAGCGACCCTATGAGCAAAGTTTTCACACCATTCATAGCAGGGACTGGCTGCATAAGGAATGGCATTACTAGCATCACTCATACCTTAGTCACTTTCATATTGTCAAAGCCAAGGAGAAGACTAAGACAGGTCAATCAATCTAACAAAATTGCTCTAGCCTATACCTGAAGACATAGTGCACTGTAAACACTAGGTTCCGCCAGCAAAGGCATTCATTTTCCTTACTAAAAGATTATATTTACAGCATATAGTTTATATGCAGAAGACCAAAATTTCATACTACATAATAATTCAGCTTCCATTCTAAACGGCGCAGAAGTATAGAAACCTTAATATTTTGAAAAGTTAGGCTATATTAGTATAATAATATAATGTTATTGGTGATACAATCCATTAACTACTTGTACGGTTTTCGGGGACGCCAGTATGCCGGAATTTTGTCCCCTAAGTGTTCTCTCACGTGCTGGTAAATCCACCGATACGGGACTGACATATTTGAGTACATTCACATACCACCGGATTGAGCCATAATCGAACTAGCCAACTTGGTCTCAGAGCCGTCTGAGTTAGTAAAATAGGTGCTAAGCTGGGTAGCTCAGGTGATAGAGGGTTGCCTTTCGAGCTCAAGTTGGCAGGTTCGTTCGCGACTCTGTCCGGTTATATGAAGGTGCTCAAATACGTCAGCCTCTTGTCGGTAGACTTACTGACATGCAAAAGAACTCCTGTAAGACAAGCTTCTGGCATCTCGGCGTTTACGAAAACCGTAAAAGTAGTAATTAATGGGACGTAGAACCATTATTATTATTATTAGTAGTAGTAGTAAAATAGGTTTATAGAACATGAAATTCTGGTTAGTCTTATCAACATCTCATTTTCAGTATAAAGTGTTTTGTGTAACTTCACATACCTGCCTATCAGTATATTTTTACAGTGCTTACACAAGGTCATTTACGCCATCATCAACTAACTTCCCCGAGCTGCCCAGTAGCTTTCAGCAATTTATTATAGCACTACCGTTGACTTTACGACAGAATTATCACTACTATTAAATTTAGGATATGTTAGTTGATGGTTCACCCAAGTATCATTGAAATCTATCTGGTTGGACCTAAGGCCTGAGATTCGTCTCCTGTAACAAATCGCTGAGAAGGGACCATGGATCTAAGTCAAAATGTTACTCGGAATTGTACATTTCGAAATTCACTATCCCGAGCTTCGGAGTAGGCCTATGTCTATTTTTTGTTATCCAGCATATAATATGAAATACTGGGCACGCGGTGGAACGGGAGTGACAGACTGCTGACGGCGGCAGACTGCACGTATCCACAATCAGCGGATGTTTGAGACACCATCTGTTAAAATGGAATCCGAAAACCTGGAAAGTGACGAAGTGAAAAACTTTCATGCACCGAGACCGATATTTTTACAAGTTGCTTTACGTCGCACCGACACAGACAGGTGTTATGGCGACGATGGGACAGGAAAAATGGCTTGGAGTGGGAAGCAAGCAGTCGTGGCCTTAATTAAGGTACAGCCCCAGCAGTTGCCTGGCGTGAAAATGGGAAACCACGGAAAACTATCTTCAGGGCTGCTGACGGTGGGGTTCGAACCCACTATCAATCAATCAATCAATCAATCAATCAATCAATCAATCAATCAATCAATCAATCAATCAATCAATCAATCAATCAATCAATCAATCAATCAATCAATCAATATTGATCTGCATTTAGGGCAGTCGCCCAGGTGGCAGATTCCCTATCTGTTGCTTTCCTAGCCTTTTCCGAAATGATTTCAAAGAAATTGGAAATTTATTGAACATCTCCCTTGGTAAGTTATTCCAATCCCTAACTCCCCTTCCTATAAATGAATATTTGCCCCAGTTTGTCCTCTTGAATTCCAACTTTATCTTCATATTGTGATCTTTCCTACTTTTATAAACGCCTTTCAAACTTATTCGTCTACTAATGTCATTCCACGCAATCTCTCCGCTGACAGCTCGGAACATACCACTTAGTCGAGCAGCTCTTCTTCTTTCTCTCAGTTCTTCCCAACCCAAACGTTGCAACATTTTTGTAACGCTACTCTTTTGTCGGAAATCACTCAGAACAAATCGAGCTGCTTTTCTTTGGATTTTTTCCAGTTCTTGAATCAGGTAATGCTGGTGAGGGTCCCATAGACTGGAACCATACTCTAGTTGGGGTCTTACCAGAGACTTATATGCCCTCTCCTTTACATCCTTACTAGAACCCCTAAACACCCTCATAACCATGTGCAGAGATCGGTACCCTTTATTTACAATCCCATTTATCTGATTACCCCAATGAAGATAATCTCCTGAATAGTGGATACCGGCCGCACTTAAGCGACTACAGCCATCGAGCTCGGACCGAGAGCGATTTCTACTAGTCTTATTGACAAGATGGTGTTGGTAGTGACCTCGCGACTGTTTTAACGAGTTCAGTAATAGGATTGTCTGTCCCTAGTGATAAGGTGAAAGATGGGAAATACGGTGTTATTATTGTGTATGTTCGCGAGTTTGAAACTGTAATAAACTGGGGTTGTGATTGAGGAAATTATCAAGGGACTTCAGGCAGCGTACTGGTCGTTCGCAAGTGTGGAGCGAGTCTGGGTAAACGAATAACAGTCTCTGGGGTGATCACCGCTATTTGATGAGGTCGGATTTTCAATCTCAGACATCGCACAACTGCAGCTGGCGACCTAATTTCGCCCTATCTATCTATCTATCTATCTATCTATCTATCTATCTATCTATCTATCTATCTATCTTCTATCTGTCTGTCGGTCTGCCTGTCTAGGTTTCATCGTTGATATACAGGATGTCTGAAAGTAAGATACAGAAGTTTTAAGAGGACATAGTGTTCTAAAGAAAATTCGATCTCTAGTGTTTTTTATTTCCTTCTGGTGAAAGCTCACCAGAAAATCTACAAAGGAATTTAAGTTCAGTCCTGAGCAACTTCTGTGTCAGCCTGTGCAGCGTATGGTCGACGAAGTTCCCTTGCTGATAACCTTGGGCCGTGCGCTACTATAGTACACTGATGAGTCGCTCGCTCACATGCAACTTTGCTAGTAATGGAGGCGTTCACAGAGCAGCGTCTGGTCATCATGCCTGGATAATGTAGCGTCTTTATTTTTATTATCATGTGCTAAGGTATCCTGAACCGACTGGCGTACAAAACTTAAATCCTAGTTGTTAAACTCCTCCCGGTCTCAGATGAACATAATGCATTTGTTTAATGAAGCATATCGGTAAACGTAGTACATTTCGTGCGTGTCAATTTTGCTACACTGCAAAATAATTGTTGAAATGACATATCGACGTAAAATAACTTATGTAATAAATGTAAACATTGTAAACACGTTCTGTGGTATTGACACGTATTAAAGGCTAAGTTTAGAACAGAGTATCCTAGAATATAGGCTAATAAAAGTAAGTCCAACGTAGTTCTGTACGTTATCATTGTGTTTTGATAGGTGTTAATCAGAAATGTACACCACTGTCAATGTCAAACGTCTTCCTTTTGTTATTTAGATATCTTGACGTTAGAGACTGGGTCTTTACAGCTCGACTTAGAGTTCTGAGGCCATTGAAGAAATATGTTTAGTGATAATTGATTTCTGTTAATTGGCCGTGCATTTAGTGGCACGCAGCAGTGAGCTTGCATCCGGAACGTAGGGTTTCGAATGTCACTGTCGGCAGCCCTGAAGTTGGTTTTCCGTTATTTTCCATTTACACACCAGGTAAATGCTGGGGCTGTAACTTAATTAAGGCCATGGCCACTTCTTTACTACTCCTACCCCTTTCCTATCCCATCGTTGCCATAAAATTAATCTGTGTGCGACGTAAAGCAACTTGTAATTTGTTAATATGTACAGGGCACAAGCGCAAAAATGTACAGGAAATGATGCTTCAGATTTCTCTTTCCCGATGCCCCGCGTGTCCACTCCCCTCCCATACATGTGTTGAGTCATGGAATTTACTCTACTGTACTGTTTGCCAACTGCACAGCACATGTAAAGAGCCAATATCATGCAGTCCTCAGCCATACGTTCATGTCTGTATTTCGTTTACTAGTAAAGGTTCTGATCATTTCTCTCTATCCCATACATTTCTATTGGGATTTTAATGCTAATATTAGCACTCTTCGCTGCTGACATTTTGTTGCGAACTCAATGCACTACGTCGCTGGACATAAGAGATATGAACCAGTTACCCTCGGTGATTAACAAAATGGTTTAGGAAAAATATAGATGACGAATCCTCTCCTATATTATTGGGTTGATTTTACCCTTACATGTTCCGTAACTTATTTTCATACACCTTGAATTTTCTAAACCAGAAAAGTAATGACAAGGAAGTTTATGAGATCATTGCGTGTCTTTGTCCATTCATTTCTGAACAAATATTCTCAATTCAATTATTCTTGTAGTGATGAAAACACTACAACTGTATAGGCTCCGTGGTTAATGGAAGACATGAAACGATGCGCTGTGAGTTGCGAACGTTGTAAGTTAACGTGTGTCACCGTGCAAATATCTGCTGTAGTCTCGCCGCGTATTGCCATGGCCGACTAAATAATAACAGTGAGATTTCAGAGTGATCTTAAAGTAGTCATGTATTAAATATACAAGAAAAACGGTTCGCAAGAAATACCAACAGAGTTGTAATTGCTAAAGCAACATCGGTTCACTACCTGCGCTATCATTTCACAACTGAGGCAACGTAGTAATTTATGTGTTTAGTGGTGTTAACGAGATTAATGTTCATGTATGCATTCAGTATTACTGTGTATAGAAAAAAAATAATTTTGGCCTATTTCTAATAAGATATCATGTTAGCGTAGGTTAATGCAGCTAAGGAGGCGATTACTCGTTCCCGTGTATTCTGCATCAGATAACTATAAGCATATTGCTGCTGTTATTTATGCAGTTAACTCAGATCTAATCGACCTCGTTAATGGTCTTGAACTCGCATCTGAAACGCGGGGAAAGATAAACTTAACAACGGGAAGATTATAGAAAAAATCTTTTCGATAAAAAGGCAGAGGCTTGACGTTGGATCAATTGAAATTCCTAATTTTGAAACCACAGGTACACTATCGAACATTCTGCAGGACGAGAAAAAAATCAGAATTTCTTAAAGTTATCATTGAATGATCATTTACATAATGTCTCTGTATCTATAGTTCGTATGGTCAAGTCCATCTCTGTAATGTAACTATTATAGCTATTAACTGACGTCCTCGGGGCTCCCGGTTTGATACCCGATACTGCCAGAAATGTAAGATTGGCATGAGGGCTGGTACGAGGGCGAATCAAAAAGTAAGCTACACTAAGTCGCCGCGAGAGCACGCTGTGTGTCGTGACGGTGGCCAATAAGTAACTGCTGGCTCGTCCAATACGAAGGTTGGTGTGGTATCCCGCCGTGTTGTGTGTGCAGAGCGGGCGATTCTCAATGGCACGTCAACTGGATGGTCACTCCAAATTGGAGGTGCGTGGAACGATCAGATTTCTATGCGCTAAACGGCTCAATTGCACGGAAATTCATCGTGAAATCACTGCTGTATAGGTGAGCGTGCAAATTCTCGCCCAGGTATTGTCAAGTGGTGTAAGCAATAACATGCCAGACGCACGGATCTCACGGACGAATATCACGAAGGCAGGCCCGCAATATCCAGTACCGTTGCAAATGTTGACCGTGTGGATGGGATCATTAAAGAGAATCGGTGCATAGCACTGCGGAAAATATCCAGCAGGCTGAACATTTCGTATGGCAGTGTGTTCTCCATTGTTCACCAGTACCTTGGATTTCGTAAACTGTGTCAAAGATGGGTCTCACGTCTGCTCACCGATGTTCACAAGTCACAACGTTTCCATACGTCACTGGCATTTTGCAACGGTATTCTGTGGAGGGCAACGAGTTTCTGTGGCGAATCTTCACAGGGGATAAAACGTGGGTCCACCACTTCACCTCCGAAACAAAGAGAATGTCGATGGGATGGGTGCACACCACATCACCTACACGAAAGAAGGCCAAGGTCCAACCTTTAGTAGGAAAGGTAATGGTAGCAGTGTTCTCTGACATGGAGGGTGTGGTGCACGTGGAATTTATGCCGAAAGGCACGACAGTCAACTCGGCTCCGTATTGTGGAACGTTGAACCGGTTGCGTAAGGCAATTAATGAAAAGCGTAGAGGAAAATGAGTGCCGGTGTGATATCGTTGCACGATAACGCAACACCTCACACGGCCCACCAAACTTCCGAACTGCTGCAGCGTTTCAAGTGGGAGGCATGGCACCATCCTTCATACAGTCCAGACTTATCGCCATACGATTATCATGTGTTCGGTAAGCTGAAAAAGGATATCGGTAAACGACGATTCCGAAACGATGAGGAGGGGAAAGCAGCTGTCTCCAGGTGGTTACATAGTGCTGGAAGAGATTTCTACGCATTCGGAATCGAAAAGTTGGTTGACCGTTCCGAGAAATGTTTGCAGTGTCTTGGAGACTAAGGTGAAAAATTGAACTTATATTGTATGTTGTCATAGCCATGTTGTCTATGTGTAGGTGGTTTCATGAATGACCATAACTCGTAAGTGTAACTTACTTTTCGAATCTCTCTCGTATATCGTATATCATTTCCATTAGGGGTGAGCCTGAAAAGAATTATACCACCTCATATAATACGATAATGCATTTCTAAAATACGGTGTTTCTGTGAGTTATTGATATTGTGTAATGTAGGCCTGTTTCTGTAATTATGTTTGTCTACTGCCTTTTAAAATCCATTTCGTGAGGTCTTGACGGAAAACTATCAAATTTCACATTGTGCTATCATTAAGACTATAGTAATAGAATACAATAGTGTGCCTACTTGTATAATGCGTGTGCTTTAAAACAGATTGCCTTACTGCAGCCTTACATTGAAGATGTAGCAGTACTATAACAATTTCTTTGTAATTCTTAACATATTTGCAAATTCGTTAAAAATAAGTTTTGTAAAGATTTATTTTGTATTAATTAAAATATTTAAGACCCAACTACTTCTTGCGATTTACTGCTAAGGTCCACTCTCAAATAATTTTCGTTAGCTCGTGAAGGAAACATGTGTACATACTGTATTATAGTATCTGTTAGTGCAGCCCAAAATAAGCACACAGTTCTTTTTTTTGCTAGGGGCTTTACGTCGCACCGACACAGATAGGTCCTATGGCGACGATGGGATAAGAAAGGCTAGGAGTTGGAAGGAAGCGGGCGTGGCCTTAACTAAGGTACATCCCCAGCATTTGCCTGGTGTGAAAATGGGAAACCGTGGAAAACCATCTTCAGGGCTACCGACAGTGGGATTCGAACCCACAATCTCCCGGATGCAGGCTCAAAGCCGCGGGCCTCTACGCCCGCGTCCAACTCGCCCGGTCATATAGTTCTACCGGAACGTTATGACATAAAAAAATTGAACATAGCACTATAAAATGATTGAATAAATACAAGTAAATATCGCACTTACTCCAGCTACTTATGGTCAGCTATTGATGAACAGGCCTCTAAGTAGTTCTCGTAATATCCACGCACAGCAGCACATTGCTATACGCACGGAGCCTGTACCTGACTTCTGTAATTTTGGACTAGATCAGTGCTGCTAACTGCAAACACAGGCTGTCGAAATTCCTCAACAACTCTTCTTTCCTACTGAAAAATTTATTCTATTTCTTCCATATTTGTGTGGTGTTAGTACAATGCTGTACAGTTGTTCGTGCAATTTTCGTTTATACTAGTGGTACCAACCGCCAATATTATGCGATGAAGTTTTCATGGTACTTACTGAATGCATCCAGCCATATTACAGTTTCATGCATGCTGCTGTGGTTTAGGGTTTAGGGGTAGCGTGCCTGCCTCTTACCCGGATGTCCCGGGTTCGATTCCCGGCCAGGTCAGGGACTTTTACCTGGACCTGAGGGCTGGTACGAGGTCCACTCAGCCTACGTGATTAGAATTGAGGAGCTATCTGACGGTGAGATAGCGGCCCCCGTCTAGAAAGCCAGTAATTCAGCATTTACTTCTGGCGTTCTATGTTGTGTCGATTCGAACGGCCTGCTGGTCGTTTCTGTTGACTTTAACCTATGATCCAGCAGTTTCGTGCGTCCTGGTGTACTGACCTCGTTCCTGTGGTTGAGTGCTGACCATCTAGGTCCTGTAGCTGAGACATCATGATCCAGGTTTAACCCTGGTTCTTAAAATTTACCCAAAGCTCATTGTTATGTACAACTTTCGCTCAGAGATTTTGCCTTTTCCTAGATGGTATTCTCTGCTCTTTCACTTTCGCTCTGTCGTATGAGCTTCACCAATACATTTTTCCTTGATATTCACAGTATTGAGTACTATTTTGCGGCCGCGATAGCACAGTGATATTGTCACTGTGTTCTCATCAAGGCGGACGTGGTTTGATTCCCGGTTAATGCACGTACGATATTTTAAATGAAAGTTCAGGTTCATGTTGCTCGGATTCCACGTATAATTGGAGATCCTGTGGCTATGATCGCGATGTCAGTAGTCAGGTAAAACTTCAAGCTTGCTTCCAGTTTTAAGTCGATACTACATTTGCCATTACTACTAATGCATACAAAAATTCCCAGTGCATCACCGGTGAAATATACTGTTTACGGTACACTGTATCTTTTGGTATGGGGCAGAACAAGTTTCTTAGCCTAGATTCATCGACCTCAGTCTAATTTTTTACTTTGGCGGTATGGAAGTGACAGATTTACTTTGGCGGTATGGAAGTGACAGACGTATGAACGATGCTAGTAACACCATTCTTTATGCAGTCAGTCCCTGCTATAATGATATGAAAGCATGGCTTGTATAGTCGATTAAGGTAGACATTTCGGTGAACTTGATAGACATATTTAACAACATACCATCTAACATAGTGAGGTAAGCAACGGGAAACCACCTCACTCGACATTGCCCTGTTGTCACCCTTAATAAAGGACTAAGCTCTCTGGGGAAGCTGATCTATCTGTTGGCGATCCAACCAGCGCGCGCAATTCTATTCAGCTTCGACCGACCACACTCACTAATTGCTGGCTATTTACAAGTCTCTGCTCTTTTCACACAGCAGGCGGTGCGGCCTGTTGATACTACCTGAGAGAGCTACAATCCTATTGGCAGGCTTGATTTACTTTCATATCTCCACGTTCAATCTCCTCACACCGCAGACTTTTGCAGACAGCTAGGTTTGAACAGGGGCTACTGATCACACAAGATATGATGGCTGTTCCTTGGTTCGACTCCAGTAATTCACAGTCACATACAGTGAACAACTAAACAGCAACAGTTCAACAGTGTTAAACAGCAGGACAATACTCATCACAAAACGACCATTAACACTGTTCCGATTACACTCACGATAGCTGCTCCAGTCGCTGACTCTGCCACGGCCTCAGTCCTCGGTGTACACACTTAGGCAGTTCCATCTGTAACGATACTAAGACACCGGTGGGGCGTCCGACTCGTTGGCTGAACGGTCAGCGTACTGGCCTTCGGTTCAGAGGGTTCGATTCCCGGCCGGGTCGGGGATTTTAACCTTAATTGGTTAATTCCAATGGCACGGGGGCTGGGTGTATGTGTTGTCTTCATCATCATTTCATCCTCATCACGACGCGCAGGTCGCCTACGGGAGTCAAATAGAAAGACCTGCAACTGGCGAGCCGAACCCGTCCTGGGATATCCCGGCACTAAAAAAGCCATTGGACATTTCATTTACCGGTGGGGCAATGGTGGCAGTCAGCAAAGCCCCACTCCAGCTAATCACTGGACACTCCGACACAATTCCTCGTTCAGACTCCGGCGGAACACTATCGACAGCCAGCACCGCTTTCGTCCTCAGCCCAGCCACCGAACCGCGACACCTCGAGTCCAACTCCGACTCCGAAATTGAATTCAACACTGACTTACAGACCACGCGTCACAATGGATATGCGGGCGGTAGCCCGGAACCTTTGTGCCTTTTAAGCCCTTCGACCTGTTCGGTCTTGAGTGCTACTGTTCGCAGCAAGCCTCCTTTTTATAGCTCGGGTGATGAGTATCGGAATATTCGGGATGTCGCTAGAGACGGATCATTCTCGTTGTATTTTCCAGAAACGCACGAAGCACTGGATCACTCGGTGGACAGTAAAGACTGAGTGTTGTTGGTGCTTTGTGTGTGAACTGACGGTGATTGCGACTAGGGACAATGAACGAAGGCCACTGTGAGTGTTCGACTGTGTACCACATACAGAATTGTAAGACTATGCTGCGCGCATCCAAGCTGTGAATTTGAAAAAATATGCTCTACGTCGCATCGACACAATCAGGTCTTATGGCGACGATGGGATCGGAAAAGATTAGGAGTGGGAAGGAAGCGGCCGTGGCCTTAATTGAGGTACAGCCCAGCATTGGCCTGGTGTGAAAATGGGAAACAACGGAAAACCATCTTCAAGGCTGCCGACAGTGGGGTTCAAACCCATTATATTCCAAATGCAAGCTGATAGCTGCGTGACCCAAACTGCGCAGTCACTTGCTCGATAAGCTGTGAACTGTGTGATCAGGGTAGTGTACTCCGAGCGTAATTGTGAACAGTCGTAGGTTCTATGTTAGAGTTGTAGAAGTGTTGTAGTGCGATTATTCTACCTTGTAAATGCCAGAGTGAATAACTTGTGTAACTGAATTAACGTCAGTGGAGAGAGAGAGAGATAGAGAGAGAGAGAGAGAGAGAGAGAGAGAGAACTGGCGTAATTGTGTGTTTGTAGTTATGCAAGCAATTATTAGTTCAGTTATTAAATCCTGGAGTGAGTGCTTCAAGTTGAGTGTAGTCCACCGGCCATCACGTTACATTATTGTTATTATTATTATTATTATTATTATTATTATTATTATTATTATTATTATTATTATTATTATTATTATTAATATTCTCACTTCTTCCCCATAGCTATTTGTTCCTTTTCATTAGTCTCTCCCAGTGTCTCCCTTATAGAGGACCTCTCTCACTTTTACACATGGATTCTACGGTAGTTCCTCAAGGTTAACAGTTAAAATGGAACTACAGTGCTGCGTTGATTAAGCTGTTCAGTCCAGTAAATTATACAATTCTAAATCATTTGGGTTTGTGCTGCATAGATAGGTCCAAAAATAGGAATCTTGGCTTTCGTTGGGACCATTGTTGAACCTAGTCAGGAGTAGTTCACAGAGAAAACCGTTTCGCTAGGATGGCTGATCCAACCATTTGCCTGAAGCTTACAAAAATGCATATCTTAAGCAAGACTAGTCTAATCTCGTCAAGACTGTAGAAAGATCAGTTTCGTTAGCAAGGCTGATCCACTTTCATCGGAAATGTAGAGGAATTAATTTCAAAGGTCTGAACTCAACGAGAATAGCGTATCGAAGAATTCATTTTTCAAGTAAGACTTGGCCATATTCAGCTCACTTCATTTCGCTAGCAAGATTTGGTCAAGCTGGTCACTGATATGGAAAAATTAAATGCGTTAGTAAGATTTTGCTAAAGTCGTCACTAGTACTGTATAGAGAATTAATTTCGCTGGTAAAACTTGGCTAGTCCGGCCCCGCAGTGTAGGGAACAACGCGTCCTCCTGTCACCCGGCGGCCCCGGGTTCGATTCCCGGCCGGGTCCGGGGGTTTTAATTGTAAATAATTAATAACCCTGGCCTGGCGACTGGGTGTTGGTGTCGTCCCGAACGTTCCTTTCCTCACATTCAACACTTTACACTTCTGCCATTTCAAAAATACACGCAGGTTCCTCACATATGGTGCAAGTAGGGGCAAAAGATCTTTCTAGGTCGACGCCCGGAACAAATGGCACATTAGAAAAAAAAGAAAAAAAAGACTTGGCTAAGCTCATCAGAACTATAGCGCTATTCATTTTGCTTGCAAGGTTTGGCGAAGCTCATCAGTAGTATGGAGAAATTAATTTCAACAGCGAGACTTGAAGAAGCTCGTCACTAGTGTGGAGCAATTCCTTTCACTGCTAAGACTTGACAATGCTGGCCACTAGTATGTAGGGATTAATTTAGATAGCTAGATTTGGTTACATTTCGTCAGTAAGACTTAGCTCAGCTCGTCCATAGCATAGAGCAATTAATTTCCCTAGCAAGACTTGACCAAGGTCGCCACTAGTATGAAGGAATTAATTTCGCTAGCAAGACTTGGCGAATTTCGTCGCTAGTATGAAAGAATTCACTTCGCTAGCTAGACCTGTTAAAACTGATCAGTAGCATGGATTAATTCATTTCACTAGTAAGACTTGGTCAATCTCACCAGTTATATCGAGGAATTCATTTCAATGGTAACACTTGGCCAAGCTGATCTGTGATATAGAAGAATTCATTTCGCTAATAAGACTTGACAAATCTCACGGGTGATATAGAGGAATTCAGAGGACCAGAAAGACTTCGCAACCGAGCTCGATAGCTGAAGTCGCTTACGTGCGGCCAGTATCCAGTAATCGGGAGATAGTGGGTTCGAACCCCACAGTTGGCAGTCCTGAAGATGGTTTTCCGTGGTTTCCCATTTTCACACCAGGAAAATCCTGGGACTGTACCTCAATTGAGGCCACGGCCGCTTCATTCTCACTCCTAGCCCTTTACTATCCCATCGTCGCCGTAAGACCTATCTGTGTCGGTGCGACGTAAAGCCAATTGAAAAAAAAAAAAGTCTTTGCCAAGGTTGACAATTCATTTAAAGGAAAGCTCCGAGCAAACGTTCTTGATTCATATTTTATAGCTATATTATGCTATTCGAAATGGCAGTCTAATAGCTAAGATTCGCTCGCATCCATAAATATATGTGCATTGAGTCGAGCTCTTTCTGTGGTGAAGAAGATCATAGAAACAGAATGGGCTTTATATATATATATATATATAATTTTGCTGAAGCTTGAATGTTATTCACGTTAAAAGAAAAATTAATTAAACTTTCCATGAGAACTGGGAACATAATGAACAACCAACACTCAGCGTCGCGTCGTGGCTATACTTCATTTGTTTTCTGAGGCAATCGTATGGCCCTTGCTGCCCGCGAGTGACGCCATAATTAGAGGCTCGATTTATTGACGGCTGAGGGATAGGTTACATGCGATCGTCTTGGAACATACTGTGAGGAAAGAGACGTTGACATTCTTACCTATGATGAGGAGGGAAAAGTGAACACCGATCTTTATAGCTGTATCTCGGTCTCAGTGGGAAAGACATTCATGATATACCGTATATATTGCTCTGTGACATATTTTTCTCTTGAATATTTCAGAATATTGCTCTGAATTTCCTCATACTTAATTCCCTTACAGAGTGTATTTAAATAATACCCATGTACTGTGCAATCCAGGCTTTGGAAGCGAAAATTGGTTCAATTAGTGCCCCACTAAAGTGTTCAGTCGCTGTGCTGAGTATGTAGATTCCAGTTCAAAGTACATAGACTTCAGACCAGATTTCGTGTCCACAGAAAATAGACGGTATTGATAACCAAATGTCCGTAGTGAAAGAAGCAACAACTGCATCATTCTAGCCCTCATGCTCTCTCAAGATATATCTCCATAAATTCTTCGTATCACAAGCTGGGAAAAAATTTCTGACATTTGAAATCAAATAACATTGCATGATATCCAGCTGTAATATAACTTTTTTTTGCGAGTTGCTTTACGTCGCACCGACACAGATAGGTCTTATGGCAACGATGGGACAGGAAAGGGCTAGGAGTGGGAAGGAAGCGGCCGTGGCCTTAATTAAGGTACAGCCCCAGCATTTGCCTGGTGTGAAAATGGGAAACCACGGAAAACCATCTTCAGGGCTGCCGACAGTGGGGTTCGAACCTACTATCTCCCGAATACTGGATACTGGCCGCACTTAAGCGACTGCAGCTATCGAGCTCGGTGTAATATAACTTGTATGCATAAAAGAGTAAGAGCAATACTTCTTATTGATACATATATCGTGTAATTAACTCAAACACTAGCATTTCGAAATCAGCAAATTGACAATGTGGCATGGAAAAGGTTTTAATTCACGTGACCAAAATGATCAAAAGTATTATCTTCTGCTTGTTTTTATGTACGGACTGTCTAGCCAAGGTGGTAAAGACGTGCTTAGTTCACCCGGAAGGATTTGGTTTCAATTCCCCGTTAGGAAGTGTTAAGTGTTAAGAAACGAAATTTCCACTTCCGGAGGTGCACATGGCCCTGAGATTCACTCAGCCTACACCAAACAATTAGTAACAGATTAATTTATTGGGGCAAAGGTGGCCGGGCTTAGAACTAAGCACTCTACCCCACTAAGTGCCGAGGTTAAGAAGGGTGGAAGCCTTTTACTTAATCCCCTCCGAGGGCCTTCATGGCCTGTAGAGAGGTGACTTTAATTTTTAGTTTTGTGCCACCTTCAGATGTTCAAATATTTTATTCACGCCTTTTATCCACACTTTTTGCCAAAATCGTAAAGAACCAAAGTCGCATTTCCAGAGTACGCTACCCAACGTCGATCGGTACTCATACTGGTCGATGACATAGATATCGTCGCTCCTGTGCCAAAACCACGAATGTGACAATGTTCTTCCTATCCCCAGTCTCCCAGCCATATATTGATATACAGTCCATCTTATTTTCGTTGAGTTCATTTTCCTATGCGCGCGTGTAAAGGAAAATGAATTCTAAATACATCATACTCTAGGAGTGGGTAAATATGTCATGCAAACATACATTCCTACAGTACTGTTCAGTAAGGTTCATTTTCCGTTACACATCATCATAGGAAAATGAATTCAACGAAAATTGTTCTGATGGACTATATATCAATATGTGGCTGGGAGGCGTGACCATTCTTAAGGGATATAATGGATAGGAAGAACATTGCCACATTCGTGGTTTTGGCATAGGAGCGATGATATTAGGTCTCCTTAAACAGTAGTCATACTACTGTGCCTTATTGTGCAATTATGAGAGTGTTACGTGATCAGCGTAATGATATCGTCAGTCTTTCTAAACAGGTCCGAACCGAGATCGATAGCTGCATTCGCTTAAGTGCGGCCAGTATCCAGTATTCGGGAGATAGGAGGTTCGAACCCCACTGTCGGCAGCCCTGAAAATGTTTTTTCCGTAGTATCCCATTTTCACACAAGGCAAATGCTGGGGCTGTACCTTAATTAAGGCCAAGGCCGCTTCCTTCCCACTCCTAGCCCTTCCCTGTCCCATCGTCGCCATAATACCTATCTGTGTCGCTGCGACGTAAAGCAGGTAGCCAAGTAGCCAAACAGGTCCGATACCTCTGATATCAACAGCTCCTCATTTGGTGTCACGAAGTTGAGTGTATGTCCTTCCAGAGGTAGATACGCTTTTCCTCTACCACATGAAGTTGTCTGTGACCCCTAAAATAAAAGCCACACAAACAATTTCTTTTGGCCTACTTGCCAAACATTATGATAATAAATGGTACCTCGAAGAATAGTAATAAATAATGTTACTTGCTTTAGGTCCCACCAACTACTTTTGCGGTTTTTGGAGGTGCCAAGGTGTCAGAATTTTTTCTCACAGGAGTTATTTTATGTGTCGGTAAATTTGCCGACACGAAACTGGTGTACTTGAACACCTTCTAATATAATCGTACTCAGCTTCAGTAGTGACATAGTGCATAGCGTTTGGAGATGGGACTATTGGGGAATCAACCAGCCTTCGGATTTAGGACTCCAAACAAACAAACAAACAAACAAACAAACAAACAAAACACAAACAAACAAACAAACAATAGCTCCCCCGTGTACGTAGTAAAATATGGAGCTGGGTACTGCTCTTCCCGTCAACAAGAAAATAGTTCGCTGTTGAGTCTTATTATATACCGGGCGAGTTTGCCGTGCGGCTGCGAGCTTGCATCCGGGAGATAGTAGGTTCGAATCCCACTGTCTGCAGACCTGAAAATGGTTTTCCGTGGTTTCTCATTTTCACACAAGGCAAATGCTGGGGCTGTACCTTAATTAAGGCCACGGCCGCCCCCTTCCCACTCCTAGACCTTTCCTATCCCATCGTCGCCCTTAAACCTATCTGTGTCGGTGCGACGTAAAACCACTAGCTAAAAGATTCTTATTATTTCATAGCTGGGCACATTATTGGCCGTCAACACTTTCGGGTATTACTAAATATCAAAATTGTTTGTTAACCTTTTTCTTATGAGGTCTATGGCAAGACACAGTTGTAACCATACTTATTAGGGCACTAGAAATACTGTATTATCCAAACAATTGTCTGGAATATAGTCCTATGTGGGAAGAATCTGGTGAATATACTGTTCGGGATACCAGTGCCATAATCAACATTCGAATTGCAGGTTGGGGGAAGGTCTTACTGTGGAGCGTTGACGTTCAGACCTCATGTCCCTTCCATCACATATCAGTAAGCCGTTGTATGCGATATGGATTCCAGGATGCATGGAGTTGCTGAGATTTATAATGTTTATTTAATCCCGCTTCTTTTCGAATATTTCGAGCCAAAATATCTTTCCTTGTTCTTAACAGTTGTTATAAAACTCTTATCAGATACAATGTTGATGATGAATACTTACCGTTCGTTACATTTCTTTCTTCCAGGTAAGCGGCTGTGAACACTTCTGGGACATAAGTTCCAGTTACGTCATAATTCTGAAGGGAAAATCAATCGTAAGTAGTAGCTAGAATCTCTTCTGATCCCAAAAAGATACGTAAATTCTTCTTGAGTCCTTTAAAACGGATACCCATTCACCCATTCACTTTCCTTTGTCCTATAACTTTCACATTCACAGTCACATTTTCTACGTTAGGATGTACCGCAACGGGATAAAATCAGATTCTAGTCAGAACATAATATATATTTCACTACCAACTTCCAAAGTTATCTTTATGCAGACTTACTATCTAAGGGCCAGAGAATGTGAAAACCCCTCTGTGATAACGTTATCTTAATAAATACCCGCAACCCCGCGTAGATTGTCTTTAGGGACGTGTGTGATGAGTCACGCAGTCAGTTTAATCAAAATTTGCATGAACTATTTTACAGAGAAACTATATTCCTCTTCAGTCTCCATTTTTACACAATGTAGAAATAGAGATATATGGTCCTGGTATGAGTTAAAATTGACCTGTTCCAAGTGCAGTTGAAATGAGGCTGGGCAAACAAAAATTACCTTACCAAGTCATAATAAGCAGATCTTTCGAATGCGTAGGTGCTTATTATGACCACTTCTATATCTGAATGGTAGATCATTGTTCCTCCATAATGTTTTTTTTTTCTTTACAATTTGTTTTACGTCGCGCCGACACAGATAGGTCTTACGGTGACGGTGGGAGAGGAAAGGCCTAAGAGTGGAAAGGAAGTGGCCGTGTCCTTAATTAAGGTACAGCCCCAGCATCTTCCTGGCGTGAAAATGGGAAACCACGGAAATTCATCTTCAGGCTGGCCGACAGTTGGGTTAGAACCCCTATATTCCGAATGTATGTTGACAGCCACGTGACGAGAACCGCGTATTCACTTGCTCTGTCTTTCAGTTAATAATAATAATAATAATAATAATAATAATAATAATAACAATAATACCTCCCTTTTCTACAGCGAATCAAACTTGGAACTCCAAAATTTGACCATTCAGCCAGAGTCGGACAATGTGACGGTGGTCATCATTACCAGTGTAGACATTAGGAGATTGTATGAGTAAACTCTTAATGCAGTGACCTGCCAAGAAAACTGCTATGTCCGTAGTTTGCTGATTCAGAAAATCACGCATCACGTATTACTGTTTTGCTTACAAGTGAAATTACGTTGCCTGGAAGTGAGACGTTAGTGATATGTCGAATATCTGACCGATGTGACGGTGGTGTGATCCCGGTCATTGCATGGGATATTTTCGAAAGACAAACTATCTCTTCTGAATTTTTCGCGGCTCGTGACACCAAGATTTGCAGTCTTGTAAAACTTTCTTTCTTTCACCGAGCTTGATAGATGCAGTCGCTTAAATGCGGCCAGTATCCAGTATTCGGGAGATAGTGGGTTCGAACACCACTGACGGCAGCCCTGAAGATGGTTTTCCGTTGTGTCCCATTTTCACACTAGGCAAATGCTGGGCTGTACCTTAGTTAAGGCCACGGACGCTTCCTTCCCACTCCTACCCCTTTCCTGTCCTATCGTCGCCATAAGACCTATCTGTGTCGGTAGGACGTAAAACAACTTGTAAAAAAAATTCTTTCTTTCTTTCTTTCTTTCAGCGTAGGACAGGGCAAGTCTCCCTGTCTTTCTCAGAAATAACCCATCCTTTTTTCTGTGCTAAATTTGCATTCGGTAGGTGAGAGGGTTCGAAGCCCACCGTCGGATGTCCTGAAAATGGTTTTCTGTGTGTTTCCCATTTTCTCCTCCAGGCAAATGACGGAACAGTTCCTATTCATAGGCCACGTCCGATTCCTTCCGCCTCCTTATCCAATTTCATTCACCATCATTCATTTCATCACCATTAGCTAGTAGTATAATGGGAGAGTTCGGCGGCCACCGCCACCTCCGGCTCCCAGTGGCCACCTCCACCTCAGCCAGTGGCCTCTTCCAGTACTGCCAACTTAACCTAACTAGCGCGACAGTACTGCCAACTTAACCTAACTAGCGCGAAATTTGAATTTGTAAACAAAGCCACGTGCTTTTTGACAGCTGTCATCGACAACAACGCATCGCTAACCTCAGTACTGCCATCTTGACGGGCCTAAACCTCAGTAGTGCCAACTTAACCTAACTAGCTCGAGATAAACAAAGCCACGTGCTTTTTGACAACCACGTGCTTTTTGACAGATTTGTAAACAAAGCCACGTGCTTTTTGACAGACAACAACGCATCGCAAACCTCAGTACTGCCATCTTGACGGGCCTAAACCTCAGTAGTGCCAACTTAACCTAACTAGCATGAGGTAAACAAAGCCACGTGTTTTTTGACAGCCACGTGCTTTTTGACAGATTTGTAAACAAAGCCACGTGCTTTTTGACAGACAACAACGCATCGCTAACCTCAGTACTGCCATCTTGACGGACCTAAACCTTAGTGATACCAACTTAACCTAATTAGCGCGAGGTAAACAAAGCCACGTGCTTTTTGACAGCCACGTGCTTTTTTGACAGCTGTCATCCGCCATCTTTAAACCACAAAGCACTGTGCTGCCCTCTATATCGCAGTAGCTGCAAAATTCGTCACCTGTCATCGGCAGTGCTGCCATCTTGACGGGTCTAAACCTTAGTGCTACCAACTTAACCTCACTAGCGTGAGATAAACAAAGCCACGTGCAGCTGTCATCCACCATCTTTGAGCATCGTGCTGCCCTCTTTAGCTACTTACCTTTGAAATGTGGTACGTTATCCGCCATCTTGCATCCGAAACCTCAGTGCTGCGCTCTATGTAGTGGCGGCAAATTCCATGTGCTCTTGTTTGGAAACAAAGCCACGTGCAGCTGTCATCCACCATCTTTAATCACCGTGCTGCCCTCTTTAGCTACTTACCTTTGACAGTTGTCATCCGCCATCTTGCATCGCCAACCTCAGTGCCGCACTCTATGTAGTGGCGGCAAATTCCACGTGCTCTTGTTTGGAAACAAATTCACGTGCTTTTTTGACAGCTGTCATCCGCCATCTTTGAGCACCGTGCTGCTATCATGCGGGCAATTTCGTTAGCTGTCATCCGCCATCTTTAATCCAGAGAGAACAGTGCTGCACTCTATGTGGTGGCGGTAAATTCCATGTGCTTTACAAACCTATGTGCTTTTCTGACAGCTGTCATCCACCATCTTTAATCACCGTGCTGCCATCTATGTGGTGGCGGTAAATTCCACATGCTTTACAAACCTATATGCTTTTCTGACAGCTGTCATCCGCCATCTTTAATCCAGAGAGAACAGTGCTGCCCTCTATGTGGTGGCGGCAAATTCCACGTGCTCTTGTTTGGAAACAAAGCCATGTGCAGCTGTCATCCGCCATCTTTGAGCACCGTGCTGTGAGCAATTTCGTCAGTTGTCATCCGCCATCTTTAATCTACAGAACACCGTGCTGCCCTCTTTATGGCTACTACCTTAAGCACGTAGTAGCGGGCAATTTGAAAAGTTCTGTTAGCTATCATCCGCCATCTTTAATCACCGTGCTGCCATCTTTAGCTAGATACCTTTGAAATGTGGCGGCGGATAATTTGAAAAATGCTTTTTGACAGCAGCTATCTTTGAGCACCGTGCTACCCTCTATGTGGTGGCAGCAAATTCTACATTCTTTACAAACCCACGCGCTTTTTTTTTTGACAGCCATCTTTAAGCAACAGAGTACAGTGCTGCCCTCTTTGTTGTGGCGGCAAATTCCACGTGCTCTTGTTTGGAAACAAAGCCACATGCTCTTTTTGACGGCTGTCACCCGCCATCTTTAACCAACAGAGCACTATGCTGCGGGCAATTTCGTTAGCTGTCATCCGACATCTTTAATCAACAGAGCACCGTGCTGCCCTCATGCGGGGTAATTTCGTTAGCTGCCATCCGCCATCTTTAAACACCGTGCTGCCCTCTTTATGACTACTACCTTAAGCACGTAGTAGCGGGCAATTTCGTTAGCTGTCATCCGCTATCTTTGAGCACCGTGCTGCTCTCTGTAGTAGCGGGTAATTTGAAAAGTTCTGTTAGCTGTCATCTGCCATCTTTGAGCACCGTGCTGCCATCTATGTGGTGGCGGCAAATTCCACATGCTTTACAAACTCACGCGCAGCTGTCATCCACCATCTTACATCGCAAACCTCAGTGCTACACTCTATGTGGTAGCGGATAATTTTAAAAAGAAAAATTCTACAGCAGCCATCTCTCGACGCTAATTGCACAAGATGGTAGCTATACATGACTCCTTAAAGGTGCTCATGCAAGATGATCGCTATACATAGACGCCCTTGGGATGCTTGCGCAAGATGGCGGTTATACAAGGCTCCTTATGAGGGATGCTTGCGCGAGATGGTGGTTGCTCTTATGAGGCGGCTCAAGGATCCATGGCTAGAGACGCCCTAAGGATGCTTGCGCAAGATGGCGGATGCAAGATGGCGGCTATACATAGCTCCTTATGAGACAGCCAGTACAACATGTGATCAGAACATTGATTGATGTGTTCAGAACACAAAATAAGTAGAATCGAACACTGTACTCGATACAACATGTGATTAAAACATTGTGTGGTGTGTTCAGAACACTAATCGAACGCTGTATTAGGGGATACCTTTGTTTAGATTGAAACATAACAAGACTAGAATTGAACACTGCACATTGATTGATGTGTTCAGAACACAAAATAAGTAGAATCGAACACTGTACTCGATGTCGTTAACCCAACATGTGATTAAAACATCGGCTGGTGTGTTCAGAACACTACATAAGTAGAATCGAACGCTGTATTAGGGGATACCTTTGTTTAGATTGAAACATAACAAGACTAGAATTGAACACTGCACTCGATGTCGGAAGATCAGATTGAAAACATAACAAGACTAGAATTGAACACTGTACATTGATTGCTGTGTTCAGAACACAAAATAAGTAGAATCGAACACTGTACTCGATGTCGTTAACTTCAACATGTGATTAAAACATCGTCTGGTGTGTTCAGAACACTACATAAGTAGAATCGAACGCTGTACTCGATGTCGTTACATGTGACCCGATACAACATGTTAGGGGATACCTTTATCCTAAGAACCGAACACTGTACAACATGTTAGGGGATACCTTTGTTTAGATTGAAACTAACAAGACTAGAATCGAACACTGCACTCGATGTCGTTACATGTGATCCGATACAACATGTTAGGGGATACCTTTGTTTAGATTGAAACATAGCAAGCCTAGAATCGAACATTGTTTGATGTGTTCACTACAACTTCAATGATTAACATACACACACTGTACACATATCGCATAGCTAAAAACACACTGTGCACATATCGCATACCTAACACTTCAAATGATTTGCTTAGTACGAAAATAAAAATAAAAAATCTATACCGCGTAGCTAACTCGTTCATCACACTGCTAAGACGCTTAGTAATTGTGAATACACTCATACGAAAATCAAGAAAGCACACTGCGTAGCCAACTCGCTCGGCACGAAAAAAATCTATACCGCGTAGCTAACTCGTTCATCACACTGCTAAGGCGCTTAGTAATTGTGAATACACTCATACGAAAATCAAGAAAGCACACTGCGTAGCCAACTCGCTCGGCTCACTCGCTTAGTAATTGCAACACACACGGATAAGAATGTTCCGAGATACTTACATGTTTTTTAAGGGGGGTGAAAGATCATAAATTATATGTACACACATGTTGTCTCCTCCAAGTTGTAAGATGAAATAGACGCAGTACTGCGAGTTTCCACTCTAGCTGGCGAACGGAAGTAGCATGATATCTCAGCAAAAAATAAAAATACGCGTGAGCTTGCAAGTCAGACACAATGATGGATACCGCGATTCAAATCCTGGTAACTTATGCCGTCGGGAAGGGCATCCGGTGAGCATCTAGCTATAAATCCCCGATTCTCGACAGATTCTTAATCCGAGTTCTTTGACGTCAGGAAGGGCAGCCGGTTAACAACAATTATCGAACACGCATCGCGAATGCAGGAGTGTGCAGCGATATGCATGTTTAGACTTGCAGATTACGAAAGAAACATAACAAGACTTGAGTCTTAAAACAAAATTCTTGCGATTTAAAATCTTAGTCGGGAAGGGCATCCGGCAGTAAAACAATAGTTCGTGATTTAAAATCTAAGAAGAGCATCTAGCTGAAAAACCCCCCGATTCTCGACAGATTCTTAATCCGAGTTCTTTGACGTCAGGAAGGGCAGCCGGTTAACAACAATTATCGAACACGCATCGCGAAGGCAGGAGTGTGCAGCGATATGCATGTTTAGACTTGCAGATTACGAAAGAAACATAACAAGACTTGAGTCTTAAAACAAAATTCTTGCGATTTAAAATCTTAGTCGGGAAGGGCATCCGGCAGTAAAACAATAGTTCGTGATTTAAAATCTAAGAAGAGCATCTAGCTGAAAAACCCCCCGATTCTCGACAGATTCTTAATCCGAGTTCTTTGACGTCAGGAAGGGCAGCCGGTTAACAACAATAGCGTATGATGTAAGAGCTTAGATACTACCAGTTTTGCGTCAGGAAGGACAACTAGTCTTAAAACAAAACAGATTCTTAATCCGAGTTGTCAGGAAGGGCAACCGGTTAAAAAACTATAGTGTATGAGGTTAGATACTGCTAGTTTTACGTTAGGAAGGACAACTCAACAAATTCATGCGATTTAAACACATTTTATTCCCAAGAGAATCGAACCCGAGACTACCGGGTGAGTGGCATGCATACTGTAGGCTATGGGTTTGTTCTACAGTCCTTGAAGTATCGGCACAGTCATTCTGAGCGAGCAGCGGAATGCGTGTGTTAGCTGAAATTGTACACGTATCTTCCGGCTCAACCTTGAGCTAGGACACTGATAAGCGACTTGTAACTCGCGAACGTCTTCTTAGCTGAGTGTAAGCTCTTAAAACACAGTACCAATTAAGGTTGTAAAATATTCTGAAATTGTCCTCCTCTGTGGTGTGATTAGCTGCTACCCCCGGAGGTCCGAGTTCGATTCCCGGCTCTGCCACGGAATGTGTAGCATTTGGCCTATGTAAGTTCCTAACGTAAAATATCATGATTGTACGGAGAGGTTAAAACACACACAGTGCCTACTCCTATCGAAAGAACCTGCACGGTACCGGCATGTAGGCTTCTCCTGGTGAAGGAGCCTGCACATAGTTTAACGCCTCCTATCAACAGCCCTTACTTAATGCTGGCTTTTTTTTTGCACACCCCGCCTCACACCATAGTTTTATACGACCGGCTACCCTTCCTGACTAGGATTTTAAATCGCAAGAATTTGTTGAGTTGCCCTTCCTGACGCAAAACTGGTAGTATCTAACCTCTTACACGGAATGTGTAGCATTTAGCCTATGTAAGTTCCTAACGTAAAATATCATGATTGTACGGAGAGGTTAAAACACACACAGTGCCTACTCCTATCGAAAGAACCTGCACGGTACCGGCATGTAGGCTTCTCCTGGTGAAGGAGCTTGCACATGGTTTAACGCCTCCTATCAACAGCCCTTACTTAATGCTGGCTTTTTTGGACACCCCGCCTCACACCATAGTTTTATACGACCGGCTGCCCTTCCTGACTAGGATTTTAAATCGCAGTATACGCGATAAATTTGTTGTAGCGGGTTTTATAACTAGATATCCCGGTACCGATACATAGCCTACTCCACTGAAGAAGCCTGCACAAGGCTTATTGCCTCCATCCGACAAATGAATCAGCATCAACACTCTTGTACTCAAAAAATAATTTTCGACCGAGTTCGATTCCCGGCTCTGCTACGGAATGTGTAGCATTTAGCCTATGTAAGTTCCTAACGTAAACTATCATGATTGTACGGAGAGGTTAAAACACACACAGTGCCTACTCCTATCGAAAGAACCTGCACGGTACCGGCATGTAGGCTTCTCCTGGTGAAGGAGCTTGCACATGGTTTAACGCCTCCTATCAACAGCCCTTACTTAATGCTGGCTTTTTTGCACACCCCGCCTCACACCATAGTTTTACGACCGGCTGCCCTTCCTGACTAGGATTTTAAATCGCAGTATACGTGATAAATTTGTTGTAGCGGGTTTTATAACTAGATATCCCGGTACCGATACATAGCCTACTCGACTGAAGAAGCCTGCACAAGGCTTATTGCCTCCATCCGACAAATGAATCAGCATCAACACTCTTGTACTCAAAAAAATCATTTTCGAAGGAGTCTGCACAAGGTTTAACGCCCCCATCAACAGCCCTTACTTATTGCTAGCTTTTTCTTGCACACCCCGCCTCACACCATAGTTTTATACGACCGGCTGCCCTTCCCGACTAGGATTTTAAATCGATATCCCGACATAGCCTACTCCTACCGAAGAAGGCAGCTTAACGCCTCCATCCAACAAATGAATCACACTCAAACACTCTTCAATCATTCTCGCTACTTCGGATGATAGCGGGTTCGAACTGGAAGCTGTAAATGCTAGGCGTGGGACCTGTGCGATCATCATTACATGATCTAGCCGGATGCCCTTCCCGACGGCATAAGTTACCAGGATTTGAATCGCGGTATCCATCATTGTGTCTGACTTGCAAGCTCACGCGTATTTTTATTTTTTGCTGAGATATCATGCTACTTCCGTTCGCCAGCTAGAGTGGAAACTCGCAGTACTGCGTCTATTTCATCTTACAACTTGGAGGAGACAACATGTGTGTACATATAATTTATGATCTTTCACCCCCCTTAAAAAACATGTAAGTATCTCGGAACATTCTTATCCGTGTGTGTTGCAATTACTAAGCGAGTGAGCCGAGCGAGTTGGCTACGCAGTGTGCTTTCTTGATTTTCGTATGAGTGTATTCACAATTACTAAGCGTCTTAGCAGTGTGATGAACGAGTTAGCTACGCGGTATAGATTTTTTTCGTGCCGAGCGAGTTGGCTACGCAGTGTGCTTTCTTGATTTTCGTATGAGTGTATTCACAATTACTAAGCGTCTTAGCAGTGTGATGAACGAGTTAGCTACGCGGTATAGATTTTTTATTTTTATTTTCGTACTAAGCAAATCATTTGAAGTGTTAGGTATGCGATATGTGCACAGTGTGTTTTTAGCTATGCGATATGTGTACAGTGTGTGTATGTTAATCATTGAAGTTGTACTGAACACATCAAACAATGTTCGATTCTAGGCTTGCTATGTTTCAATCTAAACAAAGGTATCCCCTAACATGTTGTATCGGATCACATGTAACGACATCGAGTGCAGTGTTCGATTCTAGTCTTGTTAGTTTCAATCTAAACAAAGGTATCCCCTAACATGTTGTACAGTGTTCGGTTCTTAGGATAAAGGTATCCCCTAACATGTTGTATCGGGTCACATGTAACGACATCGAGTACAGCGTTCGATTCTACTTATGTAGTGTTCTGAACACACCAGACAATGTTTTAATCACATGTTGAAGTTAACGACATCGAGTACAGTGTTCGATTCTACTTATTTTGTGTTCTGAACACAGCAATCAATGTACAGTGTTCAATTCTAGTCTTGTTATGTTTTCAATCTGATCTTCCGACATCGAGTGCAGTGTTCAATTCTAGTCTTGTTATGTTTCAATCTAAACAAAGGTATCCCCTAATACAGCGTTCGATTCTACTTATGTAGTGTTCTGAACACACCAGCCAATGTTTTAATCACATGTTGAAGTTAACGACATCGAGTACAGTGTTCGATTCTACTTATTTTGTGTTCTGAACACATCAATCAATGTGCAGTGTTCAATTCTAGTCTTGTTATGTTTCAATCTAAACAAAGGTATCCCCTAATACAGCGTTCGATTAGTGTTCTGAACACACCACACAATGTTTTAATCACATGTTGTATCGAGTACAGTGTTCGATTCTACTTATTTTGTGTTCTGAACACATCAATCAATGTTCTGATCACATGTTGTACTGGCTGTCTCATAAGGAGCTATGTATAGCCGCCATCTTGCATCCGCCATCTTGCGCAAGCATCCTTAGGGCGTCTCTAGCCATGGATCCTTGAGCCGCCTCATAAGAGCAACCACCATCTCGCGCAAGCATCCCTCATAAGGAGCCTTGTATAACCGCCATCTTGCGCAAGCATCCCAAGGGCGTCTATGTATAGCGATCATCTTGCATGAGCACCTTTAAGGAGTCATGTATAGCTACCATCTTGTGCAATTAGCGTCGAGAGATGGCTGCTGTAGAATTTTTCTTTTTAAAATTATCCGCTACCACATAGAGTGTAGCACTGAGGTTTGCGATGTAAGATGGTGGATGACAGCTGCGCGTGAGTTTGTAAAGCATGTGGAATTTGCCGCCACCACATAGATGGCAGCACGGTGCTCAAAGATGGCAGATGACAGCTAACAGAACTTTTCAAATTACCCGCTACTACAGAGAGCAGCACGGTGCTCAAAGATAGCGGATGACAGCTAACGAAATTGCCCGCTACTACGTGCTTAAGGTAGTAGTCATAAAGAGGGCAGCACGGTGTTTAAAGATGGCGGATGGCAGCTAACGAAATTACCCCGCATGAGGGCAGCACGGTGCTCTGTTGATTAAAGATGTCGGATGACAGCTAACGAAATTGCCCGCAGCATAGTGCTCTGTTGGTTAAAGATGTCGGGTGACAGCCGTCAAAAAGAGCATGTGGCTTTGTTTCCAAACAAGAGCACGTGGAATTTGCCGCCACAACAAAGAGGGCAGCACTGTACTCTGTTGCTTAAAGATGGCTGTCAAAAAAAAAAGCGCGTGGGTTTGTAAAGCATGTAGAATTTGCTGCCACCACATAGAGGGTAGCACGGTGCTCAAAGATAGCTGCTGTCAAAAAGCATTTTTCAAATTATCCGCCGCCACATTTCAAAGGTATCTAGCTAAAGATGGCAGCACGGTGATTAAAGATGGCGGATGATAGCTAACAGAACTTTTCAAATTGCCCGCTACTACGTGCTTAAGGTAGTAGCCATAAAGAGGGCAGCACGGTGTTCTGTAGATTAAAGATGGCGGATGACAACTGACGAAATTGCTCACAGCACGGTGCTCAAAGATGGCGGATGACAGCTGCACATGGCTTTGTTTCCAAACAAGAGCACGTGGAATTTGCCGCCACCACATAGAGGGCAGCACTGTTCTCTCTGGATTAAAGATGGCGGATGACAGCTGTCAGAAAAGCATATAGGTTTGTAAAGCATGTGGAATTTACCGCCACCACATAGATGGCAGCACGGTGATTAAAGATGGTGGATGACAGCTGTCAGAAAAGCACATAGGTTTGTAAAGCACATGGAATTTACCGCCACCACATAGAGTGCAGCACTGTTCTCTCTGGATTAAAGATGGCGGATGACAGCTAACGAAATTGCCCGCATGATAGCAGCACGGTGCTCAAAGATGGCGGATGACAGCTGTCAAAAAAGCACGTGAATTTGTTTCCAAACAAGAGCACGTGGAATTTGCCGCCACTACATAGAGTGCGGCACTGAGGTTGGCGATGCAAGATGGCGGATGACAACTGTCAAAGGTAAGTAGCTAAAGAGGGCAGCACGGTGATTAAAGATGGTGGATGACAGCTGCACGTGGCTTTGTTTCCAAACAAGAGCACATGGAATTTGCCGCCACTACATAGAGCGCAGCACTGAGGTTTCGGATGCAAGATGGCGGATAACGTACCACATTTCAAAGGTAAGTAGCTAAAGAGGGCAGCACGATGCTCAAAGATGGTGGATGACAGCTGCACGTGGCTTTGTTTCCAAACAAGAGCACATGGAATTTGCCGCCACTACATAGAGCGCAGCACTGAAGTTTCGGATGCAAGATGGCGGATAACGTACCACATTTCAAAGGTAAGTAGCTAAAGAGGGCAGCACGATGCTCAAAGATGGTGGATGACAGCTGCACGTGGCTTTGTTTATCTCACGCTAGTGAGGTTAAGTTGGTAGCACTAAGGTTTAGACCCGTCAAGATGGCAGCACTGCCGATGACAGGTGACGAACTTTGCAGCTACTGCGATATAGAGGGCAGCACAGTGCTTTGTGGTTTAAAGATGGTGGATGACAGCTGTCAAAAAAGCACGTGGCTGTCAAAAAGCACGTGGCTTTGTTTACCTCGCGCTAGTTAGGTTAAGTTGGTATCACTAAGGTTTAGGCCCGTCAAGATGGCAGTACTGAGGTTAGCGATGCGTTGTTGTCTGTCAAAAAGCACGTGGCTTTGTTTACAAATCTGTCAAAAAGCACGTGGCTGTCAAAAAACACGTGGCTTTGTTTACCTCATGCTAGTTAGGTTAAGTTGGCACTACTGAGGTTTAGGCCCGTCAAGATGGCAGTACTGAGGTTAGCGATGCGTTGTTGTCGATGACAGCTGTCAAAAAGCACGTGGCTTTGTTTACAGATTCAAATTTCGCGCTAGTTAGGTTAAGTTGGCAGTACTGTCGCGCTAGTTAGGTTAAGTTGGCAGTACTGGAAGAGGCCACTGGCTGAGGTGGAGGTGGCCACTGGGAGCCGGAGGTGGCGGTGGCCGCCGAACTCTCCCATTATACTACTTTAGCTCCTCAATTTAAGTTGGCGACAGGAAGGGAATCCGACCGTAAAATCTTACCATAAAATGTCATCTCACCTCAGGGTTGGTTGGTTTTCCTCTCGGACTCAGTGAAGGATCACACCCCTGTCGCCTCAAGGGCAGTGCCCTGGAGCTTTGGGGGATACAACTGGGGAGGATGACCAGTACCTCGCCCAGGTGGCCTCATCTGCTGTGCTGAACAGGGGTCTTGTAGGAGGATGGGAAGTTTGGAAGGGATAGACAAGGAAGAGGGAAGGAGCGGCCGTGGCATTAAGTTAGGTACCATCCCAGCATTTGCCTGGAGAAGTGGGAAACAACGGGAAACCACTTCCAGGATAGCTGAGGAGGGAATCGAACCCCCCTCTACTCAGTTGACCTCCCGAGGCTGAGTGGACCCCAGTCCAGCCCTCGTACCACGTTTGAAATTTCGTGGCAGAACCGGTATTCGAACCCAGGCCTCCGGGGGTGGCAGCTAGTCACACTAACCACTACACCACAGAAATATTGAGAATAAGTGTCAGTGCCGCAAATAAGCGCGTGATAAATTTGAGTGTAAAGTATAACTATAAATCCGAAACATTTTTTTTGTTAAAGTTGAATTGTATAAAGAAAGAGGTTAGCAAGACAATGGACATTACATGGTGCGAGACTGTGATGGCGAACGCCGGACAAGGGGTAGGGCCGAAATGACACGAAGACAGTTGAAGCAGTGCATTGTGTGTTTGCATTTGTACTGTTTCAGGCAGGAACGAAACACACTAGTCAACGTACAGTATTCCAGTGCGTACTAAAGACCATCTTGCTCTCCCAGAGAGGTAGGTTAGTTTTGTCAGGTGTACGGTAGTGCTCAAATGGCGCATGGTTTCTTGTGACAGTGCAGTAGGCCCTACTGTAATTTGTTTTCTTGTCTTTATTTTGTGGTCTTACAGCACGTAATGGAGGCCTAGTATTCAAGACGGGAACTGGCCGATATCTTCTGTTACGAGCAAGCAAATGGAAGCAACTCACGGGCTCGTAATCTGTATATTGAGAAATGTCCAAGCCGGGCTGAGTGGCTCAGATGGTTGAGGTGCTGGCCTTCTGACCCCAATTTGGCTGGTTCGATCCTGGTTCAGTCCGGTGATATTTGAAGGTGCTCAAATACGTCAGCCGCGTATCGATAGATTTACTGGCACGTAAAAAAATCCTGCGGGACTACATTCCGGCACCTTGGCGTCTCCAAAAACCTACAAGTAGTTAATGGGACGTAAAACAAACAACATTATTAGAAATGTTCTACCGAGCTCGATAGCTGCAGTCGCTTAAGTGCGGCCAGTAGGCCTATCCAGTATTAGGGAGATGGTGGGTTCGAACCCCACTGTCGGCAGCCCTGAAGATGGTTTTCCGTGGTTTCCCATTATCACACCAGGCAAATGCTGGGCCTGTACCTTAATTAAGGCCACGGCCGCTTCCTTCCCACTCCTAGCCCCTTCCTGTCCTATCGTCGCCATAAGACCTATCTGTGTCAGTGCAACTTAAAGCAACTTGCAAAAAGAAAAAAGTCCAGCACGCCGTACACCATCTGTAAAGTTGTTTAGTGCCCTCTACCAGGGCCTTTTGGAAACGGCACCCTTTGCTCCACGAACAAGCGATCGTGGTAGGCCTCGAACAATTCGCACACCTCATATGGAGCATCAGATATTCGAACATGTGGAGGACAATTCTTGAGCGAGTGTCCGCAGAATTGCCGCAGGTGAAGGTACTGCTAAAAATGTCACCTGGACAGTCCTCCTCCGTACCATGTGCAGCGCATTCAGCTTTCCTGCCACACGATCGGGCTGTCAAATTGCACTTCTGCCACTGACTCTAAAAATATGTCCATGATCTGCATTTCTCAGCGATAGTTTTGTTTACAAGACGAGGTGCGTTTTACGACAGGCTGTATTGTAAATTTTCATAATACCCACGTATGGGCCGATGTAAATCCGGATACAGTGGAGGAGAGACGACACCAACACAAATTATTATTATTATTATTATTATTATTATTATTATTATTATTATTATTATTATTATTATTATTATTATTATTATTATTATTATTATTATTTGTATCAATTTAGGAAGGCTCGGCTTGTGCCGGTAATATAATGGGCTGACTCGGCCTAAGCAAGGAGTCACCCTCTTGATTATGAAACTACAGGTACATATATGTACAAATATTTACAACAGAAATAATTACAACATATACGTTTATACAATAAATACAAACAACTTCAGACTTCTTATGTCCCCGTTTTGGGACTCTGTTCTTCAGTATTACTGGAACTGCGACTTGGAACTTCATGCTGTTTGGCGTGAGTCAGAGGGAAAGTCGTTCCTAGGAACTTTCTCACAATGTGGCAGGTGCTCAGGAGGGTGGATTTCTGTAGTTCTACGTATGTGTGATGATGCAGGTTTAATGCGGCCAGAGAGCTGTGCAAGCATTTTGGAATAACACCGGTACATGATATTACTATTGGAACTGTGGTGACTGATTCTAGTTTCCACTGGCGTTGTATTTCTATTGCCAGTTCTGTGTATTTTGATATCTTTGTGGCTATTGTTGTTTGCAGATTGGAGGTATTTGGACAAGCAATTTCTATAAGGGATGCGGATCTTTTTGATTTATCGATTAGAATAATATCTGTCCTATTGTTGCTGAGCGTGACATCGGTTATGACTTCTCGGTCTCATAGTAGTTTATATGAAGAGTTTTCGAGAATGGGTGGAGGTGTATATTTCCAATATGCAGTTGATGACTGAAGAAATCCACATTTTACAGAAAGTTTCAGGTGAATGATTTTTGCTACCTGATCATGTCGGTGCTTATAATCGGTGTTGGCCAAGTGTGGGCAACCAGAGATGACGTGCTGTATGCTCTCTGTAGTTCTAGAACAGCGGCGGCAGTTGTCTGAGACAACTGTTGGATCCTTCATGATAAATCTACGGTAGTTCCGTGTAGCAATTACTTGATCTTGGATGGCCAGAACAAATCCTTCTGTTTCTGGAAAAAGACCGGTGTGGGTCAACCAAGCGTGCGACGCAGATTTGTCGATATGAGGTTGATCCAGTTCATGGGGGTATTTCCCGTAAAGAGGTTTTTGCTTCCACATGGCCATATTCATCTCTTTTGTACGTAGGGTAGAAACAGGCATTTCTGGTGACGACAGATTGAGAGGTGTATAGTTTATATCGGCTCTGCAAACAGCATGATGAAGACACGATGTATCAGATCTCGAGTGGAAATATTCTCTTAGACTTGATATCAGATTGCTATGTAAATTGACAATGGATAAGAAGCCCCTACCACCTTCTGATCTCGGGAGTGTAAGACGTTCGGTTGCAGATTTAGGATGGTGCATATGGTACCGGGTGAGTGAAACTGCTGTTTTCGTTTGTAACTGCTGAAGTTCTGTTTGGGTCCATTTTATGATACCAAAGGTGTATGTGAGCAGTGGTACGGCGTACGTATTGACTGCTTTGGTAAGATGTTTAGCTGTCAGTTTTGATGATAGTACCTTGTTGAGACGCGTTATATATTGCTGCGTGACATTTCTCTTGATGTCGGGGTGTTTCATACGAGTGCTCTGTTGAAAACCGAGGTATTTGCACATTTCTTCTTCCTCCAGCTGTTGTATGGATTCGTCGCTTAAACTCAAAGGTGTCCCTTGTGCTGAGTAGGATCCTCTGATGACAGTTTGGGTTCTGCATTTGTCCAATCCAAACCGCATGCCTATATCTGAAGAAAACGTCTTGGTAATTGAGAAGAGATGTTGGAGATGGGGTTTGGTAGAGGCATACAGTTTAATGTCATCCATATAGAGTAGGTGGCTGATTTTGAATAGCTCTTCTCGCTTATTCTTAATGCTAAATCCATACCCACTTGTGTTCAGTAGGTAGGATAGTGGATTTAATGCCATGCAGAACCATAATGGACTCAGTGAGTCCCCTTGGAAGATCCCTCGTCGTATTGGTATGGGTCTTGTTGCAACACTGTAGTACCTTAGAGAAACGTGAAGTGAGGTGTTCCAGTCTGCCATTACCGTCTTAAGGAAGTGAATGATTAAGGGGTCAACTTTATATAGTTCCAGAACATGTATGAGCCAAGTGTGTGGTACTGAATCAAAGGCCTTTTGGTAGTCAATGAAGCACGTGTATAGGTTCCTGGATTTATGGTGTGCTTGTTCCAGGACCACAGTGTCGATAATCAGTTGCTCCTTGCACCCCTTGGTATTCTTCTTGCAACCCTTTTGCTCCTCGGCAATGATGTGGTTTTCCTCGCAGTGTTTCAGAATTCTGTTGGCTATTATAGATGTAAATATCTTATATAGAGTAGATAGACATGTTATAGGCCGATACTTCGCTGGATTTTGCAGATTTTCATCCTTTGGTTTCAGATATGTGATGCCAGTGCACAGGAAAGCTGGGAATGTTGCCGGGTTGTCTAAGAATTTCTGGAAATGTTGAGTTAGAATGAAATGAGTACATGTAAATTTCTTGTAGTAATAATTGTGTATACGATCAATGCCTGGGGCCTTCCAGTTCTGCAGTTTCTTGATGCTCTGTTGTATTTCTCCGATCTCAACAGCCTTGGTTGCCATATGCTTCACTTCATTACTTCTATCTTTCAGTTCACTGATCCAATGGGCTTCCGCATTGTGCTCTATTGGGTTCGACCATACTCCCGACCAGTAGCTGTGAATTTTTTCTTCGCTGGGCGTATTTCCATCTTGTGCTGCATCTTGTGTTCTCTCGTTCAGATTGTTGTAGAACTGTTTCTCATTTCTTTCGAACATTGCGTTCTGTGATTTTCTCTCTGTGGTGTTTTGGTATCTTTTGAGGCGCTTGGATAATGCGGCCAACTTTTGCTTTATGGTTTCGAGGGTTTCTTGTAGTACTATGCTTCCAGGTTCCTCCAGACTCTGCCTTGAACTGATTTTCAGAATTCGAATAATTTTGTTATTTAGGCGTTTCCCTCTGACTCCATTCTTATATTGCTGCAGGCGATTTACGTCCTGGCGGATTTGGATGATGCGTTCTTTCAGGCGTTTTGCCCAAGGTGGTTCTCTCAATTTTTTCTTGATAGACATATTGTTAGGCAAAAATGGCTTTCCATTGTTCAGTCGTACTGCGGCAAGTGCTGCACAGTATATTGCAGTATGTACTTCAGGGAACGTCTGATGTTCTTTCAGATATTCTGGCAAGACTTTCGAATTAAGATCTTCAATGATTTTTGCAAACTTTTTGGATGATTGCTGCCTTGGCAGTATGAGTCTTTGTGTGGGATCGGTACCAGAATATTCTAGAAGGGCCTTGTAGAATTCAACATGTGTCTTGTCATGGAGGTCAGAGTTATCTGAAAGTATCACTTCGGGAGTACTTGTATGTACTGTTATATCAGTATCAGGTGGACTATTAACCGTTGAGTCAGACTCGGTACTTTCAAGATGTGGAAAGAGTTCTTGTGCTACTTCTTGTCTGATTCTACTAAGAACAGGACCCGGGATCAAATTGTTCTTGATGATTGATCGTCGTTGATCTGCAACGCGCTGTTCAGTAACTTTCATTGTTGGGTACTGATTTGTAAAGGCTGCGTGTAGTTGTTGCCTATATCCTGCAATTTCAGTTTCAAGACGAGTTATTCGAAGATATGCCGCATGATAAATTCATTCATATCATTGTTCCATTTAATGCGTTTTTTGGGCTTACTGATACGAGAGGTCGTACTTGGCACAAAAGCACTCGCACCAGGTGCGGTATGATAATCAGGTTCTTGTGTTCCGCCATGATCGTCTTGAGCTACTGTAGCTTTTTCGGGTGACCCGATGGGAGGCCAGCAGCTTACGCTCCCACCACCACTGGCTCGCATGCTGTCATCTCTAGCGGTGGCTCCAGAGATGCCCTGGCGTACCCCAGGCAGCGGCATTTTCCGAGGCACAGTTTTAGAACTCTTCATAGTTGATTTTTGCTTTTTATAACCTACAGCCAGGTGATGTGATGTTCAGCCGCTCCATTGGAGACAGACGCTGACCACTTTGCCGCTTGCTGCAAGTCAGACGCAAAGTGGATTTGGGTCGGTTCTTCCGCCCTCTCTGCCATTGGGATATGTCCTCTTCTGCCGTTGAAGCCGTTGACCATTTTTTCTGACACCTCAGTTGATCCGCGGGTGCTTATTTGGCGAAGCCTTATTCGCACCTGTCCTGCATATCTACAGGAGCTTCCCCTATCAGCCATTGGGACGCGCCGTGTCGGGGTTGAGGGCCCCCACCCCAGTGTCTTACGAAGGGTTATGCCTAGCTCTTACTAAATTCAGAGCTAACCCCCCACGTAAGCTGACCGGGTTATTATTATTATTATTATTATTATTATTATTATTATTATTATTATTATTATTATTATTATTATTATTATTATTATTATTATCTACGCCAGGCATTAATCGGCGTGCTTTTTTACAAGTTGTTTTACGTCGCACCGACACAGATACAGCCGCTCGCATAAGTATTCGTCCGTCTGCCCTTTTCATATATTGAACACCAAGAATATATTACAAAGCTGAAAGTACGTTAAGAAAGAAGAAAGTAGTGGATATGCAATATATACTTACAATAATAACGGCAGAATAGACCCTCTTGCAGGTCAATACTCTTTAATAAAAAATAATTATTGTGGTTGAGCTAGGAAATGGCAACGCAAAAGTATTCGTCCAGCTTGTGCACTGTCTTGTATAACAATCACAGCATTGAGGAAGTCAGTCACATCACCAAGCTCAGCCAATCAATGATGTGGACAGTGTCATTGAGTGAACATCTAGTGCATGCCCCGAGTACAATGGTTAAGATAAGGAAACGAACTCTTGTTGAATACGAACGAATTATCCAACTCCACCAAATTGATGATTATTAGAGAGTAATTGCTGAGAAAACAGGAATACCGCGAAATACAGTCGCTAGTGTCATTCAGCGATATAAGGCCAGTGTAATTGTACTAAACAGAACAAGAACTGGGCGGCCAAGAAAGCTGGCAGCACGAGAAGAGCGAAGCATTGTACGCACCGTCCAGCAAAATTCCCACGTGTCTGGACATGTGCTTCGAACAGATGTACAAACCTTCACTGGGAAGAACATCAGCACAAACACCGTACGACGTGTGTTACAGAGCTGTTTTGCAGGGCCGTAAAAGACAGAAGAAGCTCCGGGATGAGTGAGGTGAACTGTAGGAAGAGGCTGGCATTCGCCAAAGAGTACGTTAGAAAGCCTTCGGCGTTCTGGAAACACGTGTTGTTTACTGAGAAGAGCAAATTCTGTTTATATGATTGCCCTAGAAAGCGACGTGTTTGTAGAAAGAAGAACGCCGAGCTCAAAAATCAAAGTCTGCAACCAACCGTAAAATATGGAGAAGGTTCCATTATGGTATGGGGGTGTATCTCGGCGGCTGGGGTAGGTAACTGCCATATAATACCTGAACTGATTGATAAGATGCTGTATTTGCATATTTTAAACCAACACATATCACCAAGCGTAGCAAAATTAGGCCTTGATAGTGGCTACTTCTTCCAGCAAGATCATGACCCTAAGCACACTGCTCGTGTTGTTAGGGAATGGCTACTCTACAATACACCCCATGTGCTGCAGACATCACTCCAGTCCGCAGACTTAAACCACATAGAGCATTAATGGGCGGAATTAAAATGTAAACTGGGCAAGCAGCGTATTGTAAATAAGGAAGCTCTGAAGCATTACTTCATGGACGAATGGCACAAAATAGGCCCGTAAGTGACA